>NC_092710.1:235344684-235644684 GCF_047496885.1 Scyliorhinus torazame
CCCCCCAACGCAAACCTCCTCCCCCCCCCCCCAACCAAACTTCCTCCCTCCCCCCCCCCCAACCAACTTCCTCCCCTCCCCCCCCAACCATCCAACTTCCTCCCCTCCCCCCCCCAAACAACCCTCCTCCTCCTCCTCCCCCCCGAACCTCCTCCTCCTCCCCCCCCCAAACCTCCTCCTCCTCCCCCCCCCAAACCTCCTCCCCCCAAACCTCCTCCCCCCGCCCAAACCTCCTCCCCCCAAACCTCCCCCCCCCCCCAACCTCCCCCCCCCAAACCTCCCCCCCCCAAACCTCCCCCCCAAACCTTCCTCCGCCCCCCCCCAAACCTCCTCCCCCCCCCAAACCTCCTCCCCCCCCCAACCTCCTCCCCCCCCAAACCTCCTCCCCCCCCAAACCTCCTCCCCCCCCCAAACCTCCTCCCCCCCCCAAACCTCCTCCTCCCCCCCCCTCAAACCTCCTCCTCCTCCCCCCCAAACCTCCTCCTCCCCCCCAAACCTCCTCCTCCCCCCAAACCTCCTCCCCCCCCCCAACCTCCTCCCCCCCCCAAACCTCCTCCTCCCCCCCCCAAACCTCCTCCTCCCCCCAAACCTCCTCCTCCCCCCCCCCCAAACCTCCTCCTCCCCCCCCCCCAAACCTCCTCCTTCCCCCCCCCCCAAACCTCCTCCTCCCCCCCCCAAACCTCCTCCTCCTCCCCCCCCAAACCTCCTCCTCCCCCCCCCCAAACCTCCTCCTCCCCCCCCAAACCTCCTCCTCCTCCCCCCCCAAACCTCCTCCTCCCCCCCCCCCCCCCAACCTCCTCCTCCCCCCCCAAACCTCCTCCTCCCCCCCCCCCAAACCTCCTCCTCCCCCCCCCCCAAACCTCCTCCTCCCCCCCCCCCAAACCTCCTCCTCCCCCCCCCCCCAAACCTCCTCCTCCCCCCCCCCAAACCTCCTCCTCCTCCCCCCCCAAACCTCCTCCTCCTCCCCCCCCCCCAACCTCCTCCTCCCCCCCCCCCAAACCTCCTCCTCCCCCCCCCCAAACCTCCTCCTCCCCCCCCCCCAAACCTCCTCCTCCCCCCCCCCCAAACCTCCTCCTCCCCCCCCCAAACCTCCTCCTCCTCCCCCCCCCCCCAAACCTCCTCCTCCTCCCCCCCAAACCTCCTCCTCCTCCCCCCCCCCAAACCTCCTCCTCCTCCCCCCCCCCCAAACCTCCTCCTCCTCCTCCCCCCCCCCAAACCTCCTCCCCCCCAAACCTCCCCCCCCCCAAACCTCCTCCCCCCCCAAACCCTCCTCCTCCCCCCCCCCAAACCTCCTCCTCCCCCCCAAACCCTCCTCCTCCCCCCCCAAACCTCCTCCTCCCTCCCCCAAACCTCCTCCTCCTCCCCCCCCCAAACCTCCTCCTCCTCCCCCCCCCAAACCTCCTCCTCCTCCCCCCCCCCCCAAACCACCACCTCCTCCCCCCACCACCACCACCACCACCTCCTCCCCCCACCACCACCACCACCTCCTCCCCCCACCACCACCACCACCACCACCTCCTCCCCCCACCACCACCACCACCACCACCACCACCTCCTCCCCCCACCACCACCACCACCACCACCACCACCACCACCACCACCTCCCCCCCCACCACCACCACCACCACCACCACCTCCTCCCCCCACCACCACCACCACCACCACCTCCTCCCCCCACCACCACCACCACCACCACCACCACCACCCCCCACCACCACCACCACCACCACCACCTCCACCTCCTCCTCCCCCCCCCACCACACCACCACCACCCTCCTCCTCCCCCCCCCCACCACCACCACCACCACCTCCACCTCCTCCTCCCCCCCCCCACCACCACCACCTCCTCCCCCCACCCCCACCAACCTCCTCCCCCCCACCAACCACCACCTCCTCCTCCCCCCAATCTCCTCCTCCCTCCCGAAACACCACCACTCCTCCCCCCCACCCCCAACCACCACCTCCGCCCCCACCCCCAACCACCACCTCCTCCCCCACCCCCAACCACCACCTCCTCCCCCCCACCCCCAACCACCACCTCCTCCCCCCACCCCCAACCACCACCTCCTCCCACCAACCTCCTCCCCCCCACCAACCACCACCTCCCCACCAACCACCACCTCCTCCTCCCCCCAATCTCCTCCTCCCTCCCGAAACCACCACCTCCTCCCCCCACCCCCAACCACCACCTCCTCCCCCCACCCCCAACCACCACCTCCTCCCCCCACCCCCAACCACCACCTCCTCCCCCCACCCCCAACCACCACCTCCTCCCCCCACCCCCAACCACCACCTCCTCCCCCCCACCCCCAACCACCACCTCCTCCCCCCACCCCCAACCACCACCTCCTCCCCCCACCCCCAACCACCACCTCCTCCCCCCACCCCCAACCACCACCTCCTCCCCCACCCCCAACCACCACCTCCTCCCCCCACCCCCAACCACCACCTCCTCCCCCCACCCCCAACCACCACCTCCTCCCCCCCACCCCCAACCACCACCTCCTCCCCCCCACCCCCAACCACCACCTCCTCCCCCCACCCCCCAACCACCACCCTCCTCCCCCCACCCCAACCACCACCTCCCCCCCACACACCTCCTCCCCCCCCCCAAACCTCCTCCCCCCCCCCCCCAAACCTCCTCCCCCCCCCCCCCAAACCTCCTCCCCCCCCCCCCCAAACCTCCTCCCCCCCCCCCAAACCTCCTCCCCCCCCCCCCCAAACCTCCTCCCCCCCCCCCCAAACCTCCTCCTCCCCCCCCCAAACCTCCTCCCCCCCCCCCCCCCCAAACTCCTCCCCCCCCCCCCCCCCAAACCTCCTCCCCCCCCCCCCCCCAAACCTCCTCCCCCCCCCCCCCCCCCCCCCCCCCAAACCTCCTCCCCCCCCCCCCCCCCCCCCAAACCTCCTCCCCCCCCCAAACCTCCTCCCCCCCCAAACCTCCTCCCCCCCCCCCCCCCAAACCTCCTCCCCCCCCCCCCCCCAAACCTCCTCCCCCCCAAACCTCCTCCCCCCCCAAACCTCCTCCCCCCCCCCCCAAACCTCCTCCCCCCCCCCCCCCCCAAACCTCCTCCCCCCCCCCCCCCCCCAAACCTCCTCCCCCCCCCCCCCCCCAAACCTCCTCCCCCCCCCCCCCCCAAACCTCCTCCCCCCCCCCCCCCCCAAACCTCCTCCCCCCCCCCCCCCCCAAACCTCCTCCTCCCCCCCCCCCCAAACCTCCTCCTCCCCCCCCCCCCCAAACCTCCTCCCCCCCCCCCCCCCCCCCGAAATAAAAACCTCCTCCCCCTCTCCCATATTGAAGGTGACCTGGTAATCCCAAAGCTCCTCGGTGCTGAGGGGGAACTGGACGGGTGACCGGTGCGCCTGCCCCATTGCCGCCGCTCCGTCCGTTACCCTTCAAACCTGCGCCCCGCGCCCCTCCCGAGGTCGGCGGGCCAGGACTCGGACCAGGTGTCACTGCAGGAACATGGCGAGTCCGGCCCTAACTACCGAGAACAAGGTCTGGCACAAGTTAACAAATGTTACGAAACCAGCGAGGGCAGATAGATGTAAAGGAATTTACGTGTTTTCCTTTACCCTCTCCATTCCTACAGGTGATTTACTTAGACACAGATCCAGGAAACTCCCACTCATTGATCTTGAAGCTAGCAACAGAAATCCGGCTCAATTCATACCACCTTTATAATTTCAATATTCACGTATTATTTAAGACATTTCACTATGTATAAGATGGGAATTTAGTAACCAAAAGACAGTAACTATGCTTATGTTATAATTTTTCATAATAGTTAAACAGCTGTTTCCTTGTTTGAAATGACAACAATTTGAATGATTATGGTAAACGTTGTCACCTTAAAATCTGTAGCATATTGTGATAATGTAGACAATTAAACACCTTGAGAATTACAGTTATGGATTTGGGAAAAAAGGTGAAGAGATTAGATGCGGGATTCTCTGCCGCCCGATGCCAAAATTGGGAAAGGCAATTGGGTAGAGAATCGGTTGTGACTCCAAAATCACGGCAGGTGCTGATTTCACACGAAATCGTAATTCTCCGTCACCTTGGCGTCAATGTGTTCTAGAATGCACGGACAGTAAACATCATTAGCGGGCCTGACCCGATATTCTCCGGAGCACCTGCGATACTCCTCCGATGGGCTGAATTCCTGACGGCGAGGTTCAATTGTGCTTTTGAAAATCGTGAAACCAGCGTCGTGGCCGATGAGGGAGAGACGGAGAGGCGCGACAGCGGGCTGGCCAGGCTGGCTGGGGTGTGCTGACAGGGGAACAGGCCGTGTGGCTGAAGCGCTGTCCAGGCACAAATCGCCATTGTCATGGCCTGCAAGGCAGCCATCTTGCTGCGCACCCCACTGACCTTGGCCCCTGGTTCTGCAGAGTGACACCAGCCGTATGGGGGCCCCACCCCAGCCACCCCCCCCCCCCCCAGCCACCCCCCCCCCCTTTCCTGCAACCCACTCCATGATACACACCTGCCGCACTACAGGGTGGGGGGCCTGGATTGGCAGTAATACCAGGTCTGGCCCATGGGATGGAGGATGATGACAACCCACTCTGCAATGAGATCTGGTGCTCTGCATCGTATGGCAACGTCTGACTCCTACCCATGGTTGGTAGTGCATTCCACTGTCTTCCTCCCCGTTTTCCCCCCCCCCCCTCTCCTCCCCTCCCTTGACCAAGAGAGGCTTCTGGATGCAGTGGAGGCCAGAAGGGATGTCCTGTTCCCCCGAGGGTCCCGAAGGGTGAGCCACAATGCAGCCAGTGCTGCCTGAGAAGAGCTGGCGGCGGCCGGAAGCGCGTGTAGTACGACCAAGAGGACTGGCCAGCAGTGTAGGAAGAAGGTCAATGACCTACACCGGCGGCATGAGTGGATGCCAATGCCGCCCCCCCCACCCCCACCGAAGGGAACACCCACCCCCCAACTCCCCATGCGACCCACAGCCCTCCCTCCCTCCACAACAGCCCCATCCCAACCTTCCCTTCACAATCCCCCC
The DNA here is from genome assembly GCF_047496885.1 of Scyliorhinus torazame. Classification (NCBI taxonomy): domain Eukaryota; kingdom Metazoa; phylum Chordata; class Chondrichthyes; order Carcharhiniformes; family Scyliorhinidae; genus Scyliorhinus; species Scyliorhinus torazame. The sequence goes on from NC_092710.1 coordinate 235,349,694, forward strand.
CCCCCACCCCACCGCTGTGAACCACACGTGTGGTTAACGATGCCCCCTCTGTGTCTCTGGAAAAGCTCTCCCCTAATCGTTGGGAGAGGGCCCAGACTGGCGGTGGGGTGCCGGACATAGGAATTCTCATGTCCTTCAGGGAGTGGGTCCTGGAGGTGACTGGGGTGGCCTAGGACCACCCCAGTCACCTCCGATCAGTCAGCTCGCGGAGACTGGCGAACGCCGCAGAGGTGAGGAACCACCGGGCTCTACCCGGAGGACCTGTCAAACGTGAATAGTGATTGCCTTACTGACTGTTCCATCCCTCCCACTGACCACATGTCCATTCTTCCGAAGTTTCTCCAGCCGATGGCGCCGGCCCATCCTGGGCAGCCCCCTCTCCTGACTCAGAGGAGAACAATTCGGAGGAGAGCTCAGCTGTCATCCCCACCCCCAACCAGCGCAGATACACATACCTCAGTGGGAAATGTCAGTGGACACACTTCTGGGGCACAATCTGGTGAGCACCGCACTGCTGATAATGTACATCAGGTGGAGGCAGGAACCCCCAGGTGAGACATGTAGGCACCTAAATTGGCCAACTCCCGATTTAAAATGGCGAACGGCAAAGGCTGATGGGAAAGTCAGCCAACATAGACAGAAACCAGTAGCTGCAGGTTTGCTGTGTATTTACCTCTGCAAAGGCCAGACAACATCGATACCAGCGACCATCAGCATAACAAAGTAGCAGCCATCTGCATACTGATGACAATCCCCGGGAACAATAAGTAACATTTTGGACAAACAAAGCAAAGCCAGACTCCTCGGCGCCAGCAGGAGTCAACACAAAGGAGGTGAACGAGCACCTCAAGATTGCCTATCAATCGGGGAACCGCTCCAGTATTAGAGAAGATTGAACCAATCGATTGGGACAAAGTCCAATCACTTGGGGCCAGGTACAGGGTCCGCCCCGAAAGGCGGGAAGCCCCTGGGGACTATAAGAGTTGAGCCCCAAGTTCAAATCGCTCTCTTCACCTCTGCGTCCTGCCCGGGTCACCCAGCAACACGAACCAACATTGACCGTGACCGGTGCAGTGACTCCCGACAGAAGTAAATCTTAATTCAATGCTCGCTACGAGATAGGCGTTCCTAGCTACCAGTCCGTACCAACTTCGAATCCCGCAGACTCAGACCCCGAACGAAAGGCCATTTGTTCCCCTGACCTGGTGGGCCAGTCCGAAGTTAAGTATAGGCCTATTAGTTGTAGAAGTAGCTTAGACGTAGAATTTGTGCATGAGTAGCGATTACTGTGTATAATAAATGTGCTTTGATTTAAATCTTACTAATCGGTGTATTGGGTTATTGATCATTACTCGGACTTGAACCTCGTGGTGGTATCATAAAGATACCTGGCGACTCGAGAGCAAAGGTAATAAAACAGAGCAATTGAACCAAGGAGAAAATCAGCAACAGACAGCAGTCGGAGGGCTGCTGGATTCCAGAGCCCAGCTGGGTCCCAGTCTGATGCTGAACTTAAGGAAGTGTGTTACCCAGAGCTGATGAAGACAATAGGGGAGTGGCCGGGACGTTCAAAGGGAGATGTCAGCGACACTCCAGCAGATCCATAGCCATTTGGAAGTGTCCCTAAGCTACGGGCACAGGTGATGTGCCAGCAATGAGTGCCACCGAGGCCAACATTGCTATGGCTGACTGCAGTGGACAGTGTTGCAAACTTTTGGTTGGCTCTTAATTCATAATTTGCTCTGTTTGTTTAACCTTTGCTCTAGAGTCGCCAGGTACCTTTATGATACCGCCACGAGGTTCAAGTTCAAGTACTGATCAATAACTCAACACACCAATTAGTAAGATTCAAATCAAAACCCATTTATTATATACAGTAAGTCACTACTTATGCATATAACTCTACTTGCTAGACTATTTCTATCACTAAAAGGCCTATACTTAGCTTCGGAATTGGCCCACTAGGTCAGCGGAACAAATGGCCTTTTGTTCAGGTCCTGAGTCTGCAGGATTCAAAAGCTGGTATGGACTTGTAGCTAGGAACACCTATCTCGCAGCGAGCGGTAACTGGAGACTTACTTGGCTGGTGCGGCAGCTTAGGCAGTTCACTCCCAGGGGTTGATTCACTTTGTTGAGTGACCCTGCCAAGAAAGATGATTTGAACTTGGGGGCTCTACTTTATAGTACCCAGGGGCTTCCCGCCCTTCGGGGCAGACCCCGTACCTGGTTCCAAGTGATTGGACTGCGTTTTGATCACTTGGATCGATTTCTCCAATACTGGAGTTGTTCCCTGACCGCTGGGCGGTCCCTGAGTGTCCGTTGGCCTTCCTTTGTCTTGGCTCCTGCTGGCGCCGAGGAGTCTGGCTTGGCCTTATTCACCTTAAGTGTTTCAATTGTGCCTGGGAATCGCTCATTACTATGCAAATGGCTGCTGATTTCAGTGCTGTCTGGTTTTTGCATGTTCCAATACACAGGATTTCTGCACTTGCTCGTTTTTGCCTGTGTTGGCTGAATTTCCCTTTAGTCTTTGCGGTTCTCCATTTTAAGTTGGGAAGTGGCCAACCCAGGTGGCTACACAACCTCCTTGTAATCCCTAACACGAAGCGTGAAGGATCACATAACTGCGTTGTCTTCATTCCCTGACCCAGCGAGCACTCTTCCATGGCCCTACACTGACCATAACTATGCAGTAAAAATGTTAACTAACCATTTCAAAGTGGCGCTATGTCAGACAGGGACATGCATTACAACACAAAAAAAAACGGTACCTCTAACTGTCCTCAATAAACTACACTCACTAAAACATTCAGTCATATTAACTTCCTAAATAATACAAAATAATAGCAGCATTCACATTTTTCCTCTGGCTTGGCAGTCAAGTACAGGGGTGTACAATATTTCCATTTCTTTATTTACAAAAGATGCAACACAAATGGTCTTTATTGTAGATCAAGGGGTTCGGGGGCCTGGTGAAAACCGAAAATAGGGGATCTCATTCTGCATACCGGGGTACTAGCGCGGTAGGCTCTCCTTCTCCATTTTCTCATGTGGATAGTCTGCACGATGCTGCAGAGTATCGCCAACACTAATAGGGATTCGACTACGTAGGAAAGGGAGTACCATGTTAGCTTATCACACCATGATGGTGTGGTGTTGCCTGTTACTGGGCTCTGGGTGCTATGGGGAAGTGAATCATTAATGCCCGGGGGGGGGGGGGGTTGGGGTCGGGGGGTTCGCGTTCGCGCGCAACCAAATACACATTATAATGGTGGTGATCAACATGGAGGATGTCCCCATTGTTCTTCTTTCTCTTCTCTTCTTTTCTTTCTTTGTAGCTTCTGGAGTTCTGTGGGATCAAGCATAGTTTCTGTTACTATCTTGGTTAATATCTCGTCTGTTAGTATGTCTGTCCTTTCGTGCCAATTCCCCTTTACAATTTGTCATCACGTGTGACTCCCTCATTTTCTTTTTTTAAAAACCGAATATTCCGGACAAGACACATTTAAAAATACTGAACCAGTGCAAGCCGTCTCACAGGCTGTGCGATTTACCATCCAAATGTTTGAGGGTGTAAATAGCATAGGGATGGCAACCTAAGGGTTGCCGGAAACAAAACAAAACGTTTTGAAACAAAAGTGGCAAAATGAGGTGCGTATGGGCCGTGACGGGTAAGATTTGGGTGGAATCCACGGGTAGGACGGTGATCAATGCTGTATGTGCTCTACCCGAGCGTAGTTGACTAGAGGGGGGTCCTCAGGCAGGGCAGAGACCAATGCCGTTTCGCCACTGCCTGAGCAACCGGCAAGAACGGGCAAGAAATGTAGTCATCGTGGGGGTTGCCGTATTGGTTCTACCTTCGAACCAGAAGAGCAGTTATGAATGGGGGCTGGCAGGCTCTCAGCGGTTTCTGCCGAAGAGCATGCTGGCAAGTTTTTATAGGTTTCCGCCGACAAATAAGGCGTGGGGCCGTGGAAAAAAAATTCCGATCTTACATACAACACATAACAGTAACAGTAACAAACAACATTAAACAACATGCTGCAGGTTCCATCAGAAAGGACACCGTTTCTCCCAAGCGGTTCCTTTTTAAAACATTATCTGGACACTTCAGTTATTAGTTGCAAACAGGGTCGCAAAGGGGTTCTCGCTTTGGGAGTCAGACTCAAAGTTGGCATCTTCTCCCGGATGCCATACTCTCGAATGTAGAAGGGCTGATAGGGCTGCATGGTGCGATTTGGGGTCCATTTCGTCGTTCCGGACAAGCCTGTATGAATTATCGCGGTGCCAAAAGGTGGTGTCTAGTTCTGTGGGGACGGAATCGTCATCGTAGGGCGATGGTCTTTGGTGGGGTTTGTTGAGGAATGTGATGAGTTGAGGAATCGTGGTCAGATTCGCTGGGTGTGGGTCCTGTTGCCTGGGGATAGGAGGGAGGCGTGCTGTGGCTATTGTCTGAGTCACAGTCGCTGTAGCTGCTGCTGCTGTCTGTGGGCGTTCCGGGGCGGAGTCTAGAGGTCGGGGGTGGAGTCGAGGGTGAGTCCGTGGATGTGGTGGGCGTGTTGGGGTAGGGTAGGGATACGTTGGGTGTGGGCGGGGTGTGGTCTGCTGCGTCGAGCATGACGTGATATGCGTGATTGGACTGTGGGCCATATGCCTTAAGCTGGTTAATATGGAACCACGCAGTCTTTCCGTTTGGGGTACTTAATTTTATAGACTTAGGGGCTTACTTTGTCCGCAATGGAGTACGGACCCGAATACTTCGGTGACAGGAATGTGCTGGGGTTGTAAATTGAGAGCATGACCTGCTGTCCTACCTCAAACTCAGTCGCATGCACTGTCTTGTCGAAACAGGCCTTGCTCTGTTTCTTCCTTGTGCCTAATTTTACTGCGGCTGCTAGCTGAGCTGTTTCACATTTTCAACTAACTGTTTGACTGCGTTCTCGTGTGTGAGGGCCATCACTTCGGGGCTGGTCAAGTCCAATCCTAATAAAAGTTCTGTGCCTTTCATGGGGCGTCCGGTCATGAGAGTCTGTGGGGTGTAACCTGTGGATATTGAAATAGTATTTCTCAAAAACATCAGCGCAAAAGGGAGGACTGAATCCCAAGTGGTGGTTGTTTTGTTGGACCATTTTTCTGAGGGTTCTTTTTAGAGTCCGATTCATGCGCTCCACGATACCACTTGACTGGGGGTGGTATGCGATGTGGAATTTTTGAGTAATGCCAAATATCGTGAGGACGTTCTTCATGACACGTCCCGTAAAATGGGAACCTTGGTCGGATTCAATGCTGCGGGGGAGTCCCCATCTCGCAAAGATGTGGTTGGTTAAGATCTTGGCTGTGGTCTTTGCCGTGTTTGTTCTGGATGGGAATGCCTCTACCCATTTCGTAAAAGTGTCTATGACGACTTGTAACCATTCCTGCAAGGGGGCAATGGTCCTATAAAATCGATCTGGAGGTTAGTCCAGGGGCCATTAATGGGGTGGGTGTGGCTAAGTTGAGCTTTCTTTGCGTATCTGTCCGGATTGTTTTGGGCACAGATAAGGCAATTGTCAACGTAGTGCGTTACATCTTTTAAACTTGGCCACCAACAGAGCTGCCTGAGGTGGGCTGTAGTGGGATCAATTCCCTGATGTCCATGACTGTCATGGAATAATCATAGAATCATAGATCATAGAATTTACAGTGCAGAAGGAGGCCATTCGGCCCATCGAGTCTGCACCGGCTCTTGGAAAGAGCACCCTACACAAGGTCAACACCTCCACCCTATCCCCATAACCCAGTAACCCCACCCAACACTAAGGGCACTTTTGGACAATTTTCAATCCCCCCAACAATAAATGATAACATTCTATTAGATTTCCTTTATTTTTAAAATATTTTATTTCAAACACAAAGTTACATTCACAAACAGTAATCAACTTGCAACAGGTTACAAACAGTTTGAAAATTTTCCCCCTCCCAAAATAGTCCCTTACTTCCCTCTCCTATCCCTAAATAGCCACCCTCCCCATACCCTTTGGTGATGAAAATTTCTTTACACAAGGATAGAAAGAGCTTCCATCTCACAAAGAACTTTTCTTATGACCCCCCCCCCTGAGTGCATATTTAATTTTCTCTAATTTCAAGAATTCGACCAGATTTCCCAGCTATGCCGAAACCCCGGTGACACCGTAGATCTCCAACGCAATAGGATTCGTTGTCTTACAATCAGTGAGGCAAAGGCTACTAAGTCAACCCCCCCTTCCTTCCAACAGCTCCAGCAATTCTGAAACCCCAAAGATTGCCACCAAAGGGCATGGTGCCAGTTTGACCCCACTATCTCTGATATTATGTCAAGTACTGTAGCCCAGAAATCCCTTCGCTTTGAGCACTCACAGAACATATACAATTGGTTTGTCAATCCCCTACCGCACTTTTCACATTCAACTTCTACTCCTGGAAAATCTGCTCATCCGGGCCCACTTCATGTGAGTCCTGTGCCTTGAACTGGATGAGTCTCATCCTAGCACAGGATGAAGTTGAGTTAATTTGGCGCATGATCTCACTCCAGATCCCCCCTTCAAGCTCAATTCCCAACTCCTCCTGATACTTCTTCCTTATTTCTTCCATTGCCCCCTGATCAGTTTCCAGTAACCATCCATGAATGTCTCCAATTTTCCCTTTCCCCAGATTGTCCCGATTTAACAATTTTTCCAGTAGCGTACGTTCGTGAAGATGAGGAAACAAGGGTAGTTCTTTGCCTGCAACATTTTGGACTCAATTCAAATTTCCCATATAATTCTTCCAATTTTGCAAATCCTATTTAAAAAAAATAGGTCCCTCAATCATTCTACCCCTTTTCTGTACCACCTACCTAACATTGCATCCATTTTTCCCATCTTTTTACATGCCTATGCAAATTCCAAAATTAATCTGTCCAGTTTACGAAAGAATGCTTTTGGGAGGAATGTTGGAATTGTTTGGAAGACGAATAAGAATTGCGGAAATATGTTCATCTTAGTTATTTGTATTTTTCCCGCCAGGGACAATGGCAGGAAATTCCACCTCCGCAGATCTCCTTTCACTACCTCAACCAAACTAGACAAGTTCCATTTGTGCATTGTGTCCCAATCATGTGTTATTTATACACCCAAGTATCTAAATCTTGTCTAGACCAGCTTGAATGGTAAAACCTCCAGATTTGTACTCCTCCCCGAAATATCTCACTCTTCGACACACTTAGGTTACATCCTGAGAATTTCTTAAATTTCCCTAATAGATCCATTATTTTGTCCATAGACCACAGCGGGTTTGATGTGTATAACGGTAGGTCATCGGCATAGAGCGATATTTTATGCTCTCTGTCTCCCCTAACAAAACCCCTCCACTCTCTGGACTGTCGCAATGCAATGGCAAGGGGTTCAATCACTAGCACAAATATCAATGGTGACAATGGGCATCCCTGCCGCGTTCCCTTATGTAAGCTAAAATACCCTGAGTCCATTCTATTTATCCTCACACTTGCATTGGGTATGGCATATAATAACCACATCCACGCTATAATTGATGGTCGAAACCCAAACTTCCTCGGGGTCTCAAATAAGTACCTCCATTCTATCTGGGCGATGGCCTTTTCTGCATCCATCAATATAATAACCTCAGGTTCTTTCCCCCTTTATGGCGTCATTATAATATTTAACAACCACCTAATATTACTGGCCAGTTGCTGATCCTTAATGAACCCAGTCTGGTCCTCTAAGACCACCTCCGGCACACACCCTTCTAAATGTCTTGCCGGTACCTTGCCCAAGATCTTAAAATCCCTATTTAGCGCGGAGATGTGTCTATAAGATCCACATTCTGTTGGGTCTTTATCCTTTTTCAGTATCAATGAAAAAGAGACCTATGCAAGCGTGGTCGGCAATCACTCCACGCCATTGATTCATTGTACATAGCCAGGAGATGGGGTGCTACTTCTCGCAAAAACTGTTTATAGGACTCAACCATCTGGCCCTGGTGCTTTCCTGGATTACATCAACCCTCATCTCTCCATTATTTTTTGTAGCCCTTGTGACGCTTCCTATCCTTGCCTCTTCCCCTTATCAACCTCTGGAAACATCAACCCATCTAACAACAGTCCTATCTCTTCTTCCTCCCCTTTGGGCTCTGATCTGCAAAATCCCCGGTATAAATCCTCAAGTGGCTTGTTCATTTTTTCCGATGTTGTTACCAACCCTCCTCCAACTCTCTTATTTGTGCAATTTCCCTTATGGCAGTCTGTTGTCTCAACTGATGGGCTAATAATCGACTATCCTTTTCCCCATATTCATATTGAACCTCTCGCACAGCAAACTGCATCACCGCCTTCCCAGTTGTCAGAAGATCAAAACTCTCCTGAAGTTCCTGCTCCACCAATAACTCTTTAATTGGGGTCACCACATATCGCCCATTTACCTCTATCATAGCATCCACCAACCTTTGTCTGTTTACTCTTTCCAGTTTATCCCTAGGGCCTGATAGGAGATAATTTCCCTCAAACCACGGCCTTTAGAGCTTCCCAAAAAGTTGAGGCAGAAACCTCCCCATTGTGGTTAAGGTCCACATCGTTCTTAATCATCCGGGTAATTTTCGCACAGAATTCCTTGTTTGCCAGGAGCCCTGAGGCTAACCTCCACACTGGCTTTTGGGCTCAACCTGAGCCAAACCTTATATCTTATAGCGTGGTGCGTGGTCAGATATTATAATCCCTGCATATTGCGTCCCCACTAATCCCGACAATACGACTTCTCCACAACAAAAAAATCAATGTGGGAGTATACCTTATGTACATGGCATGGGTGAAGAAGGAAAACACCATCTTACTCCAGAGATCCACACCCCCTCCATAAATATTCCTAACTCTTTTGCCATCCCCAATTTAGTCAATGATTTGGGGTTAGACCTATTCACTTTGTTAGCTTTGCTAATTACTTGATGTACCTAAATACTAATATTTTTGCGTTTCATGCATCAGGACACCCAGATCCCTCTGCATCTTAGTGCTCTGCAATCTCTCACTATTTAGATAATGTGCTTCTTCTTTGAATCTTCCTGCCAAAATGGACAACTTCACATTTGCCCACATTATACTCCATTTGTCAGATCTTTGCCGACTCACGTAAACCATCTATACCCCATTGTAGCTTCTGTATGTCTTCTTCACAGCTTACTTTCCTATCTATCTTTGTATCATCAGCAAATTTAGCACCTATACCTTATGTCCCTTTATTCAAATCCTTTATATGAATCGTAAAACGTTGAGGCCCCAGCATTGATCCCTGTGACACACCATTCTTGCCAACCAGAAAATGATCGATTTATGCCTACTGTTCTGTTGTCTAGTCAATTTTCTATCCATATCAATATGTTACCCCTTACACCATGAATGTTCATTTTCCACAATAACCTTTGATGAACCACCTTCTGAAATGCCTTTTGGAAGTCCAAGTACAGTACATCCACCAGTTTCCCTTTATCCACAGCACAGTACTTCCTCCAAGAACTCCAATAAATTGTTTAAACATAATTTCCCTTTCACAAAAATATACTGACTCTACCATACTACCTTGAATTTATCTAAGTGTCCTGCAATGACATCTAACTTTTTCCCTATGCCAGATGTCAAGGTAACTGGTCTGCAGTTTCTTACTCTCTGTCTCCCGATTTGAATAAAGGAGTTACATTAGCTATTTTCTAATCTGATGGAACCTACCCTGAATCTAGTAAATTTTGGAAAATTAAAACCAATGCATCAATTATCTCATCAGCCACTTATTTTAAGACCCTAGGAAGAAATCTATCAAGACCCAAGGACTTATCAGCCTGCAGTTCGAACAGTTTGCTCAATATCACTTCATTGATGATTGTAATTTTCCTGAGTTCCTCCCTCCCTACCCATTCCTGATTTGTGGACATTGCTGGAATGTTACTTGTATCCACTTCAGTGAAGACTGATGCAAATACTTGTTCAATTCATCGACCATCTCCTTGTTTTCCATTAATTTCCCAGACTCAGTTTCTGTAGGATCAATTTTCACTTTTTAACTCTTTGCTTTTTAAGTATCGATAGATACTTATAGACTTAACTCTTACTGTCTATCTTTGTATTTATAGCTAGCTTTCTCTCATACTCTATTTTTTCCAATATCAGTCACCCTTTGCTGTTTTTCATATTCCATCCAATCTCCTGACCTGCCACTCACCTTTGCGCAATTTATTTTATTTTATTTAAATTTGACACTGACTTTAACTTTTTTAGTTTACCACGGATTGTGGGTCCTCCCTTTGTAATTATAATTGTTCTTTTTTGTTAGGGTGACATGGTGGCACAGTGGTTAGCTGCCTCACAGTGCCAGGGACCTGAGTTCAATTCAGTCTTGGGTGACTCTGTGTGGTTTACCCATTCTTCCAGTATCTGTGTGGGTTTCCTCCAGTACTCTGGTTTTCTCTCACAGTCCAAAGATGTGCAGGTTAAGTGGATTGAACATGCTAAAAAGTTGTCCCTTAATGTCCAGGGATGTGCAGGTTGGGTGGGGTTAAGGGAATGGGGAGGGTAAGTGGGCCTTGGTAGGGTGCTCTTTCAGAGGGTTGGTGCAGACTTGATGGGCATAATAGTCTACTTCTGCACTGTAGGGATTCTATGGTAATGGTTGGAATGTACCTATTCTGTGCGTTCTGAAATACCCCCTTAAATGTCTGCTACTGCATCCCCTTCACCTAAATTGCCAGTTCACTTTAGCTAGCTCTGCTTTCATGTCTTGAAAATTGCTCTTATTCAAGTTTAAAATACTACTCTTGGATCCATTTTTCTCTGCCTCAAACTGAATATCATCATAGAATTTACAGTGCAGAAGGAGGCCATTCGGCCCATCGAGTCTGCACCGGCTCTTGGAAAGAGCACCCTACCCAAGGTCAACACCTCCACCCTATCCCCATAACCCATAAATCCCACCCAACACTAAGGGCAATTTTGGACACTAAGGGCGATTTATCATGGCCAATCCACCTAACCTGCACATCTTTGGACTGTGGGAGGAAACCGGAGCACCCGGAGGAAACCCACGCACACACGGGGAGGATGTGCAGACTCCGCACAGACAGTGACCCAAGCCGGAATTGAATCTGGGACCCTGGAGCTGTGAAGCAATTGTGCTATCCACAATGCTACCGTGCTGCCGTATAAAATTCAATAATATTATGATCATTGTTACCTGTGGGGTGCCTTCATCAAGAGGTCATTAATTAATCCTATCACACTGAACTACCAAGTGTAGTTTAGCCTGCTCTCGGGTGCATGCTGTTCTAAGAAACTATCCTGAAAACATTCTATGAATTCCTCATCTGGGTTACTTTTATTCATCTGATTTTTCCAGTCTACGTGTAGATTATGGCTGGAATACTCTGGCCGTTCGCTGGCGGCAGGACTCTCTTCTCATGCAGGCATCTGCAGATATCCTGGCAACATGGGGTGGCTTCAATGGGAATTCCCATTGACAGCAGTGGGAACAGAGAATACCACTGCCAGCGAAAGGAATGGTGCCTCCCGCCGCTAAGAAACGCAAAGCTGGGAGGCTGGAATATCCTGCCATATTATTCCCCATGGAAATTGGTGTACCTTTTTGACAAGCTCCCATTATTTATTCTGATCTTTAATACCCTGTCCTACCATGTGGTTTCTGTTAAGGGGCCTGATAATTAACTTGGAATAATTCCTATATAAGATCATAAACATAGGAGCAGAATTAGGCCATTAGGCACATCGAGTCTGCTCCGCCATTCAATCATTGCTGATATTTTTTGCATCCCCATTCTCCTGCATTCTTCCCATAATCCATGATTGACTTATTAATCAAGAACCTATCTATCTCTGCCAAAGACACTCAGTGATTTGGCCTCTGCGGTAAAGAGTTCCAGCCTCTGGCTGACAAAATTCCTCCTTATCTCAGGTTTAAAGGATCGTCCCTTCAGTTTGAGGCTGTGGCCTCAAGTTCTAGTTTTTCCTACTAGTTGAAACATCCTCTCCACGTCCACTTTATCTAGCTCTCGGTATCCTGTAAGTTTCAATGAGATCCCCCCCTTCATCCTTCTAAACTCCAATGAGTACAGACCCAGGGTCCTCAAATGTTCCTCAAATGACAAGCTGTTCATTTCAGGGATCATTCTTGTGAACCTCCTCTGGACCCTTTCCAAGGCCAGAAAATCCTTCCTTAGATCTGGAGCCCCAAACTACTCACAATACTTCAAATGGGATCTGACTTATGCAGCCTCAGAAATACATGCCTGCTCTTGTATTCTAGCCCTCTCGACATGAATGCTAACATTGCATTAGTCTTCCTGACTGCCGACTGAACCTACATGTTAATCTTAAGAGAATCCTGAACTATGACTCCCAAGTCCCTTTGTGCTTCTGATTTCTGAAGCTTTTCCCCATTTAGAAAATAGTCTATGCCTCTATACTTCCTACCAAAGTGCATAACCTCACACTTTTCCACATTGTATTCTATCTGCCAGTCCTTTGCCCACTCCTAGCCTGTTCAACTCTTGCTGCAGCCCCCCTGCTTCCTCAATGCTACCTGTCCCTCTATATATCTTGTATCATCTGCAAACTTAGCAAGAGTGTCCTCAGTTCCTTCTTCCAGATCATTAATGTATATTGTGAAAAGTTGTGGTCCCAACACTGACACCTGAGACACACCACTAGTTACTGGCAGCCATCCTGAAAAAGACCCCTTTATCCCCACACTCTGCCTTCTGCCAGTCAGCCAATCCTCTATCCATGCCAGTATATTATCCTTAATACTATGGCCTCTTAATTTATTTAACAACCTCCTATATGGCACCTTGTCAAAGGCCTGGAAATCTAAATAGATTACGTCCACTGGTCTCCTTTGTCTAACTTCCATGTTACCTCCTCAAAGAACTCTTACAGATTTGTCAGACACAGCCTCCCCTTGAGGAAGTCGTGCTGACTCAGTCCTATTTTATCATGCACTTGCAAGTACTCCTCAATCTCATCCTTAGTAATGGATTCTAAAATTTTACCAATGACCAAAGTCAGTCTAACCAGCCTGTAATTTCCCATCTTCTGCCCTCCTCCCATCTTAAACAGGGATGTTCCCCATTTTCCAGTCCTCTGGGAGACTCCCTGTTTCCAGTAATTCCTGAAAGATCACCACAAATGCCTTCACAATCTTCTCAGCTACTTCCCATTTATGGTGCTTATTAAAGCTAGTACTACCTACAACTAAAAGTTAGATGTTTCTTAATTACACAGGCATGAGTTTTATGTATTCATTTAAACTATTTTATTCAATTTTAAAGTTTTAGTTATTTTTATTCAAAGACCTACCTTAACTTTGGCATCTAAGCATTAATATACTGTTCATTTCATCAGGTAGTTATCAGCCAATCAACTTTCTAGTTTCTTGAGGAGCTGAAAGGTAAATGGGAGGAGGAGCTGGGGGAGGAGATAGACGAAGGTACGTGGGCAGACGCCCTGGGTAGGGTAAATTCTTCCTCCTCTTGCGCCAGGCTTAGCCTGATACAGTTGAAGGTTCTGTACAGGGCGCACATGACTGGGGCAAGGCTGAGTCGTTTTTTTGGAGTGGAGGACAGGTGTGTGAGGTGTTCGGGGAGCCCAGCAAATCATGCCCACATGTTCTGGGCGTGCCCAGCGCTGGATGGGTTGTGGAGGGGCATTGCGAGGACAATGTCTAAGGTGGTAAACACCCGGGTTAAGCCGAGCTGGGAGTTAGCACTATTTGGGGTATCGGACGAGCCGGGAGTGCAGGAGGCGAAAGAGGCCGGTATTCTGGCCTTTGCGTCCCTGGTAGTCCAGCGGAGGATTCTGCTACAGTGGAAGGATGCGAGGCCCCCAAGCGTGGAAGCCTGGATCAGCGACATGGCAGGGTTCATTAAATTGGAGAGAGTAAAATTTGCCTTAAGAGGATCTGTGCAAGGGTTCTTCAGGCGGTGGCAACCGTTCCTGGACTTTCTAGGAGGTGGTCAGCAGCAGCAACCCAGGGGGTAGGGGGGGTACTTTGTGTTTACTACTGTTTATTATCATTTAATGGGGGGCTTGTATATTGGGGGAATACGTGACATAGCTATAAGATGTTTATTTATGTGTTCTTTGCTTTTTCTTATTTCTGTAAGGGGGGGCTTGTTGAAAATATGTAAAAAATTTGAATAAAAATATTTTTTTTAAACTTTCTAGTTTCTTGTGATGTTACAGTTATTTTATTCACTCCATTTCTTAAAGCTGAATGTCCACTGCGTTATGGCCTCTCTGTCTGAACCTCCGCTGCTGTATGGGCTCTCTCTCTCTTAGTCTCCACTGCTTTATGAGCTTTCCCTCTCTGAACTTCAGCTGCTTTATGGATTCTCTCTCTGTATCTCCACTGCTTGATGGGCTCTCTCTGAACTTTCACTGCTTTCTGGATTCGCTCTCTCTCAACTTCTGCTGCTGTATGGGCTCTGTCTCTCATAACCTCTGCTGCGATATGAGCTCTGTCTCTCTGAACTTCCGCTGTTTTATGGATGATGTACCATCAATGACCACAAAATGAGAATGGTGAAACAATTGAGGCTTTATTGCACAAGATGTTGAGTCTCCTGCAGCTGGAACCAGAATGGGAGCAGCGCAGGAGAGCATACACTTTTATACGGCACCTGCTGGGAGGAGACAGCAGGCTGGGATTGCTGTGGTACCTGTAATACAGTGGCAGTACCGTAATACGCATCGTGTGTTACCAGTGGTGTTTACCACATTCACCCCCTGTTTAAAAAAAGAGTCCGGCGGGGGTGAAGAACAACATTACAGATTTAGTATGTTGGGGGCTTTGACCCTCCGCTGCGATCGCCTCAGTCCTGGTGGTGGTGTGGGCGCCGATGTGGTCACCTGCGACTCCGGGAGCGTGTTGTCCTCTCCATTGTCACCCCGTAGTGGATCCAGTGAGGGGGCGCATACTGCTGGGGTGGAGGCTGCGGTGACGTTCGCTGGCGGGAGGGTGGGCGGCGCATGGGTGAGGGAGGCAACCGGAGGGGGACGAAGCGGTACCAGGTAGGGGGTTGTGGGTGGGGACTGCAGGAGGTTCCAGCTGCAGGAGGTTCACCATCTTGTGCAATAAATTGATGTACCATCAATGACCACGAGACGAGAATGGTGAAACAATTGAGGCTTTATTGCACAATGTTGAGCCTCCTGCAGCTGGAACCAGAATGGGAGCAGCGCAGGAGAGCATACACTTTTATACATCGCCTGTTGGGAGGAGCCAACAGGCTGGGATTACTGTGGTACCTGTAATACAGTGGCAGTACCGTAATACGCGTAGTGTGTTACCAGTGGTGTTTACCACAATGGACTCGCTCTCTCTGAACTTCTGCTGCTGTATGGGCTCTCTCTCTCTGAACCTCTGCTGCTGTATGGGCTCTCCCTCTCTGAACTTCTGCTGCTGCATGGGCTCTCTCTCTCTGAGCTTCCATTCATTTATGGGCTTTCTCTCTCTGAACTTCCGCTGCTTTATGGACTCACTGATGCACGATCAATTGCACAAAGACTAAAGTTGGGTACAACTGTGGCTTTATTACAGTCAGATGCGTGGCCTCCTGCTGCAGCTGGCGAAGTGGCAGGGCACTGGAGGTCATGCATATTTATACAGTTCTCAGTGGGCGGAGCCAGCTGGCAGGAGCTACCGGCGAACCTGTAGTGCAGGTCCTACCTTACATCTCCTATTACAGTGGTTCACCACATTCACCCCTGTTAAAAATGAGTCTGGCGGGGGCGACATGAAACTATATACAAATAGTGCAATTATGTACAGTGGTAGGAAAGAAAAAGAAAAGTCCATGTTGACGGTCCGGAGTCTGTCAAAGGTTCAGCCGGTCTGGTGCTTTGGTGCTTCGTTGGGAGCGGCATAATGGTGGCGGCGAAGTCGGTGCTGGCGGTGGTGGAGGTGGCACCGATGGCGGTGGTGGCAGTGCTGATGCTGGCCAGTCATCGGGGAACTCCGGGAGCATGCCAAAGTCCTCTTCGTCCTCTTGTGCGGAAAAGGGGTGTGTGGTCCGGTGGGGTCAATATTGGCGGCGCGGTGGGAGGGGGGGGCGCATGTGTGGGGGGGGGGGTGTTGAGTTGGAACCTGATGGTGCCAGGTCTCTGAGTGAGACAGCATCTTGGTGGCCGTTGGGGAACTCAACGTAGGCATATTGAGGGTTGGCGTGGAGCAGGTGAACCCTGTCCACCAAGGGGTCCGCCTTGTGGAGTCAGAAGTGCCTACGGAGAAGGACCGGTCCTGGAGCTGCGAGCCAAGTCGGTTCACCACACTCGCGAGCACTCAACTTCTGCTGCTTTATGGACTATCTCTCTCTGAACTTCCACTGCTTTATGGGCTCTCTCTCTGAACTTCCACTGCTTTATGAACTCAGTGTTCAAAAGGTATCTTGACAAACACATGGATAGGATGGGAAGAGAGGGATATATAGAACATAGAAAAATACAGCACAGAACAGGCCCTTCGGCCCACGATGTTGTGCCGAACCTTTGTCCTAGATTAATCATAGATTATCACAGAATTTACAGTGCAGAAGGAGGCCATTCGGCCCATTGAATCTCCACCGGCTCTTGGAAAGAGCACCCTACCAAGGTCAACACCTCCACCCAACACTAAGGGCAATTTTGGACACTAAGGGCAATTTATCATGGCCAATCCACCTAACCTGCACATCTTTGGACTGTGGGAGGAAACCGGAGCACCCGGAGGAAACCCATGCACACACGGGTAGGATGTGCAGACTCCGCACAGACAGTGACCCAAGCCGGAATCGAACCTGGGACCTTGGAGCTGTGAAGCAATTGTGCTATCCACAATGCTGCCGTGCTGCCCTTAAGAACAAATTAATCTACACTATATCATTCTACCGTAATCCATGTACCAATCCAATAGCTGCTTGAAGGTACCTAATGTTTCCGACTCAACTACTTCCACAGGCAGTGCATTCCATGCCCCCACTACTCTCTGGGTAAAGAACCTACCTCTGACATCCCCCCTATATCTTCCACCATTCACCTTAAATTTATGTCCCCTTGTAATGGTTCATTCCACCTGGAGAAAAAGTCTCTGACTGTCTACTGTTGCTCTTTTTAGCCTTAGTCTATTGGCTCTGATTACGTCACCTTTGCTCACGAGTCGCCAGGTATCTTTATGATACCGCCACGT
Organism: Scyliorhinus torazame; assembly: GCF_047496885.1. Classification (NCBI taxonomy): domain Eukaryota; kingdom Metazoa; phylum Chordata; class Chondrichthyes; order Carcharhiniformes; family Scyliorhinidae; genus Scyliorhinus; species Scyliorhinus torazame. The sequence continues at coordinate 235,366,922 of NC_092710.1, forward strand.
GGTTCAAGTTCAGGTTATGATTAATAATACAGCACACCGCTTAGTAAGGATTAAAACAACGGTCATTTATTATATACAACAAGCAATATTAATACCCTAATACTACTTTCTATATAATAAACCTATCACTACTGGCCAATACTTAACTTAGGAAGAGCCCACCAGGTCAGGGAAACGAATGGCTTGTCCAATCAGATCTGGTCCGCGGGATTCAAAAGGCTGCTACAGTTCGGTGGCTAGGTGTCTCTACCGGATAGCGATCGCTGGATTCAAACTTACTATTGCCGGTGGCTGGTCTTGCGAAGGTCTCGAGCAGGCGAAGAGGAGAGAGAGAGATCTGAACTTGGCCCCTCACTTTTATAGGGCCCAGGGGCTTCCCGCCTCCCGGGGCGGCCCTTGACCCTGAGTCCCAAGTGATTGGATTTGTTCCCAATCCCTCGGGTCGATGTGTCCAATGGTGAGGCGATTCATCGATCGGGGGGTGGTCGTTCACCTGTCTTTGTTTCGGCCACTGCAGGCGCCGACAGGTCTGGCCCGGTATTCAATTGCTAATATGTTGCAATTGTTCCCGGGGATAGCCGATTTAACTGCAGATGCTTGGATAGATGGGCTGCAAACAGTCCTGAATGTAACTGCAAATACCTGGGTTGATGGGCTGTTGATAGCCCTGAGTATCGATCTGGGCTAACTTCCCCAGAGCCGAATATGCAATACTGTCTGCAGCTGCCTGCTTGTGTCTTGTTAGCTGCTTTTCCCAGCAGTCTTTCGGGTTAGCCATTTCAAACTGGGTTTTGGCCAGATTAATCGGAACGCAGCCATTTTACATGGCTACACTACTCTATCTATTCCCCTGATCATCTTATAAACCTCTATCAAGTCACCCCTCATCCTTCTCCGTTCTAATGAGAAAAGGCCTAGCATCCTCAACCTTTCCTCGTAAGACCTACTCTCCATTCCAGGCAACATCCTGGTAAATCTCCTTTGTACCTTTTACAATGCTTCCACATCCTTCCTAAAATGAGGCGACCGGAACAGTACTCCAAATGTGGCCTTACCAAAATTTTGTACAGCTGCATCATCACCTCACGGCTCTTAAATTCAATCCCTTTGTTAATGAACGCTAGCACACCATAGGCCTTCTTCACAGCTCTATCGACTTGAGTGGCAACTTTCAAAGATGTATGAACATTGTAGCGCACAAAGACTCCGTGAGACGAATAGAGTGAAGTCGATGAGGCTTTATTAAGCATGTCTGTTCCCCCGCAGCTCGATAGTAGAATGGCCTGCGGGGGAGGACTCCGGCTTCTTATACTCCGCCTTCAGGGCGGAGCTAGAGGTCAACGGCCAACCAGGACCCGGGATCTGTCAGCCAATGACATTAGGGCTTCCAGTCTCACATGACCCCCAATACATACTACCACAAACATCGACCCCAAAATCTCTCTGCTCCTCCACATTGCCAAGAACTCTACCATTAACCCTGTATTCCGCATTCATATTTGTCCTTCCAAAATAGACAACCTCACACTTTTCAGGGTTAAACTCCATCTGCCACTTCTCAGCCCAGCTCTGCATCCTATCTATGTCTCTTTGCAGCCGACAACAGCCCTCCTCACTATCCACAACTCCCCCAATCTTCGTATCGTCTGCAAATTTACTGACCCACCCTCATCCAAGTCATTAATGAAAATCACAAACAGCAGAGGACCCAGAACTGATCTCTGCGGTACGCCACTGGTAATTGGGATCCAGGCTGAATATTTGCCATCCACCACCACTCTCTGACTTCTATCGGTTAGCCAGTTTGTTTTCCAACTGGCCAAATTTCCCACTATCCCATGCCTCCTTACTTTCTGCATAAGCCTACCATGATGAACCTTATCAAATGCCTTACTAAAATCCATGTACACTACATCCACGGCTTTGCTTTCATCCACATGCTTGGTCACCTCCTCAAAGAATTCAATAAGACTTGTAAGGCAAGACCTACCCCTCACAAATCTGTGCTGACTATCCCTAATCAAGCAGTGTCTTTCCAGATGCTTAGAAATCCTATCCTTCAGTACCCTTTCCATTACTTTGCCTACCACTGAAGTAAGACTAACTGGCCTGTAATTCCCAGGGTTATCCCGAGTCCCTTTTTTGAACAGGGGCACGACATTCGCCACTCTCCAATCCCTGTTACCATCCCTGTTGACAGTGAGGACGAAAAGATCATTGCCAACGGCTCTGCAATTTCATCTCTTGCTTCCCATAGAATCCTTGGATATATCCCGTCAGGCCCGGGGGACTTGTCTATCCTCAAGTTTTTCAAAATGCCCAACACATCTTCCTTCCGAACAAGTATTTCCTCGAGCTTACCAATCTGTTTCACACTGTCCTCTCCAATAATATCGCCCCTCTCATTTGTAAATACTGAAGAAAATTACTCGTTCAAGACCTCGCCTATCTCTTCAGACTCCATACACAATCTCCCGCTACTGTCCTTGATCGGACCTACCCTCGCTCTATTCATTCTCATATTTCTCACATATGTGTAAAAGGCCTTGGGATTTTCCTTGATCCTACCCGCCAAAGATTGTTCATGCCCTCTCTTAGCTCTCCTAATCCCTTTCTTCAGTCCCCTCCTGGCTATCTTGTATCCCTCCAGCACCCTGTCTGAACTTTGTTTCCTCAGCCTTACATAAGTCTCCTTTTTCCTCTTAACAAGACATTCAACCTCCCTTGTCAACCATGGTTCCCTCACTCGACCATCTCTTCCCTGCCTGACAGGGACGTACATATCAAGGACACGTAGTACCTGTTCCTTGAACAAGTTCCACATTTCACTTGTGTCCTTCCCTGACAGCCTATGTTCCCAACTTATGCACTTCAATTCTTGTCTGACAACATCGTATTTACCCTTCCCCCAATTGTAAACCTTGCCCTGTTGCACACACCTATCCCTCTCCATTACTAAAGTGAAAGTCACAGAATTGTGGTCATTATCTCCAAAATGCTCCCCCATTAACAAATCTATCACTTGCCCTGGTTCATTACGAAGTACCAAATCCAATATGGCCTCCCCTCTGGTCGGACAATCTCCATACTGTGTTAGAAAATCTTCCTGGACACACTGCACAAACACCACCCCATCCAAACTATTTGATCTGAGGAGTTTCCACTCAATGTTTGGGAAGTTGAAGTCACCCATGACTACTACCCTGTGACTTCTGCACCTTTCCAAAATCTGTTTCCCAATCCGTTCCTCCACATCTCTGCTACTATTGGGGGGCCTACAGAAAACTCCCAACAAGGTAACTGCTCCTTTCCTATTTCTGACTTCAACCCATGCTACCTCAGTAGGCAGATACTCCTCGAACTGCCTTTCTGCAGCTGTTATACTACCTCTAATTAACAATGCCACCCCCTCACCTCTTTTACCACCCTCCCTAATCTTATTGAAACATCTGTAACCAGGGACCTCCAACAACCATTTCTGCCCCTCTTCTATCCAAGTTTCCGTGATGGCCACCACATCGTAGTCCCAAGTACCGATCCATGCCTTAAGTTCACCCACCTTATTCCTGATGCTTCTTGCGTTGAAGTACACACACTTCAACCCATCTCCGTGCCTGCAAGTATTCTCCTTTGTCAGTGTTCCCTTCCCCACTGCCTCACTACACGCTTTGGTGTCCTGAATATCGGCTACCTTAGTTGCTGGACTACAAATCCGGTTCCCATTCCCCTGCCAAATTAGTTTAAACCCTCCCGAAGAGTACTAGAAAACCTCGCTCCCAGGATATTGGTGCCCCTCTGGTTCAGATGCAACCCGTCCTGCTTGTACAGGTCCCACCTTCCTCAGAATGTGCTCCAATTATCCAAATACCTGAAGCCCTCCCTCCTACACCATTCCTGCAGCCACGTGTTCAACTGCACTCTCTCCCTATTCCTAGCCTCGATATCACGTGGCACCGGCAACAAACCAGAGATGGCAACTCTGTCTGTCCTGGCTTTTAACTTCCAGCCTGTTGCTAACTTTTGGTTGGTTCAATTGGCTCTGTTTTATAACCTTTGCTCTAGAGTCGCCAGATATCTTTATGATACCGCCACGAGGTTCAAGTTCAAGTAATGATCAATAACTCAACACACCAATTTGTAAGATTCAAATCAAAACACATTTATTATACACAGTAAATCACTATTCATGCATAAACTCTACTTTCTAGGCTATTCCTATCACTAAAAATCCTATACTTAGCTTCGGACTGGCCCACCAGCTCAGGGGAACAAATGGCCTTTCGTTCAGGTCCTGAGTCTGCAGGATTCAAAAGCTGGTATGGACTGGTAGCTAGGAGCGCCTAGCTCATAGCGAGCGTTGGCTTGAGACTTACTTGGTTGATGGCAACGAGGCAGGTCACTGTCAAGGGTTGGCTCAAGTTTCTGAGTGACCCTGCCAAAGAAGAACGATTTGAACTTGGGGGCTTTACTTTATAGTCCCCAGTGGCTTCCCGCCCTTCGGGGCGGACCCCGTGCCTGGTTCCAAGTGATTGGACTACTTTCCATTCACTTGGAACGATTTCTCCAATGCTGGAGCGGTTCCCTGATCGTTGGGCGGTCCCTAAATGTCCGTTGGCGTTCCTTTGTCTTGGCTCCTGCTGGCGCCGAGGAGTCTGGCTTGGCTTTATTTACCTTAACTGTTGCCATTGTGCCTGGGAATCGCACATTACTATGCAGATGGCTGCTGCATTACTATGCAGATGGCTGCTGGTTTCAGTGCTGTCTGGTTCCTTACAGGTCTCAATACACATGATTTCTATATTCGTCAGTCTTTGCCTGTGTTGGCGGAATTTCCCTTCAGCCTTAGCGGTTCTCCATTTTAAGCTGGGAAGTGGCCAACTAAGGTGGCTGCAAGCCTAACTCCCTAAACTTGTTTATTACCTGCACACCCCTTTTCCTATCTACGTCGTTGGTACCAATGTGCACCACAACTTATGGCTGCTCCCCCTCCCCCTTAAGGATCCTGAAGATACGATCCGAGACATCCCTGGCCCTGGCACCTGGGAGGCAACATACCTTCCGGGAGTCTCGCTCGACCTTCCGGGAGTCTCGCTCGCGACCACAGAATCTCCTATCTATTCCCCTAACCATTGAATCTCCTACTACTATTGCTTTTCTATTCTCCCCCCTTCCCTTCTGAGCCCCAGAGCCAGACTCAGTGCCAGAGACCTGGCCGCTAGGGCCTTCCCCCGGTAGGTCATTCCCCCCCCCCCCCCCAACAGCATCCAAAACGGTATACGGCACAAGGAAGTGCTGAGAGTTTTGGCAAAGGTTGGTATCATGATCGTTATAGGCTTGGAGAGCTGAAGTGCCTGTTCCTGTGCTGTAATGTTCTTTGTTCTCTCAACTTCTGCTGCTGTATGGGCTCTCTCTCTGAACTTCCACTGCTTTATGTCATCTCTCTCACTCACTCTCTCTCTCTCTCTCTCTCTGAACTTCCACTGCTTTATGGGCTCCCTCGCTCTCTCTTTCTGAACTTTGGCTGCTCTATGGACTCCTCTCTGAACATCCGCTGCTTTTATGGGTTCTGTCTCTCTCTGAACTTCCACTGTTTTCTGGGCTCACTCTCACTCTCACTCTCTGAACATCCACTGCTTTATGGACTCTCCCTCTTTCTGAACTTCCACTGTTTAATGGGCTCTCTCTGAACGTCCTCTACTTCGTAGGTTCTCTCTGATCACTCGCTGCTTTATAGACTCTCTCTCTCAGAATATCCACTGTTTTATGGGCTCCCTCTCTCTCTGAACTTCTGCTGATTTATGGAGTCTCTTCCTCTCTGGACTTCCACTGCCTCATGGGCTCTCTCTGAACATCTGCTTTATGGGCTCCCTCTCTTTCACTCTCACTCTCTGAACGTCCACTGCTTTATGGACTCTCCTATAGTGATCTCTGTATATGTACATACATGAAGGGTTAATGTTTAGTCAGTACAGTCAGATAATCACTAGAGGGCAACACTGACAGAGAGTATATAAACAAGCTCTATCTGTTCAAATAAGTAACAAATATTACTCTCAAGTAATATAACATCTCCCTCTCTCTGAACTTCCACTGTTTAATGGTCTCTCTCTGAACGTCCTCTACTTCATTGATTCTCTCTGAACTTCTGCTGTTTTATAGGCGCTCTCTCTGAACACTCGTTGATTTATGGGCTCACTCTCTTTGAACTTGTGCTGCATTATTGGCTCTCCCTCTCTCAACATCCACTGCTTCATGAGCTCTCTCTCTGAACTTCAATTGCTTTATGGGGCCCCTCTCTCTTTCTGAACTTTGGCTGCTTTGTGGACTCCTTCCCTCTGAACATCTCTGAACATTATGGGTTCTGTCTCTCTCTGAACTTGCACTGCTTTATGGACTCTTCCTCTCTCTGAATTTCCACTGCTTATGGGTTATCTCTCTGAACACTCATTGTTTTATGGGATCTCTCTCTTTGAACTTCTGCTGCTTTATTGGCTCTCCCCCTCTGAACTTCCACTGCTTTATGCGTTCTTGCTCTCTCTCTGAACTTCCGCTGCTTTATGGACTCTCTATCTCTCTGAAATTCTGCTGCTTTATGTGCTCTCTCTCTACCGCTGAACGTCGCTGCTTTATGAACTCTCTTTCTCTCTCTGAATATCCGTTGCTTTATGGGCTCTCTCTCTCGATCTCTGGACTTCTGCTGCTTTATGTACTCTCTCTCTCTCTGAACCTCTGCTGCTTTATGAACTCTCTCTCTCTCTCTCTGAACCTCTGCTTCTTTATGGGCTCTCTCTCTGAACCTCTGCTGCTTTATGGACTCTCTCTCTCTGAACCTCTGCTGCTTTATGGACTCTCTTTCTCTCTGAACCTCTGCTGCTTTATGGACTCTCTCTCTCTGAACCTCTGCTGCTTTATGGACTCTCTCTCTCTCTGAACCTCTGCTGCTTTATGGACTCTCTCTCTCTGAACCTCTGCTGCTTTATGGACTCTCTCTCTCTGAACCTCTGCTGCTTTATGGACTCTCTCTCTCGGAACCTCTGCTGCTTTATGGACTCTCTCTCTCTGAACCTCTGCTGCTTTATGGACTCTCTCTCTCTCTCTCTGAACCTCTGCTGCTTTATGGACTCTCTCTTTCTGAACCTCTGCTGGCGGCAGGCCAGGCAGCCGCCGTAGAAGTTGGTGACGGGTGTGTTGACAGAGGCTCGATGTGGTGGCCCATATTCTGTGCCCTGCCCCACACCCTGAGGGCCCAGCCGTCCATCCAGCCAGGGAGAGACCCAGAGGGGGAGGCTGGCAACAGCCCAAGGTGTACGGGTATAATTGGTCATTCAAACAGATGACGGACAACGTGTGCCGCAGGAGGCCCCACCTCAACAAGGGGATGGTGCCGCACTTGTGCCGTGTCCTTGCGGACTGGGCATCACGTGGCGGAGGAGGATACTAACTCTCGGTGACCATCAAGGTCACCACAGTCCTGAGCCTTTACGCTTCGGGATCATTCCAGGGCTCAAGCTGGGACTTGTGCGGCATTTCCAAACCAACAGCCCACAAGTTCCGTGAAGTCAAGGGTTACCCTGTTTTCCCGGGCAGCTAACTATATATATTGGGGCAGCACGGTAGCCTTGTGGATAGCACAATTGCTTCACAGCTCCAGGGTCCCAGGTTCGATTCCGGCTTGGGTCACTCTCTGTGCGGAGTCTGCACATCCTCCCCGTGTGTGCGTGGGTTTCCTCCGGGTGCTCCGGTTTCCTCCCACAGTCCAAAGATGTGCAGGTTAGGTGGATTGGCCATGCTAAATTTCCCTTGGTGTCCAAAATTGCCCTCAGTGTTGGGTGGGATTATGGGGATAATAGGGTGGCGGTGTTGACCTTGGGTAGGGTGCTCTATCCAAGAGCCGGTGCAGACTCGATGGGCCGAATGGCCTCCTTCTGCACTGTAAATTCTATGATATAACTTTGACCTGGGCCAAGCCCAACAGGATGCCCGGGCATCGGGATTCTACACCATCGTTGGGATGCCCCAGGTCGAGGGGGTAATAGATGAGACGAATGTCGCGTGTGCGCACCGGGGTGCAAGGAAGTGGCAAACATCAACAGGGAAGGTTTCCACCCTCTGAACGTCCAACTTGTGTGGGACCACCACATGAAGATCATGCATGCTTCCCAGGGTGTGTGCATGACACCTACATCTTGGGGCATTTGGAGACCCCGGCATCTTCAAGAGACACCCCTGGGTGATTGGGTGGCTCATGTGGACACATGGGCTGTCATTGAGCAGTGCATTGGACTGCCGATGCCTCGGCATCTCAAATGGCGCACTGCAGTACACCCCCCCCCCCCCCCCCCCCTCGGAGAGCCGCTCACTTTGTGGCGGACGGCTGTATCCTCCACAACCTGGCACAGCAGAGGGGCGACGTGCTGGAGTGGAGCAGAAGGAAGAACATGTGGCCACCTCCAAGGAGGAAGACGAGGAGGCGCAGCACCAGGAGGGGCTGGAGGATGAGCCCGGGGAGATCCGCAGGACCAGCCAGAGGATGGAGGACAGGCGGCAGCGGCGAGGGTCCGGCATTCCCAGAGAACCAGGAAGGCCCTTTTCCTTGTCCGTTTCACTTAGGACATGGCTAGGTCCCCACCCCATGTTTCCTACCCACCGTCCTGCCACACCTATGGCCCCCATCCCTACATGGCCCACCTCATCTTCACTCCTACCCCCACCCCCACACACACCCACTATCCCCTGCCCCAATTACCCTGTTCCACCCTCCCAGGGTCTCTGTTACATCACTTCAGGGTGATGGGCCTGTGTTGGCACTGTCAGCGGGTCCATGTCGAGGGCAGGAGGGGGATAACCCGCAGTGAGCGGGTCACTATGCCATAGTCTGATTCCTGTCCGTTTGCTAAGTGCGCGCTCCCACCCATTCACCTGCACATGTTATGTCCTGGCCGCACCCTATTGACTGCATCAGCTCCGGGTAGACCTGGTCCAGAGGCTCAGCGTCCGACTGGGACCCAGCTGGGTCCTGGGATCCAATAGGAGACATTGGGGGAATGGAAAAATCCCGGATGGGCTGCTGTCATTGTATTGAATTCCTGTGGGAAAATGGGCATGTGGTCAGTGGAGGGAAGGATCAACATGCTGATCAACTCCGGTCACCTGGGTGGTTACTCATCTCGATGTCAGTGACCAATCTGTCCGCGGCACCCCCTCAACCCTCAGGGCCATTCCTTGTAGGGGGTGAGCACTCTGATGTCTGGCACCATGCTGCCAGTCTGGGCCTCTCCTATCTGTTATGGGCCAGCTTCTCTTGCAGGGACACAGAGGGCATTGTGAGCCGCATGCTTTATGCACCGGCGGGTGGGAGTGGCAGCATGGTGGGGGCTGGGGTGTCATGGGCTCAGCATCTGACTGGGTCCTGGGATCCAATAGATCTCCAATAGCTGTCTCATGTGGATGTTCCTGCTCTAGGTGTACGGTCGTCGTGGTGGGGGGGGGGTAACGGGCAAGACCAGTGTCAGGGGCCGATGCCAACTTACCTGTGCAGCCCAGTGGAAACCATTTAGCTTTTTACGGCACTATGTGGCAGTCCTCCAGGTCAGGCTCCCCCTGCTGGCGGCTGGTGCCACTACCTACTAGATGGCACTGGCTGCCCTATGGTTGGCTGGCCGAGTCCCTGGTGGTGGTGGGGGGGGGAACAAGGTGTCCCGGCTTGAGTCAACCGTGTGCAAGTCTGGCCAGGTCTGCATCTCTGAATCCTGGAACTGGTCTCCTTGGTGGTACGGCTGCATGCTGTGTGGGGTTTGCTCTGAGGAATTGCTGTTCTCCTTGTTAGCAGGGGGCTGGAGAGCGCGGTCCCAGCAAATCAACCGGTGTGACTGTCATCTGTGGCGTGAAGCCTATGGGGCCTCGTTAAGTGGAGCAGTTAACATTAGATTCAGGTGACAGCCTCACCGGGGCAGCTATCGGGTAACTAACGGCGATTCCTGCTCGCCACCACACTTAGAACAAATTTGGTTAGATCACACCCTCCCTCTCTCTGAATTTCTGTTGCTTTATGACTCTCCCTCTCTGAAGTCACACTGCTTTATTGTCTCTCCTTTTCTGAGCTCCCACTGCTTTATGGACTCTCTCTCTCTGAACATCTATTGTTTCATACGTTTTTGCTCTCTCTGAACTTCCACTGTTTTATTGATGCTCTCTCTCTCTGAACGGCTGCTGCTTTGTGGACTCTCTCTCTCCCTGAATCTCTGCTGCTTCATAGGTTCTCGCTCTCTCTCTGAACTTTATTATGGACCAGGGGTTTAGAGAACACCAAAGTATATCATGGAGTTCACCTGACCCACAACTTTAAATAGATTTTGGTTTTGGGGAGCACAAGGGCCCACTTTACAGCTGTGGTGCAACAGAGAGCTAAAGTTTAAAACAAAGCAATGTTTCTTCTATGAATCCAGTTAGCATTTTATAAACACGCAGTAAACATCTTACCAACTACAAACACTGATACCTTCCCAAATAATATATTCTATCGGTAATCCTTAATAACTTCCCAAACAACATCAATAAGTTAAATCCTTTTTAAAATAAAGACAGCAAGTTTAAATCATAGAATCATAGAATTTACAGTGCAGAAGGAGGCCATTTGGCCCATCGAGTCTGCACCGGCTCTTGGAAAGAGCACTCTACCCAAGCCCATACCCCCACCCTATCCCCATAACCCAGTAACCCCACCCAACACTAAGGGCAATTTTGGACACTAAGGACAATTTAGCATGGCCAATCCACCTAACCCGCACATCTTTGGACTGTGGGAGGAAACCGGAGCACCCGGAGGAAACCCACGCACACACGGGGAGAACGTGCAGACTCCGCACAGACAGCGACCCAAGCCGGGAATCGAACCTGGGACCCTGGAGCAGTGAAGCAATTGTGCTAACCACTATGCTACCGTGCTGCACAGAAATGCTCCACAGAAACAGGTATTACTTTGAAATCATCAAGATCTGGAGACATTCCTTAGCTTGTAGAGAGAGAGATCATTATACAGCTGCTTGCTTTGAATGCAGCTATCCACCTCTGAAAACGAAACCAAAATCACACTGCAGCTGCCAGCTCAAAAACGAAAGTGAAGGACAGACAGCCCAGCTCCGCCCACACGCTGACATCACTACAGCTATTTGATAAACACCCATTTCTTAAAGGTACATCCACCTGACAACTTCCACTGCTTAAGGGCTCTCTCTCTCTCTCTGATTTACGGGTGCTATCTCTCTATACATCCTCTGCTATATGTGCTCTCTGTCTCTTTGTGGCTGTCTCTGAACTTCTCCTGCTTTATGGGCTCTCTGTGAACTTCTACTCTGTTATGGGCTCTCTCTGAACCTCAGCTGCTTCTCTCAGAACTTTGGTTTCTTTCAGGGCTCCCTCTCTCTCTGAGCGTCTGCTCCATTATTGGCTCTCTCTGAACTTCTGTTGCATTCTGGGCTCTCTCTGCAGTGCCACTGCATTATGGGCTCTCTCACGCTTTGAACTTCCATAGCGTTATGGGATCTCTCTCTCTCTCTCTCTAAATCTCTGCATGCTTTATAGGCTCTCTCTCTTTGCACTCCCTTACCTGCTTTGCCTGCCTTCCAATGCGTCCTCAAGACCTATCACTTTGACAGAAATCTTCTAATCTCTCCCTTCCTGGCTCAGTGTTCAGTGTCCTAGAGGCTATTCGTGAAGTACCTTCAATTTTTTTTATACTAGTCGTAAATATCGATTAATATTCATGTTTTATTAAACTCTACATTTTATGGCATAGAAAGCTATATGGGGCTGGATTCTCTGTTTTTGGATGTTGCCCCTGTGGCAGTGAAGGAACGGTGGTACATTTCCAAGTCAGGGTGGTGAGTGACTTGGAGAGGTTACTTCAGGTGGTGGGGTTCCCAGGTATCTCCTGCTCTTGTCCATCTAGATGGTAGTGGTCGTGGGTTTGGAAGGTGCTGTCTAAGGAATCTTGGTGAGTTACTGCAGTGCACCTTGTAGATGGGACATACTGCTGCCACTGTTCATCGGTGGTGGAGGGTTTGAATATTTGTGGAAGGGAGAGCAATCAAGTGGGCTGCTTGTCCTGCTTGGTGTCGAGCTTCTTGAGTGTTGTTGGAACTGCACTCATCCAGGCAAGTGGAGAGTATTCCATTACACTCCTGACTTGTGCCTTGTAGATGGTGGAGAGGCTTTGTGGAGGTCAGGAGGTGAGTTACTCGGCCCTTGGATTCCTAGCCTTTGACCTGCCCTGGTAGCCACAGTATTAATATGGCTAGTTTAGTTTAGTTTCTGATCAATGGTAACCACCAGGATGTTGATTGTGGTGGATTCAGTAATAGTAATGCAATTGAATGTCATGGGGTGGTGGTTAGATTTTCTCTTGTAGGAGATGGTTATTGCCTGGCACTTGTGTGGTGCGAATGTAACTTGCCACTTGTCAGCCCAAGCCTGGACATTGTCCAGGTCTTGCTGCATTTGGACATGGACTGCTTCATTATCTAAGGAGTCACGAATGGTGCTGAACATTGTGCAGTCATCCGCAAACTTCCCCACTTCTGACCTTATGATGAAAGGGAGGTCATTGGTGAAGCAGCTGAAGATGGTTGGCCTACCACACTAGCCTGAGGAACTCCCGCAGTGATATTCTGGAGCTGAGATGATGACCTCCAACCACCACAACTATCTTCCTTTGTGCCAGGTATAACTCCAACCAGCAGACATGTTTCCTGCTGATTTCCATTGATTCCAGTTTTGCTAGGGCTCCTTGATGCCACACTTGATCAGATGCTGCCATGCTGTCAAGGGCAGTCACTCTCACCTCACCTTTAGCATTCAGCTATTTTGTCCATGTTTGAACCAAGGATGTAATGAGGTCAGGAACTGAGTGACCCTGGCAGAACCCAAACTGAGCGTCCGTGAGCAGGTTATTGCTGTGTAAGTTCCGCTTGATAGCACTGTTGATGCCTCCTTCCATGAATATGACAACTGGAGAAGATTTTCAAGCAATAAATTACATTTTTTCAAATGATACGATTAATCTAAACATGTCATTGCTTAGTTACACCTTATATGAAAGGATGCACTTGAAATCTCTTTTGGATAAAGATGTTGTTCTTTTTGTTGCAGTTTTGGAAAACAATTTTGTTGCTGTTGACCATTATCATAATTCTGTACTAAGGGCAGCGCGGTGGCACAGTGGTTAGCATTGCTGCCTCATGGCGCCGACGTCCAAGTTCGATCCTGGCTCTGGGTCACTGTCCATGTGGAGTTTGTACATTCTCCCGTGTTTGCGTGGATTTCGCCCCCACAACCCAAATATGTGCAGGGTACATGGATTGGCCACACTAAATTGCCTCTTAATTGGAAAAAATGAATTGGGTACACTTAATTTAGAAAAAGAAAATTATAATTCTGTACTATATTTGCAGGACAAAAATTATTCTCAATGCTTGTGTTAGAGTTAGTTTTTCAGATTATTACACTTGCGAAGTGCTTAAATAAATTAGGAATAATTAACCATAAATGAGATTTTAGATTTAATTTTGCTAGCAATAATGCTTTCTGTGCTCTACATGAATATTGGTTTAATGTTTACGCTAATATTTTTAAAAATTAATATTCAACCAATGTTCTGGAAAGTTTATATTGCATCATAATATCATTTGGCCTGTTCTCAAAGTAGCTCAGTGATGTGCTGAATCCTTGTAATGAATCAAAGGAGGTTGAACAATTGTACATCATGCATATATTAGTGTGATAACAAGATAAAAGGCAAATATATTTATGCGGAGGATTAACTGAAATAATTACAAAACAGTTGAGATCAAAAAAGCATATACCTCTTTGAAGATGACCAGCTCTCTTTAAATTTTAAATAATTATCAAAGAAAATGTTTTGTCAGTTGTATTTAACATTATCGATGTGTGCTCCAGTAACAACCAAGACAATCCCCTATTATTATACCTGCACTGTAAATTCACTGTAAACACATTCTCATTTAATTTATTTTAAAATTATATAATTCTTAGAAATGATGATATTGGAATACTTGAAGCAATTATATATGATATTCTCATTTATAAATTTGTTTTGGTTGTGCATATATTGAACATTCAAACTATTGCAAGTAAATGTTAACGAAATTGACAATTCTGCGTAACAATTATTTTTCAACTTCTTTTATTTATCTTTATAGATTGTTGATAGCTACCCTGTTGGCTTGACTAAGCAGCTGAACCATATAGATTAGGAAGGTTCCTTGTTTGACCTCTGATCTGTGCTGAGTGGTTATCTTAGCTACGATACAATAATTATAGGCTGCAATTGAGCCTGGGATTTTGGGGTTCCTTAAGAGGAATGGAGATCGCAAAGCCCTAAAAATACCAATGCCGGGCAATATGCCCTCTGCAGGATGCCATTGCAGGCTCCAGTCATTTAGCAGGAGACAAGCTTAGGCCCCGGGAAAGGCACACTCTCTTCCCCCACCCACAGGAGGGCAGATGATTAGGCTCATTAAGGCCCTTGCTGAAGGTGCGTTGGGTGAGACAATCAGTTTCCTGACACAACAGGGGGAAGATCAATTTCCTAGAGGCAGGAACCTTAGGGCAGGTTGGGTTGCCAGAGCTCCTGGCAGGTCTACAAGCCCTCCCCACCTGCCTGGGTGAACTTCATCCGAAGATAATCCTGTTGAAAAAAAGTTTCCCTACGTCTTATTGTGGTGGCCTGGTTGCTTTTATTTTTCCTATGAATTTTTTTGAAAAAGTGGTTGAGGGGACAACTTTTTGTTGATGCACTTTCCTAGTGACTTACTGTTATGGTGGCCACGAAAGACACGGGGGGTCTGCCATATGTTTCATGGAATATAAATTTCCCTATTAAGCAGGAGGTAGCTCACCCAATAGGAAATGTATGGCTTAAAACACACTGCTTCAACCTAGACCAGCCAGGGTGGCACGTAGCACAGTGGTTAGCACTGTCGCTTCACAGCTCCATGGTCCCAGGTTTGATTCCCGGCATGGGTTACTGTCAGTGTGGAGTCTGCATGTTCTCCCCGTGTGTGCGTGGGTTTCCTCCGTGTGCTCCGGTTTCCTCCCACAGTCCAAAGATGTGCAGGTTAGGTGGATTGGCCATTCTAAAAAAATTGCCCTTAGTGTCCAAAAAGGTTGGGTGTGGTTACTGGCTTACGGGGAATAGGGTAGAGTTGTGGGTTTAAGTCGGGTGCTCTTTCCAAGGGCCGGTGCTGACTCGATGGGCCGAATGGCCTCCTTCTGCACTGTAAATTCTATGATAACTATGATCTTCTTAGGTTCCTGGTCTTGGACACAAGTGACCTTTTTCAGTACTGCAATAAAAGGATTTATTGTGGAAGACTGGCCTTGGCGAAGTTATTACATTGGCGACGAGGCGTAAAAACAAGTTTTTCCGAGCAATCTGTAGAATCGTAAATGAGCTTCTTCACCAGTAAGAAATAAAATGCCTCTCTTTGGTAAACTCGAACCCTACACTGTCAGTGGAGAATACTGCGCCCACTTACCTTTACAGGAGCAGCCCTTTGGATTTCGGCGGCAGCGGTGCGCAGGGGCCTTCTTGGAGGTGAGTAGTGAGTTGAAAAGCACTTACCTTTACAGGAGCAGCCCTTTGGATTTCGGCGGCAGCGGTGCGCAGGGGCCTTCTGGGAGGTGAGTAGTTAGTTTAAAAGCTCTTACCTTTACAGGAGCAGCCCTTTGGATTTCGGCGGGAACCGGAAGTTCGACCTCTGGCAAGTCCCCCCCCCCCCAAATAAATTCTGGTGGAGAGGAAACCCGAGACACTACACGTGTAGTGTCTCCCACCCACCCTCCTCCTCTAACCTAATAATAAGACCCATTGGTGGAAGGTAAGTGCCATATTATATTATATATTATTAGCATTGTGCAGGCCAAGGATTGGAGGTGGAGGAGCAGTCTCTGTCAGCGAGAGAACCTGAGAACATCTCAGAAGGTAAGCAAGTGATTTTTACTTTTATACCTTTTTTCAAATTGTGTGTGTCGGGGGGGACAGAAAAGCTGTGACCTGAGTGGCTGGTTGGGATTCTAACCTAAATTTTTTTGACTATTTGGGAACTAATTAAACATAATAACTTAATTATAATTTAGAGGATATCTAAGCCAGAGATCGGAGGATATTATAGTTAGCTATCGCATTTCTATTAGAAATCTAGTGCTAGGAAACAGATAGTTGACAGTAACTTTGTAATTTAAAAAAAAAAAAAAAGTATTTATAAAAAAAAAGACAAATTTTAATTTTAATTAATTGACGCAATGTCAGTTAGAGGGGTGCTGTGCTCTGACTGTGAGATGTGGCAGGTCCGGGAGGCTTCCAGCGTCCTGGATGGCTTCATCTGCAGAAAGTGCACCCAACTGCAGCTCCTCACAGACCGCATGGTTCGGTTGGAGCAGCAATTGGATGCACTTAGGAGCATGCAGGTGGCGGAAAGCGTCATAGATCGCAGTTATGTAAGTGTGGTCACACCCAAGGTGCAGGCAGAGAAATGGGTGACCACCAGAAAGGGCAGGCAGTCAGTGCAGGAATCCCCTGTGGTTGTCCCCCTCTCGAACAGGTATACCCCTTTGGATACTGTCGGGGGGGATAGCCTATCAGGGGAAAACAGCAGCAGCCAGAGCAGTGGCACCACGGCTGGCTCTGATGTTCAGAAGGGAGGGTCAAAGCGCAGAAGAGTAATAGTTATAGGGGACTCTATAGTCAGGGGAACAGATAGGCGCTTCTGTGGACGTGAAAGAGACTCCAGGATGGTATGTTGCCTCCCTGGTGCCAGGGTCCAGGATGTCTCCGAACGGGTAGAGGGAATCCTGAAGGGGGAGGGCAAACAGGTAGAGGTCGTTGTACATATTGGTACTAACGACATAGGCAGGAAGAGGCATGAGGTCCTGCAGCAGGAGTTCAGGGAGCTAGGCAGAAAGTTAAAAGACAGGACCTCGAGGGTTGTAATCTCGGGATTACTCCCTGTGCCACGTGCCAGTGAGGCTAGAAATAGGAAGATAGAGCAGACAAACACGTGGCTAAACAGCTGGTGTAGGAGGGAGGGTTTCGGTTATCTGGACCACTGGGAGCTCTTCCGGGGCAGGTGTGACCTGTATAAGATGGACGGGTTGCATCTAAACCGGAGAGGCATAAATATCCTGGCCGCGAGATTTGCTAGTGTCACACGGGAGGGTTTAAACTAGTATGGCAGGGGGGTGGGCACGGGAGCAATAGGTCAGAAGGTGAGAGCGTTGAGGGAGAACTAGGGAATATGGACAGTGTGGCTCTGAGGCAGAGCAGACGGGGAGAAGTTGCTGAACACAGCGGGTCTGGTGGCCTGAAGTGCATATGTTTTAATGCAAGGAGCATTACGGGTAAGGCAGATGAACTTAGAGCTTGGATTAGTACTTGGAACTATGATGTTGTTGTCATTACAGAGACCTGGTTGAGGGAAGGGCAGGATTGGCAGCTAAACGTTCCAGGATTTAGATGTTTCAGGCGGGATAGAGGGGGATGTAAAAGGGGAGGCGGAGTTGCGCTACTTGTTCCGGAGAGTATCACAGCTATACAGCGAGAGGACACCTCAGAGGGCAGTGAGGCTATATGGGTAGAGATCAGGAATAAGAAGGGTGCAGTCACAATGTTGGGGGTATACTACAGGCCTCCCAACAGCCAGCGGGAGATAGAGGAGCAGATAGGTAGACAGATTTTGGAAAAGAGTAAAAACAACAGGGTTGTGGTGATGGGAGACTTCAACTTCCCCAATATTGACTGGGACTCACTTAGTGCCAGGGGCTTAGACGGGGCAGAGTTTGTAAGGAGCATCCAGGAGGGCTTCTTAAAACAATATGTAAACAGTCCAACTAGGGAAGGGGCGGTACTGGACCTGGTATTGGGGAATGAGCCCGGCCAGGTGGTAGATGTTTCAGTAGGGGAGCATTTCGGTAACAGTGACCACAATTCAGTAAGTTTTAAAGTACTGGTGGACAAGGATAAGAGTGGTCCGAGGATGAATGTGCTAAATTGGGGGAAGGCTAATTATAACAATATTAGGCGGGACCTGAAGAACATAGATTGGGGGCGGATGTTTGAGGGCAAATCAACATCTGACATGTGGGAGGCTTTCAAGTGTCAGTTGAAAGGAATACAGGACAGGCATGTTCCTGTGAGGAAGAAAGATAAATACGGCAATTTTCGGGAACCTTGGATGACGAATGATATTGTAGGCCTCGTCAAAAAGAAAAAGGAGGCATTTGTCAGGGCTAAAAGGCTGGGAACAGACGAAGCCTGTGTGGCATATAAGGAAAGTAGGAAGGAACTTAAGCAAGGAGTCAGGAGGGCTAGAAGGGGTCATGAAAAGTCATTGGCAAATAGGGTTAAGGAAAATCCCAAGGCTTTTTACACTTACATAAAAAGCAAGAGGGTAGCCAGGGAAAGGGTTGGCCCACTGAAGGATAGGCAAGGGAATCTATGTGTGGAGCCAGAGGAAATGGGCGAGGTACTAAATGAATACTTTGCATCGGTATTCACCAAAGAGAAGGAATTGGTAGATGTTGAGTCTGGAGAAGGGGGTGTAGATAGCCTGGGTCACATTGTGATCCAAAAAGACGAGGTGTTGGGTGTCTTAAAAAATATTAAGGTAGATAAGTCCCCAGGGCCGGATGGGATCTACCCCAGAATACTGAAGGAGGCTGGAGAGGAAATTGCTGAGGCCTTGACAGAAATCTTTGGATCCTCGCTGTCTTCAGGGGATGTCCCGGAGGACTGGAGAATAGCCAATGTTGTTCCTCTGTTTAAGAAGGGTGGCAGGGATAATCCCGGGAACTACAGGCCGGTGAGCCTTACTTCAGTGGTAGGGAAATTACTGGAGAGAATTCTTCGAGACAGGATCTACTCCCATTTGGAAGCAAATGGACGTATTAGTGAGAGGCAGCACGGTTTTGTGAAGGGGAGGTCGTGTCTCACTAACTTGATCGAGTTTTTCGAGGAGGTCACTAAGATGATTGATGCAGGTAGGGCAGTAGATGTTGTCTATATGGACTTCAGTAAGGCCTTTGACAAGGTCCCTCATGGTAGACTAGTACAAAAGGTGAAGTCACACGGGATCAGGGGTGAACTGGCAAGGTGGATACAGAACTGGCTAGGCCATAGAAGGCAGAGGGTAGCAATGGAGGGATGCTTTTCTAATTGGAGGGCTGTGACCAGTGGTGTTCCACAGGGATCAGTGCTGGGACCTTTGCTCTTTGTAGTATATATAAATGATTTGGAGGAAAATGTAACTGGTCTGATTAGTAAGTTTGCAGACGACACAAAGGTTGGTGGAATTGCGGATAGCGATGAGGACTGTCTGAGGATACAGCAGGATTTAGATTGTCTGGAGACTTGGGCGGAGAGATGGCAGATGGAGTTTAACCTGGACAAATGTGAGGTAATGCATTTTGGAAGGGCTAATGCAGGTAGGGAATATACAGTGAATGGTAGAACCCTCAGGAGTATTGAAAGTCAAAGAGATCTAGGAGTACAGGTCCACAGATCACTGAAAGGGGCTACACAGGTGGAGAAGGTAGTCAAGAAGGCATACGGCATGCTTGCCTTCATTGGCCGGGGCATTGAGTATAAGAATTGGCAAGTCATGTTGCAGCTGTATAGAACCTTAGTTAGGCCACACTTGGAGTATAGTGTTCAATTCTGGTCGCCACACTACCAGAAGGATGTGGAGGCTTTAGAGAGGGTGCAGAAGAGATTTACCAGAATGTTGCCTGGTATGGAGGGCATAAGCTATGAGGAGCGATTGAATAAACTCGGTTTGTTCTCACTGGAACGAAGGAGGTTGAGGGGCGACCTGATAGAGGTATACAAAATTATGAGGGGCATAGACAGAGTGGATAGTCAGAGGCTTTTCCCCAGGGTAGAGGGGTCAATTACTAGGGGGCATAGGTTTAAGGTGAGAGGGGCAAAGTTTAGAGTAGATGTACGAGGCAAGTTTTTTACGCAGAGGGTAGTGGGTGCCTGGAACTCACTACCGGAGGAGGTAGTGGAGGCAGGGACGATAGGGACATTTAAGGGGCATCTTGACAAATATATGAATAGGATGGGAATAGAAGGATACGGACCCAGGAAGTGTAGAAGATTGTAGTTTAGTCGGGCAGTATGGTCGGCACGGGCTTGGAGGGCCGAAGGGCCTGTTCCTGTGCTGTACATTTCTTTGTTCTTTGTTCTTTGTAATACACAGAGCACATGCGTTACTTCTTCCGGGCTAATAAAATTGTGGGAGATGAGAAGCAGAAAGTGATTCTGTTGACAGCATGTGGGGCCCCAACATTTAGAATCATCATAGAATCATAGAATCTCCACAGTACAGAAGGAAGCCATTCAGCCCATCGAGCCTGCACCGATCCACTCTACCTTATACCCGTAACCCCGTAACCTAATCTGGACAGCCCTGGACACTAAGGGGCAATTTACCATAGCCAATACACCCAACCTGGATATCTTTGTACCGTGGCAGGAAACCGGAGCACATGGAGGAAACCCACGCAGACACGGGGAGAATGTACAAACTCCACACAGACAATCACCAAAGGCTGGAATTGAACCGGCTCCCTGACGCTGTGATGCAGCAGTGCTAACCACTGTGCCACGACCCACCCCCATTTAACGTGATAAATGCCTGACCTACCCAGATGCCACTGACTCAAAAATGTTTGAGGAACCTGTAGACCCAGTGCAACATCACTATGATCTGAAGTCATCTGTCATCCTCCAGAGTTACCACATTAATACGACAGGGAGAACTCTGGGGGAACCCGTCACTGAATGTTTGGCCAGATTGCGGAAAATGGAAGAACATTGTGAATTTGGCCCATCCCTGACCGAGATGTTGCAAGACAGATTAGTGTGTGGAATAAACAATATGACAACTCAAAAAGGTTACTGGCAGAGCCCAATCTGGATCTAAAAATAGCCATTGAGGTTGCCTTATCACTGTAGAATTTAGAAAAAGGGACTCGGGAGCTACATCAGACAGCAATGTCCTCCAGTTAGGGGGAGGGGCCTCATGTAAAAGTAATCATTCCTCAACTGAAGGCACCTGTGTAAATACTCCATCATCAAATCAGAGCTCAGCTCGTGTCCCCCAGCAGTCAGTAAAATATTATAACAGTCCTAAGGATGCTGGGGAACCCGTTCTGGAAGGTTGCAGATGTCAGGCAATGCACTATTCTAAGCATTGCCAAAGGGCACAGCCAAGGCAAAGTCAAAGGGCTAAGCAATGGACGTGCTACTCAGGGAAGAAGCCAAGACCAGCACAGGTCCATACTATGCAGGTATACTGACTCCCCGAAACAGAGACGATGCAACTAAACCGTATCATCTCAACCAAGGCCATCCCAATAATGATAGACTTGCTGTAAATGGTCATCCATTGGAAATTGAGGAGGACATGCGGGCTGCAGTCTCTGTCTTTGGAGAGCAGACATTTGATCGCCTTCAAACTGGTATCGCACCCTTTCAGTTTAGAAGATGTGAAGGCCAGACTAGCCACCTACACAGGAGAACCGTTGGGAATTAAGAGCTTCACAAAGACCGCGGGTGACCTACAGGCAGCAATAGCCCGATGTTATGTAGGGACAGGGACCAAGTCTTATGGGTAGAGATATCAGATACAGTAGACCAGCACCATATCAGCCATCGCCAAATGGGCTGGCAGAATGGGCAGTGCAGACTATTCAAGTCGGCATGAAAAAACAACAGGCAGCATCCATAGAGACCAAATTTGATTATTGGACCACTCCAGATACAACAACAGGAACCGCCCCAACAGAACTGTAAGAGACAAGGAAGGAATGATAAGGTGACGGAGCCTTGGATGACAAGAGAAGTGGAGCTTCTAGTCAAGTGGAAGAAGGAAGCTTACGTAATGTTGAAGAAGCAAGGATCTGGCATGGCTCTGGAGGATTCCAAAGTAGCCAGGAAGGAACTCAGGAGAACTAGAAGGGGGCATGAAAAAGCACTGGTGGGAAGAATTAGGGAAAACTGCAAAGCTTCCAACACTTACGTGAGAAATAAGTGGATGATCAGAGTGAGAGTAGAGTCGATCAGGGACAGTGGAGGGAACTTGTGCCGAGAGTCTAAGGACGTAGGGGAGGCCCTAAATGAATATTTTGCTTCAGTATTTGCGTGAGAGAGGGATCTTGTTGCTCGTGAGAACAGCATGAACCAGGGTAATAGGCTCAAACAGGTTGATATTAAGAAGGAGGATGTGCTGGAAATTTTGTAAAGCATCAGGATAGATAAGTCCCCTGACCAGATGGGATATACCCAAGGTTACTACGGGAAGCGAGGAAGGAGATTGCTGCGCCGTTGGCGATTATCTTTGCATCCTCACTCTGCACTGGAGTAGTACCGGATGTTGTTCCCCTGTTCAAGAAAGGGAATAGGGAAATCTCTGAGAATTACAGACCAGTCAGTCTTGCGTCTGTGGTGAGCAAAATACTGGAGGGATAGGATTTATGATTATTTGGAAAAACATAATTTGATTAAAGATAGTCAGCATGGTTTTGTGAGGGGAGGGCATGCCTCACAAGCCTCATTGAATTCTTTGAGAATGTGACGAGACACATTGATGAAGGTCGGGCAGTGGGTGTGGTGTATATGGATTTCAGTAAGGCATTTGATAAGATTCCCCATTGTAGGCTCATTCAGAAAGTCAGGGGGTATGGGATTCAGGGAAATTTGCTGTCTGGATACAGAATTGGCTGGCCGAAAGAAGACAGCAAGTACTAGTGGATGGAAAGTATTCCACCTGGATGTCGGTGACCAGTGGTGTCCCGCAGGATGAGGAAGTGGAAGGGTGGGTTAGCACATTTGCCGATGACACAAAGGTTGGCAGAGCTGTAGATAGTGTTGAAGGCTGTTGCAGGTTACAGCAGGTCATTGACAGGATGCAGAGCTGGGCTGAAAAGTGGCAGATGGAGTTCAATCTCGATAAATGTGAAGTGATTCATTTTAGAAAGTCAAATTTGAATGCTGAACACAGGGTAAAAGCATCAGGTTTCTTGGAAGTGTAGAGGAACAGAGGGATCTTGGGGTCCACATACATAGATCCCTCAAAGTTGCCACCCAGGTTGATAGGATTAAGAAGGTGTATGGTGTGTTGGCTTTCATTAACAGGGGGATTGAGTTTAAGAGCCGCAACCACCCCACCACCCCCCGCCCGACAGGCGCAGGAGGAGATCTAAGACGAGGGGGAGCCACAGAACGAGGATGCTGGGGAGGTGGAGGAGAGGAGGGAGGAGCGGAGGGCGGTGGAGGAGGTGGTCCCATGGCCACAGAGGCGCCCTGAATGCCACGGGGTTGTTACAGTCGCCGAGTGGGGACCTGTCCAGCATCTCGCAAGCATCGGTGCACCGGTGCATCCGTGCAGTGACTGACGCCCTGTATAACATCGCGGACTGGTACATTTAGTTCCCCGTGGACTGTGCACTCTCTGGGGGCGGGCTACACCTGATGGTCTGGGTCGATCCCCAGGGGGATGGCCGCCCTGGCGCCTGCTTGTCTTGCAAGACACAATACACCATGCATGGTTACACAGGCAGACGGGGGTGAGGGTTGAGGTGACGGGTGAGGGGTGTGGGGTGGGTGAGGGGTGGGGTGAGGGCTCAGGGGTGGCGCCAGGCATGGGGGGTCTCACTTGGTGGCGTGCCCCCGATCTCGGCATGGCCATCCTCCCAGCCCTCGGGTCCGCCAGCTACGTCCAATGCCCTCTGTTCATGCACGGTGAGGGGTTTCAATCAAGGGCACTCCCTCCGGTTTTCTACCTCTCTCGCCGGTTATGGGCGCTCTTCTCATGAGGGGAGGGGGACACACAAACATCAGCAGTGTTAGACGGTCTGCCGCATGAAGCCCAGCAGTTGGATCTATGTTGGCATAGGTGCACAAGGAATCCAGCCAATGCGACTGGCATGCGTGGGTAACGGCTGGGGTTGTTCCGTCCTCCAGGGGAGGGTGGGGGCAGTGTCGCATGCGTGGGGAGTTGGGGTGTTGGTGCCATGGGCATGGTGCTAGGTACTCAGCCTGGCTGCCCCGAGTAGGTCATTGAGATTCTTCCGACACTGCTCGCCTGTCCTTGGTGTTACCGCCACGGCGCTGACGGCCTCGCCCACCTTCCTCCACATATTCCGGGAGACATTGGCTGAGACCCTGCGGCAGGGTCCGGGGTACATGGCCGCCCTCCACTCCTCGACGGCGTCCAGGTGCGTATCGATGTCGTGGTCCTTAAAACGGGGCGCTGGTTGGCTGCTGGACATGAAATGAAAATCGCTTATTGTCACAAGTAGGCTTCAAATGAAGTTACTGTGAAAAGCCCCTAGTTGCCACTGTTCGGGGAGGCTGGTACAGGAATTGAACCGTGCAGCTGGCCTGCCTTGGTCTGCTTTCAAAGCCAGCAATTTAGCCGTGTGCTAAACCAGCCCCTGTGGGCTGGTGTTTCTTGGATCTTGGATCGGATGCTTGTGTGTGGGGGGTCGCGTCTTTCTTGTGCGCCGCGTCTATGACGCTGGTCTGGGGCCACGCCCCCACACTTCCCATCATGCCCGCGCTAGCTCTTGGCGCGTGCGGAATCGCTGCGCTTTCGGGCCCTTTGACGCCGACGTGAACCGCTCCGGTGTTTACACTGAGCCGCGATTTCAGAGAATCCCAGCCCTTATCTAGAAACAAACGTTACCTGCCCCTTTGGCAGAAATTTAGCCTTAGTCTCAGCAGGCCAACGTTCCTGTAAAAGGAATTACAGGATTGCACCATGTATCTTTGATGCACGATCAATTGCACAAAGTCTTGAGTTGGGTACAACTGAGGCTTCATTGTTCTAAGATGTGTGGCCTCCCACAGCAGCTGGTGAAATGGCTGCAGCATGGAGGACACACATATTTATACTCCGTCTACTGGGCAGAGCCAGCAGGCAGGGACTACCAACGTACCTGTAGTACAGGTCCTACCATACATCACCTAATAGAGGTACAACAGTGGTTTACCACATTCACCCTCTGTTAAAATTGAGTCCGGCGGGTGTGGTGGAGAACTACATACAACAAATGGTTTTCTTTTTTACATTTATATTTACAATATTTGGTAGAGAGAAAAAAATGTCTTTTGAAGTCCAGTGGACCTGTTAGAGGTTTAACCGGTCCGGGGCCTTGATGTGCCGCTGGGGGCGACGTAGCGGTGGTGGCGATGTCGATGCTGGTCTGATGTACGGTGCCTCCGGGAGCGTGCTGAAATCCTCTTCATCCTCGGGCGTGGGCAGGGGGAGGACGGATGGTCCCGGTTGCTGCTGGGAGCGCCGGGGGAGGGGAGGGTGGTGCTGGTCCGGGGGTGTGTGTGTGTGTGTGGAACCTGCTGGTGCCAGGTCCCTGAGGGAGACTGTATCCTGGCAGCCGTTGGGGTATGCCACGTAGGCATACTGGGGGTTCGCATGGAGCAACTGTACCCTCTCCACCAACGGGTCCGCCTTGTGGAGTCGGACATGCCTAAGGAGTAGGACGGGTCCTGGAGCTGCGAGCCAAGTCGTGAGTGACACCCCGGATGTGGACTTCCTGGAGAAGGCAAAAAGTCGGTCATGGGGTGTGTTGTTAGTGGCAGTGCACAGCAGTGACCGAATGGAGTGTAGTGCATCAGGGAGGACCTCCTGCCAGTGGGAGGCCAGGAGTTTCCTGGACCGTAGGGCCAGTTAGATGGCCGTCCACACCGTCCCGTTCTCCCTCTCCACCTGTCTGTTTCCCCGGGGGTTGTAGCTTGTCGTTCTGCTGGAGGCTATACCCCTGCTGAGCAGGAACTGACGTAGCTCATCACTCATGAAGGAGGATCCCCTGTCACTGTGGATGTAGGCGGGGAAACCGAACAGAGCGAAGATTGTGTTGAGGGCTTTGATGACGGTGGCAGACGTCATATCGGGGCATGGGATGGCGAAAGGGAATCTGGAGTACTCATCGACCACACTGAGAAAATACGTGTTACGGTCAGTGGAGGGGAGGGGCCCTTTAAAATCCACACTGAGGCGTTCAAAGGGGCGGGAGGCCTTCACCAGGCGCACACAATCTGTCCGGTAAAAGTGCGGCTTGCATTCCGCACAGACCTGGCAGTCCCTGGTGATTGTCCGTACTTCCTCGACGGAGTTGGGCAGATTGCGGGCCTTTATGAAATGGTATAACCGTGTGACTCCCGGGTGACAAATGCTGTCGTGCAGGGTCCGGAGTTGGTCTACTTGTGCGCTGGCACATGTACCTCGGGATAGGGCGCTGAGGGCTCGTTGAGCTTACCAGGGCGATACAAAATCTTGGAATTGTAGATGGAGAGCTCAATCCTCCACCTCAAGATCTTATCATTCTTGATCTTGACCCGCTGTGTTTTATTGAACATGAAGGCTACCAACTGTTGGTCAGTGTGGAGAGTGAATCTCCTGCCGGCCAGGTAATGCCTCCAATGCCGCACAGCTTCAACGATAGCTTGGGCCTCTTTTTCGAGGAATGAGTGCTGAATTTCGGAGGCATGAAGGGTGCGGGAAAAGAATGCCACGGGTCTGCCTGCCTGATTGATGGTGGCGGCTAGGGCGACATCTGATGCGTCGCTCTCTACTTGAAAGGGCAGTTTGTCGTCTACTGCGTACTGGCCTTGGCGATATCGGCTCTGATCCGGGCAAAAGTCTGTTGTGCCTCGGCCGTCAGGGGAAAATGGGTGACAGTATGAGTGGGCGGGCCTTGTCCACATAGTTTGGGACCCACTGAGCATAGTACGAAAAGAACCCCAGGCAGCGTTTGAGAGCCTTGGGGCTGCGGGGGAGGGGGAGCTCCATGAGGGGGCGCATGCGGTCGGGATCGAGCCCCAGAACTCCGTTCTGGACCACATAGCCGAGGACAGCTAAGCAGGTCGTGCTAAACATGTACTTCTCCTTGATGTAGGTGAGGTTTAGGAGAGTGGCGGTGCGGAGAAATTTGGCAAGGTTGGCGTCGTGGTCCTGCTGATCATGGCCGCAGGTGGTGACGTTGTCTAGGTATGGAAAGGTGGCCCGCAAATCGTACCGGTCGACCATTCGGTCCATCTCCCTTTGGAAGACCGAGACCTCGTTGGTGACGCTGAAGGGAACCCTGAGGAAGTGATAGAGACGACCGTCTGCCTCAAAGGCAGTGTATGGACGGTCCGATTTACGAATGGGGAGTTGGCGGTAGGCGGATTTGAGGTCTGCCATTGAGAAGACCCGGTACTGTGCAATCTGATTGACCATATCAGACATGCGTGGGAGGGGGTACGCATCGAGCTGCGTGTACCGATTGATGGTCTGGCTGGAGGCCACGACCATTCTGTGTTTCTCCCCAGTTTTAACGACTATCATTTGGGCTCTCCAGGGGCTGTTGCTGACGTCAATGATGCCTCCCCGAAACAGCCGCTGGACCTCGGACCTAATGAAGGTCCTGTCCTGGGCACTGTACCGTCTGCTCCTGGTGGCAATGGGTTTGCAATCCGAGGTTAGATTCGCGAAGAGGGAAGGCGGATCGACCTTTAGGGTCGCGAGGCCGCGCACAGTGAGGGGTGATAGGGGCCTGCCGAATTTCAGGGTTAGGCTCTGGAGGTTGCACTGGAAGTCCAGGCCAAGTAGTAGGGCAGTACAGAGGTTAGGGAGGACGTAGAGGCGGAAGCCACTGAATTCTACACCCTGGACCATGAGTGTGACCGTACAGTACCCCCGGATCGCCACGGAATGGGATCCGGAGGCCAGGGAGATTCTTTGGTTGGCGAGGTGTACTGCGAGGGAGCAGCACCTTACCGGACCCGGGTGGATGAACCTTTCTGTGCTCCCGGAGTCCACGTGTCCGTTTATTTTAACGCTGGTCGATGCGGTGGCCAGGTTGTGCGGACAAGATTGGTCGATGGTCACTGAGGCGAGTCATGGTCGATCGTCGCTGGTGTCGGATGATGGGGAGCCCGGGGGGGCACAGGTCCTGGAAAGCTGGCGGTGCGTATGTGCCGTGGGGGAGACAAGATTGCGGCGTCTGAAGATCTTGTGGAGGACAAAATGGCGGCGCCCATGGGCCGCACGTGACGGGGATTGAACAAGATGGCGGCACCCATAGGCCGCACGTGTTGCTCGGAAGGGAAGATGGCGGCGCCCACTGGCCACGTGTGGTCTGAGGGGGAGACGATGGCGGCGCCCACTGTCCGCGCATGGTCCAGGGAGGTGCAGATGGCGGCGCCCCTTGTCCGTAAATGAGGGGGGTGGGGGCGATAGCAGCGACTGCACGTGCCTGGCACACTGCGGCGAAGTGCCCCTTCTTGCTGCAAGCCTTACAAAGGGCAGCGTTGGCGGGGGTGTTTCTGCTGGCCACAAAAGTAACATCGGGGATCCCCGGGGTTCGCTGGCTGGCGTGTGGCGCAGGCATATTGGCTGGGTAAGGCTCCCGCTGGGGCGGCCGTCTATGGGGTCCATGATGTGTAGGAGGGGTGGGCCGTGCGGCTGGGGGTGTAGGCATGAACGTTGCGCGAGGCGACCGTCATAGAGAGCGCTTGTTTCTTTGTCTCTGCTATGTCGAGCGTGGCCCCTTCTAACAGTCGCTGGCGTATGAGGTCCAACCCAATCCCCGTAACAAACGCGTCCCGCATCAGGAGGATTGAATGTTCAGTGGTCGTACCGGCCTGACAGTCAGAGTCCCGGACGAGTGGGATTAGGGCCCGCCAAAAGCCTTCTATGGACTCACCAGGGAGTTGAGAGCGAGTGGCGAGTACGTGCCTGGTGAAGAGCGTGTTCGTCTTCTGAGCGTAATTCTCTTTGAGAAGCGTCATGGCTTCGGCGTAGTTCGGCGAGTCCTGGATTAGCGGAAAGACGCTGGAGCTCAACCTTGAGTACAGGATCTGTATCTTCTGAGCCTCAGAGACAGGGGTGGACACCGGTTGATGTACGCCTCGAAGCAAGCTAGCCAGTGTTGAAAGTCCTTTTTGGCGTCGCTTGAATGCGGATCCAGCTGCAGGCGATCCGGATTGATACGGAGGTCCATCTTTTGAAAATCTTAGAGCAATAAATTGATGCACGATCAATTGCACAGACTTGAGTTGGGTACTGCTCTAAGATGTGTGGCCTCCCACAGCAGCTGGCAAAATGGCTGCAGCATGGAGGACACACATATTTATACTCCGCCTACTGGGCGGACCCAGCAGGCAGGGACTACCAACGTACCTGTAGTACCGGTCCTACCATACATCACCTAATAGAGGTGCAACAGTGGTTTACCACAATCTTTTTATTCATTCATGGGATGTGGGCCTCACTCGCAATGTCAGCATGTATTGCACAACTTTAAATACTCTTTCTTGAACAACTGCAGCCCAAGTGGTTTAGGTACACCCAGAATACTTGAGGGAGGATATGCCAGGATTTTGAACCAGCCAGAGGACGAGCAGAGTGATGTGACTTTATGGTAAACTTGGAGTTAGTGGTGTTCCCATGCATTGACTGTCTTTTTCCTTTTATGTGGTTGCAAATTGAGGTTGCAGGCTTGGAAGGTGCTGCCAAAGTAATGTGATGAGCTTCTGCAGTGATCACAGTATTTATATAGCTGGTCCAGTTCAGTTTATGGTCAATGCTGAGCCCCCAGGATGTTGATAGCTGGAGACGTGGCAATGATACTGCCATTGAATGCCATGGGGAAATTATTAGATTCTCTCTTGTTGGAGATGATCATTGTCCGGCACTTCGGTTTCTTGTCACTTATTAGCTCAAGCATAAATGTTGCCAAGACTTGCTTCATTATCTGAGGAGTTGAGTACAGATCTGAACAGTGTGTAATCATCCAGGTGCCTCCCCACTTCTGAGATTATGATGGAGAGAGTCATTAATGAAGCAGCTGAAGATGGTTGGGCTGAATATATTGCACTGAGGAACTTCTGCAGCATGTCTTGGGACTGAGATATTGACTTCCGACACTACAATTGTTTTCCTTTTTGCTTGGAATGATCAACTGGTGGAGATTTTCCTCCCTGATTCCCATTGACTCTTCAATTTTACATAGGCTTCTTGATGCCACACTCAATTGCATGCTGTTGTGATGCCAACAGCAGTCACTTTCACCTCACCTCTGATATTTAGCTTTTCTTCCATGTTTGGGCCAAGGCTAAAATGAGATCTTGTGCTATGTGACCCTTGCACAACCCAACTAAGCATTAGAGAGCAGGTTATTGGCAAATAAGTGCCAATTGATGGCAATGTCAATGACACCTTCCATTGCTTTGCTAATGATTGGGAATAGACAGGAAGAATAAAAAAGTAGAATATTATTTAAAGGGGAGAGACTGCAGAATGGATGTTCTTGGGCACAATTTATTGAAAAATTAGCACGTTTAGCGGGATACTATTAAACGGGCCTTTGCTTCTAATTCGGGCCTCAGTGAGGAATGCCTGCCAAGGCTCCACTTACACCCACTTCCTGTTCTAACGAGCTCAGCTCGCCAGTGCAAGAAGAGATCAGGGCGCCATTTACAAATGGCATCCTGATCACTCAAACCCTCCCCCCCCCCCCCCACCCAGAATCCCCAGACGCACTCAATGCCACAACTTACCAATTAGAGGGTTCTCAGTCACTCCCCAACATGACAGGGCCAATTGCGCACCCTGGAATTGCCAGGGTGGCTCCTGGGTGCATGATGATTGCGGCTCACAGTGCCCTCTATGTGTCCCTGCAGGAGAATCTGGCCCATAACAGGCAGGAGATGGCCAGTCGGGTGCCGGGTGCCGGACATCAGAGTCCCCAGCCCCTATGGGCTCTGGAGGCTGCGGGGATAGCCAAGGACAGACCGGTCACCGACTTCGAGATTGGCCTGAGGTGAGGTGAGTAACCATTGGCCCCCATCTACCGGATCGGTCACATGTGAGTTTTACATGCTAGCATGTTAATCCTGCCCACCCTCTGACCACATGTCCATTCTCTCACAGGTTCACTATCCGATGGCGCTGGGCCATCTGGAGATTCTGACCTTCTAAGTGAACACTATGGAGGAGCCTCTGGACCAGGTCTACCCGGAGCTGATGCAATTGGGAGGGTGCAGCCAAGACATTTAGAGGGGGATGTCAGTGACACTCCAACAAGTCCAAAGAAAATTGGAGGAGTCCCAAAGGCTGAGTGTGCAGGAGACAGTGGCAGCAATGCGTGGCCCCATGGCCAACACTGCTAGGGTGGTGATTGCAGTGGAGAGCCTGGAGCACGACATTGCCATCATGAGTGGTTGTGTCCAAGGCATTGCCCAGTTAGTGACGGCCCTGGCTGAGTGCCTCGGCAGCATGTCGCAGTTGCTGGAGGAATTGTCCCTGATGCAGTCCCAGTTGTTGGGTGACGCATCCCAGATGGGGACATGTCCCAGTCTTTGCAAGGGCGCTGTCTCTGAGGCGCTCCAGAGCATGTCCCAGTCATTGCGGAACGTGTTCCAGATGCAGGTGGACATTGGCGAGGCACTGCAGAGCATGACCCGGTCACAGAGAGGCACCACTGAGGGTGTCAACACAATGGTGCAGATATTGGGGAGCCGCCAGGGCTAGCAGAGCTAGATGATTCAGGGCATCTCAGTCCAGCTGCCCTCCATCCCGAGGTGACCCCCAGGACTCTACGGGCACCGACCAGAAGGAGGGGGGCCTGGGGGCCGACACAGAGCCTCCCTATGGGGTGGCGACAGCGGCCAGCAGCACCCCCGAGCCCTTCCTGACAACCGTGCGTCTCGCAGTCAGCAAGCATAACAAGGTGGCATACCAGATCATGTTCCATTGTCGAATAGGTCTGGGCCCTCCGGCCCCAAAGAGGGCCCCCCAGAGGACGCCCGGCAGGGGCATCAAAGGCCACGGGATATGGTAAGCAGCAAGGTGCCTCCATCGATGATGTTCATCCTGGGGAAACACCGAGACAGAATGGCAGAGCATGTCGGGCTAAGCAGATGGAGGATCACTGAGAAGACACTAGAATGGGGAAGCGGGACGGGGAAGGGGGAGTAGAGGATGGGTGGTGGGGAAGGGGGGCTGGGGTACAGGGAAGGGGCTGGGAAGGTGTGGGGTATGGGGTAGAGGGTAGCATTGGGGGTGGGGAAGGAGGTGGGAGGAGTTGGAAGTGGGGGTTGGTACCATCGATGGCTAGGGGCAGTTGGGGTCACTATTGTACCGCACCTGAGAAATGTGCAGCCTCTGACACGGTATTCCACTAGGGGCTTGGACTGGACCTCTAACTCCCTGCCCCAGCCCCCAAGGCACGGTGCTCCTGGATCTGACCCCCTCACCCCCTTCCAAGGCATACCATGTGCAGGTGATGGCCGCGTGCACGCAGTTGGCGCACAGGCAGGAATCAGACTATGGCATAGTTAGGAGCACTGGTGCTCAGCTCACAGCGGGTTATCATTGCCCTCCTGCCCTCGACATGGACCCGCTGACAGTGCCAACACAGGCCCATCACCCTGGAGTAATGTAATGCAGACCCTGGGTGGGTAGAACTTGGAACCTAGTTTGGGGGGGGGGGCTGCTGAGAGAGGGCAGGGGAGGCGGGCCAGATGGGGGTGGGAGAACGGGCGTGGCAAGACAGAGGGTGGAAGGTGGGGGGGAGGAGAGTGTGGGATGATGGACTTAGCCACGTTCTATATGAAACGGGCGATGGTGAAGGTCTCCCTGGCCCTCCGGGCATGCCGGAACCTCACTGCTGTCGCCAGTCCTCTGGCTGGTCCCTGCAGGTCCTCTCTGGGCTCATCTTCCAGCCCCCGCCTGCTCTGGCACCACCTCCTCGGATGTGGCCTCATGTACCTCCTCCTCCACATACAGCGTCGCCCTGCTGCTATGCCAGGTTGTGGAATGTACAGCAGATCACCACAAAGCGGGCAACCCTCCGGGGATTTACACCAGTGTACCTCCAGAGAGGTCGAGGCATCGGAACCGCATTTTGAGCAGAGCGATGCACCGCTCAATGACAGCCCGGGTAGCCTCATGGACTTCGTTGTATTGGGTCTCTGCACCAGTCACCTGCCTGCGTACTGAGTCATTAGCCAGGTCCCAAGCAGGTTCCCCTTATCCCCCAAGAGCCACCCGGTCATCCTGGGTTATTCCTGGAAAGTGCCGGGGATCTCCAAGAGTCTCAGGATGTAGTTGTTGTGTCTACACCCTGGTAAACGCCTGCATACATGCTTGACCTTCAGGTGGTGGTCACACACAAGTTGGACATTCAGAGAGTGGAACCCCTTCCTGTTGATGCACACAAGGCGACATGCATGCCATCCCCTTGCCATCCTGGCCATGTCAACCAGTGCCATGTTGGCACTGCCATGGTCCCGGGTGCCAAGGGGAGTTCCAGGGTACTGCGCTGCCCTGTCCATGACCACCCAAAGTGCTCCAATGGCATTAAAGACGCCCAGAGTGGCCACCACGCCTGGTTTCCGCTTGTGGAGACTGGTACTAATCAGTGGCTGGGTGAGGACTTGCCGGTGTGACTGGTGACTCCCAGGCACCAGGAAAATGCAGCTTCAAATACGCCGCACATGTTCAAAGGAACCAAAATATCATTATCTGGAGGGTCTGATTCAGATAGCAGCAGGACGGGTGACTCGCACAAGGTTTTGCACTCGACATGAAGCCCGATTTGGGTTTCCCCTGCAATTCTCCCAGCGCACCCAGATCAGCAACGTGGGGGGAAAATCGCACCCCTTGTCTCTCCTTAAAAAACAGTAAGTTGACACAGCTTTGTTGCAGGAAATTAATTTTGGGGCGCAATTCAATCAGTTTTGGGTGCCTTTAGCAGATCGGGATACCATTTTTAAAGTCGGCATGCAGCAACCCCACCGCAGCCTCCGGACCTCCCACTTCACCCAACTTACCTCTTTGGGGGTCCTTGAAGACCCCTCCCCTCACCCCAGCTCTTCTGGACAAGGTACCCCCGGGCCCGACCCCTGCCACGGGCAACCTGGCACCCGGGCACCTTGGCACTGCCAGCCTGGCACACTGGCATTGCCCCAGCAAGCCTGGCAATGCCACCTTGCCCAATGCCCGACCACCCGGGATCTCCAATGGCCTGAGAGACCCCTCCCGTTACACAACCCCTCCAGGTGCCATTACACCTGATCCACGATTATGTAGTGGAAGTCTGGAATTTGCTGCCCGAGTTGTTGGTGGAGGCAGAGACCCTAAACTCTTTTAAAAGGTACCTGGACCTGATCTGCACCTTAAGTGCTCTAAGCTACATGGATATGGACCCTGTGCAGGAAAGTGCAATTAGAAAGGGCATCTGGGTGTCCTTGGGCTGGCATGGACAAGGTGAGCCAAATGGCCTCCTTCTGTGCTGTAACTTTTCAATGATTCTATAATTGAAGGGTTTTTATGCCGCTTTATATAAAACAGACTAGCCTGACGATCAATTGACACTTATGGTACACTTCTTCTCTTCCCAACAATCTCCAAGGACCGAAGGCTAGCCCTGAATAGTGCTCTCCATTGCCGCCCTTTCACCAAACCCGTCTGGTCCTCCGAGACCACCTCTGCCACACACCCCTCCAGCCGTGTAGCCAACACCTTAGCTAACACCTTCATATCTATGTTTAAAAGGGAGTTGGCCCATATGACCCACACTCCATCCTTCTTAGGGATTAAGAAAATCAATGCCTGAGCCAACGTGGCCCGCAGCTTCCCCCCATGCCAACAAATCAGTAAGTATCCCCAGAAGATATGGGGCCAACTCTGTCGCAAATTGTTTGCAAAAAATCAACCAGGAAGCCAACCGGCCCCTGTGCCTTCACCGACTGCATCGACCCAATCAACTCCATTACCTCCTGTAACCCCAGTAACAACTCCAGTCCCTGTCCCTTCCCCCTCGCTACCTCCGGGGATACCAGCCCATCCAAAAAACTCCCCCTCTCTGCCTTCTCCCCTTAAAAGGTTTCAAATGCCTCATTAATTTTCTCCAGCGTTGTCACCAACTCTCCCCTACATCCCTCACCTTCACTATCTCCTGCATGGTCAGGTCGCTTGTCGTCTCAACTAACAGGTGGCTGGCCTTCTCTCCATACTCATACAGAACCGCTTTTGATTGCCAAAGTTGACCCACTACCTTCCCTGTTGTCAGCAAATTAAATTCCCCTCGCAACCCCTCCCCTTCCGCCAATAGCTCCTTGGTCGAGCTCCTGAATACTACTGGTCCACATCCAAAATTGCCCCCCCCCCAACCTCTGTCTCCCCGCCCTGTCTATCTTATCTCTATGGACCTCGTACAGTATCACCTTCCCCCTGCATCACGACCTTCAATGCCTCCCAAAACGTGGAGGGCAAGACTTCCCCGTTTTAGTTGAACTCTACATACTCCTTTTTATCTGCCAGCAGCGCCAAATTCATCCTCCAAGAGGGCCTCTGTGCCCGTCCTGTATCGAGCCTTACATCCATATTGTGTGATGCATGGTCCAAGACCATGATTGCCGCATATTCTGCCCCCCCACTATCCCCGGGAAAAACGATTTCCCCACCATGAAAAAATCTGTACAGGAATATACCCGGTGCACATAGGGAAAGTAGGGAAACACCTCTCCCGGATGTCTAAACCTCCATGGGTGCACCCTGCCCCCCCAAATCTGATAAATGAACACCCCAAACTCCTTCACCATTGCTGACCTAGCCAGCGATCCATCCATCCGAGGTGACACACAGTTGAAAACAACCCCCATTAATAGCTGATGCAAATCTAGGTCTGGGATGGCTACCACCATTCCCTTAATAAACTCTGCATAATTCCAAATAAGCGTATAGAAGTTTCCCGACATAGCTGGTGCTCCCTCCGACACCCCGCTCACCATCACGTACCGACCTCCTAAGTTCCTCACCTCACTGGCCACCACAAACGGTGCCCTTTCACTAAATAGGATTGCAACTCCTCTCGACTTGAAATCAAACCCCGAGTGAAACGCCTGTCCCACCCACCCATCCTCACCTGATCCTTCACCCACAGGTGCGTCTCCTGCAAAAAACCTACCACCGCCATTAAATTTTCAGGTGCACAAACACCTGCGATCGCCTCACCGGGCCATTCAATCCCTGCACATTCAAAGTCACTCTCCTCACCTAGGTTTTTGACCCTCCCCGCACCACCCATTTGGGTCTGCCATTCCAATCCATCAATAAAACAGCCTCTTGCAACTCCAGCCGATGCTGCCGGAGCTCCCCATTGATCAACCCGATTCACTGCTGCACAGGCAGTGGGGTGGACGATGACGGTGCTCCCGACTCTGACACTGTCTGCAACTGCGCCACTCAGATCCTCCAACTCTGGAGCCGCTGCTGCCTTATTCGCTTTCTGCCGGGTGTGTGTTTCCACTTTGGAGGAAAAGTCAACTCCCACCACTTATTTTGCAGAATCTCCAGCAAAAATGCCCATTAACCGGGTAGAAAGGGCCAAAACCAAAAGCTCCAAGCTGGAGCCACCTTCTCTGAGATGGATCAGCTCATGGCAGCCACCAGATGTCCCCCGGATGTGAATTTTACAACAAATTTAAAGACTTGCTAATGGTTCGCAAGTATAGTCATTGTTTTGAAGCAGGTTTGCTGCCGCAGATGTTCCAAGAAACAAATATTTCTTTAATTCTGAAGGCAGGCTAGAACTCTGAAGAGTGTTCTTTTAAAAATATTTTTACTCTCCTTTTTCACATTTTCTCCCAAATGTACACCCACCAACAATAATCAGTAAAGAATGCAATGTCAATCCCCATATCAATATCAACAATCCCATCCTCCCACCAAACCCCCAAATGGCATCCCACATGTTAACATAAACAAATAACAAAAAGGAATCAGGAATCACCCAGAGTCACCATTAACACATACAGCCAGTCCCCCTCCCCCCAACCCTCCCAACCCCCCAATGTTCGATTCTCGAAAGTGCACAACGAATAACACCCATGAATTGTAGAACCCCTCCGTCCTTCCCCTCAGTTCAAATTTGACCTTCTCTAGAGTCAAGAATTCCAGCAGGTCCCCCTGCCACGGCAGGGCACAGGGTGGATGGGGTTACTCTCCATCCCAACAGGATCCGCCTTCCGCCGATCAATGAGGCGAAGGCTATAACATCTGCCTCCGCACCTGTTACCAACCTCGGCTGGTCTGACACCCCGAATATGGCCTCCCGAGGGCCCGGGTCCAGTTTCACATGCACCACTTTGGAGATTATAGTGATATGCATCACTGTAAATACACAAGGGGTTAATGAAGATACACTGGGACTGAGTAAACACTAGAGGGAGCAATAGAGACATCATGACATGCAGACATACAGCTAATGAACACATAGAACAGGACACGACCAATTAGCAGTCAAGACACCCAGAGGCGACACTACCACAAGGGGGCAACCCATATGAAAGGACAGGACACACATGTTCTTTCTCTTTCCACAGGCGACACAGCGGCAGATCAGAAGCATCACACCCACCACATGGCTTAGAGCAGACTGAGTTACTATAGCAAGATTAGCAGGAGAGTCGAACTCAAGTAGGAGAATTGTTAACTGTTCAATAAATGTGTTAAACCATCTCCAAGTCTGAACCTTCCTTTGCCAGAACATACATCAAGGAAGCAGCTTATGCTACATGAAGAAGCATAACACAACATGGTATCAGTAGTGCCCTGTTGAATCTATATAGTTCAACTCAAAATCCATGACTACCAGCAACAGCACCCACACAAGATGTTCGAGATTCCGGTTCCACAGAAGCTCAGGTACCAGGGCAATCTCAGTGCCAACTGGCGTGCATTCAAGCAGAGATTTGAGATCTACATGGGAGCATCCGACCCAGATGGCGTGGCGGATGCAGAGAAAATAAAGCTCCTGCTCACCATTGCGGGTGAAAGTGCAGTATAAATCTTCAAGACCTTCAAGTACTCCAAAGGGCAAGACAAGAGAGACTTCCAGACAGTCCTGGACAAGTTTGAAAACTACTGTGAGGTGAACACAAAAGGGATCGGTAAAACTGGGGTGCCTATACTCACCACGAGGCACAGGTCGGCTTGCAAATGCAGAAAACGGCAAATTTGATTGGCAGCCATCTTGAGAAAGGAGCCGCACATGCGCAGTTCCCCAGAAGACGCGAACCGGCAAAATAGTGCTCTGCGCATACGCGAGAAGTCGCGCAGGCGCAGTTGTGCAGAGCGCACAGTAAAGGAAAAGCGATCTGCGCATGCGCAATCCATTCCTACGCACTACGTCACAAGCGTCATGACATCAGAGGCCCCCAGACCACGCCCACTTAAAGGGGAAATGTCCCAAAATAGTTTTTAAAAATTTAAAGCCGGAAAACACAATTCTTTCACCTGGAACGACAGCACAATGCCTGAACGTTGACCAACCAATAGCTGAAAGTAACCTCTGCAGAACCCTGCAACAAGCAGTTAGCACCGCCCCAAAGAAATTATTTAGTCCTTGAAGACTACGACTCAGACGTTGATTTCTTCTTTGGACATCGTGAGCACAATGACAGTTCCGACACAGAAAGTGATGATATGGTCCTTGAAGACTATGACTCAGACGATGATTTCATCATTGGGCATGGCGACCTCAGTACCAAATCCGAATCGCAACGAGATGTGTTGTACAGTGAAGAATCCGACACAGACATGGACTAGTTCTTCAGATTTGAGGATCCTCGGCCCAGCACAGACGACATCCTAACCCAGAAGTACAGGATTCTGCTGCGGCCTGACGCCAAGAGACCGAGAGTGGTACAAGCCCGCAGAGAGCGGCCTGACGCCAAACCTGTGGTCCCCGCACCACGAACAGTGCTCCATGCACCACGAAGAGTCCCCGACTCCACACATAGGGTGGTCCACGCACCACGAAGTGTCCCCGACTCCACATAGTGGTCCATGCACCACTGAGTTCCCGACTCCGCACAGAAAGCTATGTCAGACTCCGCAGCGAGACCACTGCACGTCTCCACACAGAGAACACAAAAGACTCCACAGCGAGACCACTGCCTGACTCCGTTGAGAGCGCACAGATCGACTCCACAGCGAGACCACTGCATGACTCCACACAGGGAACAATGCCAGACTCCACAGAGAGAGCGGTACAAGCCTCCGCAGCGAACTCGTTGACAGACTCCACGATGGAAGCAACGCAAGACTCCAGAGCGCAGTCCTTGCATGAACAAGACCATGAAGGTCTAGCAACCTTATCTGAGCAACCAGCAGCAGATGATGCAAGTCTGCCATGCTCAAGTGCACAGCAAGACGGCTATGACCGTCTACCACGCTCACGTGAACAACAAAAAGACTATGACAGTCTACCCAGTTTATTTGAGCCACCAGAAGAAGACTCTGACAGTCTATCCAGCTCATCTAACCGACAAGAAGACACTGAAGATCTACCCACTGTATGTGCGACAAATGACAAAGGCTTCACAATTCCCATACAAGATGTGCGACATCTCAGCGAGACTGACAGATCTCAGCTAGTATGTACAGAGACACTCGATGATCAAAGTGAGGTTACTAGTGACTCCAGTGACACCACGTTAATTCAAACCTCATCCACTCGAGCTTCTCCACAAAAAAATGCATTCCTGAACGTTTTGACTCCGGACGGGGAGCATCAAGACACCTCAGATGATTCAAGTGAACCTGAAATGACTCCGGACGGGGAGTGTCAAGAAACCAAAGCTGATTCAGGTGAACCAGAAAGGACTCCAGACGAGGAGCATCGACAAGCCAAAGATGATTCAAGTGAACCGGACATGACTCCAGACGGGGAGCGCCGAGGAATCAGAGACGGCACGCTCAGTGAGACAGCAGATGCCACAAAGGACACTGACACAAGTAATTTTGTGAAGGACTCGAATGGTCCACTCGGTGTGGTCATTGAGCGCAACAAACACAACAACAAAACCTACGAAAACAACAACAAGGACAACAACAAGAAGCATACCAAAGGCACCAACGTCAACAACAAGCACGACAAAAACAACAACAATGGAACAACGACTGGTACGACATGGTACAACTCCGCAAATGCAGGACAATGTAACAGCACAGCTCCTCACACTGGCAAGAGTACAGACATACTATGGCATGACAGCAAATCTCACCGATTCAAGTTTGCTCCACTACAAACAAGCAAACCAGCTTTCAAGGCAGATGAGTTTGCTACACTACGAACAAGCAAACCAGCTTACGACACAGATTACATACTGCATCGCTACCACAAGTACCAAAAAAAAAAGTCCAAATCAGACAACAAAGTGATTTGACCACCTCTTGGTTCCTTAAGCACAGGGACACTGACGGCGTTCACAAAGCATTGACAACATCAACATCGCCACTTCATCAACAAAAGAAGAAAGCCACTTGACTGTACCGATTCATAAATATTATTTGGTATTGTATAGTCATCACTGTCATCATGATTTGTACATGTCATCACTTATCTACCTATTTTGTTCAATTTTCTTTAACACTGTACAGAAAATATGTAACATGAAAAAAGGGGGCATGTGATGATATGCATCACTGTAAATACATTCTGGATTTTCCGTTTCTGAGACGTTTCAGACCTGAAAGATGGGACAGGTTGTGCTGGAGCGCCCATACAGCTGATCGGTCGGCTGGGGCCAGAGGGCACCCAAGGGAGTGCCCCGGGGGTGCTGGGGGAGAGGGGGGGGGTGGTGAGGGGTCACCTATCTGACGCAGTGCACCAGATTTAAAGCGGGCTGTCAGCAGCAAGCGCAGCCTTATGACTGTTTTGGGGGGGGCCTGGGGGCATTGGTGGGGGAGTGGGGTTGGTACGGGGGTGGCAAGCATGGCCAAAATGGGGCAATATTTGACAGGCCGATTCCATGCGCAGCCGGCGCCATGTTGCACGATGCAGCCGTTGCAGGCCGCCGCCGTGCGCATGCGCAGCCACAGCCCTGGCAATTCTCCGGCCGTATCTGCAGCTAGAGCCGGGGGTTTTGCGCTGCGTGCCTGCTAGCCCCACCACCCCCCCCCCCCCCCCCACCCCCACCCCCCACCCCCACCACCAGTTGGAGGATCGGTGGCGGTTTTGTCCCGATTTTCCGGGTGTAAAACACCACTGTTCCCACGCTGACTTCAGTACTTAGTCTCAAAATCCGAGAATCCAGCCCGGAGAATCCAGCTCCTGTGTTCTAGATCCTGTGTGAGTATATTAGAATTAATGCGGTCTTGGGAAAAAGACTTTGCAGTCAGTACTGATGAGGAGACCTGGGGTAACATATGAGAAAATGCCAATAAAATTTCAGTCTGTAATTGAACGAAGGAAGCTCAGTTCAAAATATTCCACGATGTGCATATCACACCAAGCTTGAGACACGGGTTTGGTCCTGCTGTATCCTCGTTGTGCGAAACGTGTAAGGAAGCTGAAGGAGACTGCATACACTGTGTGTGGTCCTGTGTCGAAATTAAATTCTACTGGTCTGGTGTACTTCAAGAACCTGAGAAGATATTTGGCTCAGCCTTAGAATTTGATCTTTTATTCCTAATTCTGTGGCTCCCAGATAGGAGAATTATTGGTATTAATGTAAAAGGCTGTATAATATCCTAACATTTGCTGCATGGAAGAATATGCTTTGCTTCAGGATTTATGATGAATGTCCTTCAATTCAGATTTGGCACAAAATTATCATGAAATGTATCTTCTTAACTTGCGTACTTCGTTCCAAATCGGATGCATTCCAAAATGTATGGGACACCTATCTCAAATTTATAGATTCCATTATGCCTGACTTCTCCTACAAGGTTTTCCATAAATTATGTAGCACCATCTTGAACTCACTACACTTGATGGTGTGCATCATATTACCATGGCCTTATTCTCTTCTCCCCGATTCTCTAGCTTATCTTTTCGTTGTCTTTTTTATTGTATAATCGGAGGCACCAAGTTTAATGATTATGTTGAACCAACGATATTGGCGTCATCCTGTCTTTCTGACTTCTTGCTTGCAGAAGCATTTATACTATACTGTACCAATTTTAAGGGTTTGTTGCATTATTTGTAAAAATGGAAAAAGTAATTAAAAATATATATTAAAAAAGGGGGCTAAGAGGCGGCAATAGTTAGCGCTGCTGCCTCAAGGCAGCGAGTACCCGGGTTTAATCCTGGCACCAGGTCACTGACCATGTGAAGTTCTCCCCGTGTCTGGATGGGTCTCACCCCCACAATCCAAAGATGTGCAGGGTAGGTGGGTTGACCAGGCTAAATTGCCCCTTAATTTTAAAAAAGGGGGCTGAATTTGCCGCCCCTCAATGCAGGAAAGGTGAGCTGCAATCGGGCAGAGTATCGGGCATCTCGCCGAAATCGAGGGTCGTGCCCGGCACTAAACCAGATTCCATGCTCCGGTCCCTCACTGATGGTGATAGCAAGGACCTCGACCTGCGCCACCAGTGGCATGCAAAACCGCCATTTAAATATTTGGGTCTGATTAGTGGATTGGACCTAGTAGGTTCTGGGCCTCTTCGATTCTCCGCCCCTCTCAGGCGAAAGTTGTAGTGATATCATGGTTGTTTCACCGACATACCACTAGGAGTCTCATTAGTATATAAGTGAATGTTAGAGTCAGGTTACCTCAGACTGACTGAAGAGCTAGAAGAGAGAGAGGTTGCTTGTGCATGATCATACTGTTATTCATCTGTTGCTTGGTATATAGTTGACCCACAGTTAATGTAAATAAATCGTTTATAGCTTTAGCCACAAGTGTCCTTGTAATATAAATCAGTCCACCTGACAAGAACATTACAGAAGTGATGTGGGCGCGGTTCACAACAGGTACAACATACAAGTGGGAAATGGGCACCAAAGCTTCTGAGGGAGAGAGAGAAGCAAAGTTTTAAAGCCATTAAAAATTGTGGCACTTTCTGAGGGATGGATGCGAGGACTGGGAGTAGCGGGAAGCGACTTGGTGACAGTGCCGTGGTTTCGGGATGTCCCCCTAGGGATCAGGGTGGCCTGGCTCAGGCTGCCATTGCAGCAGTATTTGTTTTAAATGCATCCATTTGGTACAAATTACAGGCTCCTAGCTGCTCACTCTGCTGACTGCTCACTGTGTCCTTTAGTGTCCCGTAAATGTTCATAGAGCCTCTGGTAATTTGGGAACCGCCCAGGCCAACCCTCTGGAAGCCCTCAGCTGACCCATCAATGGGATGATCGTGGCCAAGCACAATCAGTGACACACCAGGTGCTGGCACACCTCAGTGCACTCACAGGAAGCACAGGGGAAGCAGGGGATTAGCAGAGACCACCCCGCACAAAGGATACATGCACCGTTGCCTTCATCACTTCCTGGCACACTGCCCCTCTTAGAGCAGAGACCTCACCAGTCACAATATAAGCTAGTTCACTCCGCAGGACGACCAGCTGTCTCCAGGCCCTTCCTGTCCACCACGCTGCTCCCTGTTCCTAACCATCCTCCCCCAGTCAGGTAGTTACAACCTGTGTATCAAACATCAGGATCCACAACACACTGCAGCTACATCCCCAGCAGACGCACACTTCCCTGCCTTACCCCCATCTGTGAGACCTGGCCACACACAAGCCTCTACTCATGGAGGCAATTGGGGCAATCATGACCCTCTCCACCGAACAACCAGATGCCAACCTGCTGACGGGATAACACACAGCCCACCCAATGAGGACACCCACAATAGACTC
Organism: Scyliorhinus torazame; assembly: GCF_047496885.1. Taxonomy (NCBI): domain Eukaryota; kingdom Metazoa; phylum Chordata; class Chondrichthyes; order Carcharhiniformes; family Scyliorhinidae; genus Scyliorhinus; species Scyliorhinus torazame. The sequence continues at coordinate 235,410,653 of NC_092710.1, forward strand.
AACTGGGAAGACAGGACAGGAGTTGCAGAGGCCATTGGGGCCACTGGCTACAGCAGCCATTGGTACCCATGATGAGGAAAAAGGCTTCTTTAATCACTGACTCGGTGCCACTCATTGATGGGGACAGGGGTGCAGTGCGGAAGGCAGCATATCAGGTGGAATGGCAGAGGGGTGGGGTGGGTTTGGGCGAGGACATGTGGAAGGCAGAGCAGAAGTGCAACTCAGGGTCGCCATGAACCCTGTTGGATCTGGATGGGCAAGGGAATACTCATCTTGCTAACATGTCTTCTCTTTTCCCCCTTAAAGAGAAGGAATTTCAGAGTTCAGCCAGGAATGTTAGCCATTTGGTGGTCACAGCCTTGGTCGTGGATGCACGAAAGCTGGAGGCACAGGACCTGCTCAGGGAGAACTCTGCATAGGAGGTGCCTGCCCCAGAAGTGCAGGGATCTGTTGAGGCAGGAGAGGTGGCTGTGTAACAGGCTGAGGAGGAGAAGATGTGAGGGCGGTGCCACATCAGGCCATGTCTGTACCGTTTGCGTCTGTCATTCGAGGACGTGCTGGACTGCGTGTGCCACCAAAGAATCAGGATAACAGGGAGGCCGTGTGCCAAATGGTTGGGGCTGGTTTAGCACAGGGCTAAATAGCTGACTTTTGAAGCAGACCAAGATAGGTCAGCAGTGCGGGTTCAATTCCCATACCAGCCTCCCCGAACAGGCGCGGAATGTGGCGACTAGGGGCTTTTCACAGTAACATTGAAGCTTACTTGTGACAATAAGTAATTTTCATTTCAATTTTTCATTTCAAATGGTGGCGCATCTGGCACCACGGGGCCTTTTAGGAGGTCCCCTGCTCCTGGTGGCCATCAGGGTGATGGTTGCCCTGAACATCTTTGCTTCGCAGTCTTTCTTGGCACTGAGCGAGGACCTGTCTGGTATATCTCACATGTTCGCTCACAGGTGCATCCACACTGTCACGGATAAGCTATTTGCCCAGGCAGCGGACTATATCATCTTGAGTCTGGACCAAGCCCACCAGGATGCCAGGGCAGCTGGATTCGCCGCCATCATTGTCAAGCCCCTCGCCCAGAGGGTGATAGATGGTACACATGTCTCCCTACGAGCACCAGTTCATCATGGGTGTCTTTCATAAGGGTTCCACTCCCTAAACGTGCAGTTGTTGTGTGACTACCAGCTGCACATAATTTATGTCTGCGCCCGATACCTAGGCAGAACCCACAACTTGTACATACTGGTGCACTCGTCGGTTCCTGCCACCTTCGATGCACTTTTTCTGGTGAGGGGTTGGCTGTTGGTGAACAGGCCAGGGCTAATGAGCTCCCCCTCCGAGGATCCTATCAGCATCCCGACATGGTGTTGGTCCTGGGTTGGCAGTATCAACGGATCTTGACCATGGGACAGACGATGATGGCTTGTTCAAAGACCCCATACTGAGGCAAACAACTGTTACAACGACACTTGCAGCAACCAGGAGCGTCATCGAGCAGTGCATTGGTGTCCTCAAGATGTGGTTCCGTTGCTTGGACCGCTCCAGTGGAACTCTCCTACTGCATCTTTCATAACATCGTGCAGCAGAGGAGGATTATGCTAGAGGAGGAGGGGGAACAACAGACCTCATCTGATGAGGAGGATAGCCGGCCAGGATGACCAGGGCATGGATCCCTGTAGGGCACAGCCAGCTGCCCAATGTGTTTTCCGGGGCTGCATGGGAAAGCTTAATCACCTTCCGATTTTCACACTAAATGCGCTGACCACCAGCAGCTCCGACACCCTATCCCACCTCTCCATACTCTCCATAACACCCCCCTGAACTCCCTTCCAAGTGGTGCCCCCATAGCCACTCACATCCTCCCCAGTCCCTCCTCCCTTCACTCCACCCCACCATTCCAGCTTCTCTCCCCCCCTCTATTCTACCAGCATTCCTACACGGTGTTGGTCCAGGGTTGGCAGTATTAACAGGTCTTGTCCATGGGACGAGGGAAGATGAGCTCTGGTGCTCTTCATCATTTGCCAAAGTCTGACTCCTGCCATGAGGATCACATTCCACTGTTCGCCCGGGTGCACCCTAATAATAATAATAATCTTTATTAGTGTGACAAGTAGGTTTACGTTAACACTGCAATGAAGTGACTGTGAAAATCCCCTAGTCGCCTGTTTCGGGACACTGAGGGAGAATTCAGAATGTCCAATTCATCTAACAAGCACGTCTTTCGGGACTTGTGGTTGGAAACTGGAGCACCCGGAGGAAACCTACGCAGTCACGGGGAGAACGTGCAGACTCCGCACAGAAAGTGGCCCAAGCCAGGATCGAACCCGGGCTCTCAGCGCTGTGAAGCAACAGTTCTAAACACCATGTAACCATGCCGCGCCTGCATGTATGTTGGCTATTCCACCTCATGGGCCCATATGTTATTTGCAAATGGGGAAGGGTGCGGTTATGGAGATGGTGAGCGGTGATGGAAAGCTGTGTGGAGCCTTGCAGGACAGCTTACTGAGTAAGCTGCCCTGCAAGGCAGCCTCACACCTCTGGCCCCATCTCCTGCTGCCTTGAAGGGTCAAGCAGGTGGACCATCCAATTGTCCTGGGGCCCTGCCCCATGCCACCCACCAGCACCCACAACATCAACCTCCCCTCGCCCCCACCCTCTACACTCAGCCCAGGCCATTCCTCACACCCTTCAGACAGAGGTTAGAGGTGGGTCACAGGTTTGGAGCAAAGGTAAATCATGACTGTTTACAGTATTGTGCCCTGACCCCTACCTCTAACTTATGTGCTGCACCAGTGCCAACTTAACTGGGGTGTAGCTTATTTATTTTACATGGTCAACCACTCCTTCTAGATGTGAGACCTGATAGCACATCTGACGTGGGCGGCCTGCTGCTTTACTCAGCCAGTGACCTGAGGTGCCTTTGGCGGCCATCCTCTGGAGGGCCTGGATTTGGATGGGCCTGGCCAACTTTCAGTTGTCAAAGGTGATGAGGTGCCACCCTGTTCTACCCGTTGCCTAACAGATGTACCAGCATCAGGTGAGGGGAAATTCAGAAGTGCTGACTTGTCCCAGCAACACTCCTGTGGGAGGCAACGGCATGGGACCCATCCCATCCTCCTCCCTTGGGGTGCAGGATGGCCCCCGGGCTACTCCATGGGATGGAGGTGAGGCCGGAGAGAGCTCTGATGGCTCCACAGTCACTGGCACTGCCAGCCCTGGAGGCCCGCTCTCGTCGCAACCAGGATCTTGATGGTGCACTGGGACTGGTCTTCAGCCTCAGCCATCGACCGAAAAGCATCCCCCAAGCCTTTGACGTCTTGACACATGGCTGTGACTTTTTCACCCGTCTTCCACCACGGTTGTGTTAGCCTGGGTACCACACATTATCGGCACATCTCCTGCCCATGGAGGCGTTCAGACTCCTCCTCCTGCACCCGCAGGCACTGGAAGGTTGCTGACACCTGCTCCTGTAGATCCTGGCTCTGTGTATGTATCTCTACCAGTGATGGGATTATCTTTCCCAAAAGCACGGCACCTGTCCGGCCTAAAGCTGGTTCCTGGGACACCGACTGCCCACTACCTTGGAAGTTCATGCACGCTAGATGGTGACCAGGAGTCTCTTCACAAATATGACCTTCCGTGATTATCTTGTCTGGGATGGTGGAGGGTGCAGGTGAACTCAATGCCGAGAAGTCAGTGCCATCCCTGGACTGGTCCTCCAGGTGTGCTGGGTTTGTGGCCGGGGAAGGTGGAGGCCAGGCTGGCCCACTTCTTCTGTTGGTGATCCTGCAAGACAAAAGACAAGACACATGGTGAGATCTTGGGAAAGAATGGTCAGGGAACAGAGGTGACTCACTTTGCACTTGGGGCTCACTTGGCTGTCCCATTCCAACCTCCGCCTGGGAGATAGCTCTTATCTCCACCTCCCTGGATAGCTCCATCGCCCTCTGCTCAGTGAGGGTGAAGTCCAGCTCGTCACCTCCAATCTTCTCCTGCTGCTTTCGACTTTGGGCTATCTTTTCTTGGGGGTCACATAAAGGACATGGTGAGGCGCATGGAGGTGAGTTACATGGGCGTTTGTGGTTAGTGGCAAGTTTGTGCAAGGCACTTGGGCAAAGAAGAATATCCAGGTGTTGGGGTTTGGGGAAGGGTGAGATGTGAGGGCGATGCAGGCAGATGAGTTTTGATTGGGCTCTTGGAGGGGGGAAGGATAGGCGAGGCGTGACGAATGGGAGTGATGTCAGCGTCACAGACGTGGTAACTCACCTGAGCTGACAAAAGGAGGTCATTCATTGTTTTTGCAGAGCTACAGGCCAATCCACTCGCCCTCCCTGCCACCTTGCCCAGGTCTGGTTGACATTGGTGGGCAGCAGCCTCCTGACTACCCTGGGGAAAAGGGTGTCTCGCCTCACCTCCACCGATCTAATCCAACTCTCTGTCGCTGAATCGTGGTGCAGCTCTCCGTGGGGCCATCTACTTGGCTGCAATGAGAGTGTGTTCGGAGTGGAGTGCTTAGGACCAGCTCCAGCTTGTCAACCTCCGGCCAATTCCGGCCCCAGCGAATCCGATGCCGGCAGCAATGAGAATTGCTCTGGATTCACGTGGGCAGAGGACTGGTTCATTAGGATGTCCTGAATTGCTCCAGAACTGGTGACCCGAATGGGAACGCGAACCTCACATAATTCAAAGAACAAAGAAAAGTGCAGCACTGGAACAGACCCTTCGGAACTACAAGCCTGCGCGGACCATGCTGCCTGTCTGTCCTAAAACCTTTGAAACTTCTGGGGCCCGTACCCCTCTATTCCCATGCTATTCATGTATTTGTCAAGACTCCCCTTAAACGTCACTGTTGTTATATTACCCTTGGTGGTAATATGTCGTTGTCACCTCCTTTTTGATCTCAATGTGACCCAGACTAACTACACTTCCTTCCCCAGACTCATCATCCACCAAGTCCTTCTCTTTGGTGAATACTGATGCAAAGTACTCATTTAGTACCTCGCCCAGTTCCTCTGGCTCCACGCATAGATTCCCTCCCCTCTCCTTGAGTGGGCCAACTCTTTCCCTGGCTATCCTCTTGCTCTTTATATACGTATAAAAAGCCTTGGGATTTTCCTTAACTCTGTTTGCTATCTTTATCTAACAGTACCTTAAAACTTACTGAATTATGGTCACTGTTCCTGAAATGCTCTCCTACTGAAACTTCGGCTACCTGGCCAGGCTCATTCCCCAATACCAGGTCCAGTACAGCCCCTTCCCTAGTTGGACTATTTACACATTGTTTCAAGAAACCTCCTGGATGCTCCTTACAAACACTGCCCCATCCAAGCCCCTGGCACTAAGTGAGTCCCAGTCAATATAAGGGAAGTTAAAATCACCCACGACAACAACCTTGTTGCTTTGATATCTTCTCAAAATCTGCCTACATATCTGTTCCTCTATCTCCCGATGACTGTTGGGAGGCCTGTAGTAAACCCCCAACATTGTGACTGCATCCTTCTTATTCCTGAGCTCTACCCATATTGGCTCGCTGTATGAACCCTCGGAGGTGTCCTCCTGCAATACAGCTGTGATATTCTCCTTAACCAGTAATGTAATTCCCCCACCCCTTTTATATCCCTCTCTATCCCGCCTGAAACATCTAAATCCTGGAAATTTAGCTGCCAATCCTGTCCCTCTCTTAGCCAAATCTCTGTAATGGCACCAACATCATAGTTCCAAGTACTAATCTAAGCTCTAAATTCATCTGCCTTACCTGTTATACTTCACACATACTTGAAACAAATGCACTTCAGGCCACCAGTCCTGCTGTGTTCAGCAACATCTCCCTGCCTGTTCCTCCTCTGAGTCTTACTGGCCCTATCCTCCAGTTCCCCCTCAGTTATTTCACCTTCTGACCTATTGCTCCGGTATACATCCGAGCACAGATTTCTACTATAAATGACTCACTTTATTTTTTAAGCTTGGTTCCCTATCTGTTATCTTTTTCAGTAATTTCTGTTCCAGCTATTTATGCACAGTTCGTAATATCAGTTACTCACCAACCAATCAGCTTACCGCTTTCCTGTGATATCACTGTTGATTTTTTTTCTTTAATCCCAGCACGCTACTGAACTTCGGAAAGGATGTCCCTCGCAGATCCGGTGCTCTCTCTTCTCCCGAACGTAAGCCCCGGCATCAACGCTTCAACCGGGATTCTCTATTTGGGAGTTTATGTTCTCCCGCCGGAGGTGAATTGGAAATAGTGGGAGTGCAAATCAGGAAGCAATTCATTATCTCTCATCATGCAAATTTATGCATGGCAAGGAATATGAGGGATTCCCGAGGGGATCCCATTATCGAGCTGCCACTTTGCGCAGTCAAGAACCCCCCCGCCCCCCACACCCTGCATCTCAAATCAAACTCCCACCCCACACCCCTCATCTCAAATCAACCTCCCACCCCACACCCTTCATCACTGATCAGCCCCCACCCTTGGATTTTCTGGATCTAACCCCTTTCCCTAAGTATGGGTATGACCTGTCCCACATGCCTTCCAGAGATCCCTAAATTGGGGGACCCCACTCACATAGACCCCTAAATAGGGAGACTTCCACAGAGACCCCCTCAATAGGGAGGCCCCCCTGCAGATCCCCCAGAAATGAGTCCCCTGTCAGGAAGCCCCCTCAGAAAAGAGAAATCTGTCAGGAAGCCTTCTCAGAAAAGAGACCCCTGTATGGAAGCTTGAAAGAAGTCCAGCCAGAGGCAATGAAAAAAGTACTGTTGTAACACTCACCTGGGCCTACAACTGCAGGCTCAGACAGAGGACGCACCACGTGTCAATTCCGCAAAAGAGAAAGCAGTGAACTGTGTTTAAACCCCTCAGATCCTTGAGCTGCAAGTCATTCATTAATTTCCTTTAGTGGGTTGTGACTGACAGCTTCCACACAGACACAGCTCTGAGTCTTGCTTCATTCATCTTTGGTCCTGGTGCAGTAACTCTGAAATGCTCTGACCACAACATTTACAGTCATCAACTACTTCAAAGAGAGTTAAGTGCATTCCAATCACCCAGCTTCACGCTTGAGTGATTTTGAAGTGCTTAGTTAGAAATTGAGAGCACTTAACTCTTTGAAGTAGTTGGTATTTGTAAACACTGTGGCAGGGCACTTTAGAGCTACTGAACCATGAACTAAGAACAAAGAACAATACAACACAGGAACAGGCCCTTTGGCCCTTGAAGCCTGTACTATTCATGATATCAACCTTTGCCAAAACCCTCAGCACTTCCTTGTGTCGTACCCCTCTTTTAAAAAATATATCCATTTACAGGATTTGGGCCTTGCTGGTTAGGCCAGCATTTATTGCCCAGCCTCCATTGCTCTTCAGAAGGTGATGGTGTGCTGCTGCCTTGAACCGCTGCCGTTCTTGGGGCATAGGTGTACCCACAGCGCTGTTAGGGAGAGAGTTCCAGGATTTTGCGACAGTGAGGAACGGCAATTTATTTCCAAGTCAGGATCGTGATGACTTGGAAGGGCAGCACGTTAGCATTGTGGAGTGGGCAGCATGGTAGCATTGTGGATAGCACAATTGCTTCACAGCTCCAGGGTCCCAGGTTCGATGCCGGCTTGGGTCACTGTCTGTGCGGAGTCTGCACATCCTCCCCGTGTGTGCGTGGGTTTCCTCCGGGTGCTCCGGTTTCCTCCCACAGTCCAAAGATGTGCAGGTTAGGTGGATTGGCCATGATAAATTGCCCTTGGTGTCCTAAATTACCCTTCGTGTTGGGTGGGGCTATTGGGTTATGGGGATAGGGTGGAGCTGTTGACCTTGGGTAGGGTGCTCTTTCCAAGAGCCGGTGCAGACTCGATGGGCCTAATGGCCTCCTTCTGCACTGTAAATTCTACGGAACCTCCAGGTGGTGGGCTTCCCAGATTCTGCTGCTCATGTTCTTCTAGGTGGTAGCGGTCATGGGTTTGGAAGGTGCTGTTAAGGAACTTTGGTGAGTTACTGCAGTACATCTTGGAAATGGTACACATGGCTGTCACTGTTCATCAGTGGCAGAGGGATTGAATGCTTGTGGAAAGGGGACAATCAAGTGGACTGCTTTGACTTGGATGGTTTTGAGCTTCTTGAGTGTTTTCAGAGCTGCACTTGTCCAGGAAAGTGGAGAGTATTCCATCAAACCCCTGACTTGTACCTTGGACAGGCTTTGGGGGATCAAGAGATGAGTTACTATTTGTTTCAACTCCAAACGTATAGCGGGTAAGGCAGATGAACGTAGACCACTTATTAATACTTGGAATTATGATGTTGTGGCTATCACAGAAACATGGTTAAAGAAAGGGCAGGATTGGCAGGTGAATGTTGGAGGATATAGATGCTTCATGAGAAATAGAGGAGGATGTAAAAGGGGTGGGGGAGTAGCATTACTGGTTAGGGAGAATATTATAGCCATACTGCGGGAGGACACCTTGGCGGGCCCATACAATGAGGCAATCTGGGTAGAGCTCAGGAACCGGAAGGGGTCAATCACAATGGTGGATGTTTATTACAGGCCTGCCAACTGCCAGCGAGAGATCGAGGAGCAGATAGGTAGAGAGATTTTGGATAGGTGCAAAAATAACAGGATTACTGGGACTTACTTAGTGCTAAGGGTTTGGATGGGGCAGGGTTTGTCAGGTGTATCTTGATGCAATATGTAGATAGTGCAACTAAGGAAGGGGCAGTACTGGATCTGGTATTGGGGAATGAGCCTGGACAGGTGGTTGAGATTTCAGTAGGGGAACATTTTGGGAGTAGTGACCACAATTCTGTAAGTTTTAGGGTACTCTTGGACAGGGATGAGGGTAACCCTCGCGTTAAAATGCTAAACTGGGGAAACGCAAATTTCGATAACATTAGACAGGAATTGAAGAATTTGGTTTGGGTGCGGCTATTGGATAGTAAATCAACATCGGACATGTGGGAGTCTTTCAAGCGACAGTTGATTAGGATTCAGGAAAGTCACATTCCTGAGAGAACGAAGGATAAGTATGGGAAGTTTAGGGAGCCTTGGCTAACGAGGGATATTGTGATCCTCGTCAAAAGGAAAAGGAGACTTTCGTACGGTCTAGAAGGGTGGGGGCAGTCAAAACCCTTGAGGAGTATGAAGGTACTCATAGAGAATCATAGAATTTACAGTGCAGAAGGAGGCCATTCGGCCCATCGAGTCTGCACCGGCTCTTGGAAAGAGCACCCTACCCAAGGTCCACACCGCCACCCTATCCCCATAACCCAGTAACCCCACCCTACACTAAGGGCAATTTTGGACACTATGGGCAATTTAGCATGGCCAATCCACCTAACCCGCACATCTTTGGACTGTGGGAGGAAACCGGAACACCCGGAGGAAACCCACGCACACACGGGGAGGATGTGCAGACTCCACACAGACAGTGACCCAAGCCGGAATCGAACCTGGGACCCTGGAGCTGTGAAGCATTTGTGCTATCCACAATGCTACCGTGCTGCCCCAGAAGTGGGAAATTAGGTGGGCTAGGAGGGGTCATGAAAAGGCCTTGGCAAGTAGGATTAAGGTGAATCCCAAAGCTTTTTATTCATATGTAAAAAGCAAGAGGGTGGCCAGGGAAAGGATTGGACCACTTAAGGACAGTGGGGGGAATCTATGTGTTGAGCCAGAGGAAATAGACGAGGTACCAAATGAGTACTTTCCATCAGTGTTCACTAAAGAAAGGGACTTACTGGAAGATGATTCTTGGGTAGGGTGTGTGAACTGTCTGGATCATGTTAACATCGAAAAGGAGGAGGTATATGGTCTTTTAAAAGATATTAAGGTAGATACGTCTCCTGGGTCGGATGGGATTTACCCCAGGATACTGAGGGAAGCAAGGGAGGAAATTGCTGGGGCTTTGACTGACATCTTTGTATCCTCATTGGCTACAGGTGGGATCCCAGAGGACTGGAGAATAGCTAATGTGCTGTTTACGAAAGGAAGCAGGGTTAATCCTGGAAACTACATGACAGCACAATGTTTAGCACATTTGCTTCAGGATCCCATGTTCAATTCCCATCTTGGGTCACTGTCTGTGCGGAACATATAACATAGAACATTACAGCGTAGTACAGGCCCTTCGGCCCTCGATGTTGCGCCAACCTGTGAAACGACTCTAAAGCCCATCTACACTATTCCCTTATCATCCATATGTTTATCCAATGACCATTTAAATGCCCTTAATGTTGGCGAGACCACTACTGTTGCAGGCAGGGCATTCCACACCCTTACTACTCTCTGAGTAAATAACCTACCTCTGACATCTGTCCTGTATCTATCACCCCTCAATTTAAAGCTATGTCTCCTCGTGCTAGACTTCACCATCCGAGAAAAAATGATCTCACTGTCCACCCTATCTAATCCTCTGATCATCTTGTATGCCTCAATTAAGTCACCTCTTAACCTTCTTCTCTCTAACGAAAACAGCCTCAAGTCCCTCAGCCTTTCCTCATAAGATCTTCCCTCCATACCAGGCAACATCCTGGTACATCTCCTCTGCACCCTTTCCAATGCTTCCACATCCTTCCAAATATGCGGCGACCATCACGCGATACTCCAAATGCGGCCGCACCAGAGTTTTGTACAGCTGCAACATGACCTCATGGCTCCGAAACTCAATCCCTCTACCAATAAAATGAATCACCTCACACTTTTCTGCATTAAACTCCATTTGTCACCTCTCAGCCCAGCTCTGCAGCTTATCTATGTCCCTCTGTAACTAGTAACATCCTTCCGCACTGTCCACAACTCCACCGACTTTAGTGTCATCTGCAAATTTACTCACCCATCCTTCTACGCCCTCCTCCAGGTCATTTATAAAAATGACAAACAGCAGTGGCCCCAAAACAGATCCTTGTGGTACATCACTAGTAACTGGACTCCAGGCTGAACATTTCCCATCAACCACCACCCTTTGTCTTCTTCCAGCTAGCCAATTTCTGATCCAAACTGCTAAATCACCCTGAATCCCATGCCTCCGTATTTTCTGCACTAGCCTACCGTGGGGAACCTTATCAAACGCTTTACTGAAATCCATATACACCACATCAACTGCTTACCCTCGTCCACCTGTTTGGTCACCTTCTCAAAGAACTCAGTAACGTTTGTGAGGCACGACCTACCCTTCACAAAACCGTGTTGACTATCTCTAATCAAATTATTCCTTTCCAGATGATTAAACATCCTATCTCTTATAAACCTTTCCAAGATTTTGCCCACAACAGAAGTAAGGCTCACTGGTCTATAGTTACCGGGGTTGTCTCTAATCCCCTTCTTGAACAAGGGGACAACAATTGCTATCCTCCAGTCTTCTGGCACTATTCCTGTAGAAAATGATGACATAAAGATCAAAGCCAAAGACTCAGCAATCTCCTCCCTAGCTTCCCAGGGAATCCTAGGATAAATCCCATCCGGCCCAGGGGACTGATCTATTTTCACACTTTCCAGAATTGCTAATACCTCCTCCTTATGAACCTCCAGCCCTTTTAGTCTAGTAGCCTGTATCTCTGTATTCTCCTCGACAACATTGTCTTTTTCCTGCGTGAATACTGACGAAAAATATGCATTTAGCACCTCTCCTATCTCCTCGGACTCCACGCACAACTTCCCACTACTGTCCTTGACTGGCCCTACTCTTACCCTAGTCATTCTTTTATTCCTGACATATCTATAGAAAGCTTTAAGGTTATCCTTGATCCTACCTGCCAAAGACTTCTCATGTACCCTCCTGGCTCTTCTTAGCTCTCTCTTTAGGTCCTTCCTAGCTAACTTGTAACTCTCGAGCACCCGAACTGAACATTTACGTCTCATCTTACATAAGCCTCCTTCTTCCTCTTGACAAGTGATTCAACTACTTTAGTAAACCACGGTTCCCTCGCTCGACCTCTTCCCCCCTGCCTGACAGGTACATACTTATCAAGGACACGCAGTAGCTGTTCCTTGAACAAGCTCCACATTTCAATTGTGCCCATCCGCTGCAGTGTCCCTCCCCATCCGATGCATCCTAAGTCTTGCCTCATCGCATCGTAATTGCGTTTCCCCCAGATATAACTCATGCCCTGCAGTATATACCTATCCCTTTCCATCGCTAAAGTAAACGTAATCGAATTGTGGTCACTATCACCAAAGTGCTCACCTACCTCCAAATCTAACACCTGTCCTGGTTCATTACCCAGTACTAAATCCAATATGGCCTCGCCTCTCGTTGGCTGTGTCAGGAAACCCTCCTGCACACATTGGACAAAAACGGACCCTTCTAAAGTACTCGAACTATAGCCTTCCCAGTCAATATTTGGAAAGTTAAAGTCCCCGTTTCTTCACATTCTCCCCGTGTCTGCGTGTGTTTCCTCTGCGTGCTCTGGTTTTCTCCCACAGTCCAAAGATGTGCAGGTTAGGTGGATTGGGTATGCTAAATTGCCCTTAGTGTCCAAAAAAGATTAGGTAGGGTTATGGGAGGGCGGTGGCGCAGTGTGTCATGTGAGGGTACCTTTAAGACATGGATGTTTAAGCAATGTACCTTTAAGAAAACAGTGATGTCATGGAGTGGGTGGAGCTCATCTCAGGTCAGACTTTTTGCAGTGCTTTTTCAGTTTGAAAAATGCCTGGCTGGTTTTGCTGAGAGTATTTTTAAAAGTGCCTGGCTGGTTTTGCTGTGAGCTGATTCAAAGTAGAAAGCCAGTTTGAGACAGCAGCTTGAGAAGTTCTGTTTTGCTGTGATCTGCTTGAAAGGAGAAAGCCAGGGTTGAGAAAGCAGCATGGGTGTGTCTGTGGGTTTCCAGAGAGCTGCATGAAGAAAGCAAGGTGCTGGAGCTGAAGTCAACCAAGCTGCTATGTCTCTGCCATTCTACAGGAAATATATATATCCTTTAACCTGATGTGATAATGTTTAAAGGTGTTAAGTCTCTTGGAAGTTTGAAGGAACATTTTAAGGAGTTATTTACTGTTTCAAGATTTTCTGAGTTATCTTTGAAGAAAGGGGTGTTAAGAGATCCAATATTTTTTAAAGATGTTAAGTTGAGTTCATGGAATAAACAATGTTTTGTGTTTAAAAACCCACATGTCCATAATTGTAATCCCACACCTAGGGGAAAGCCGTGTGCTCGGAAAAGCAACAAATACATTAAAGGGAGAGGTTGGTTGAACTCCATGATACATTTTGGGGCTATGAAAACGCCTCGCCCATAACAATTGGGGGCTTCAGGATGATAAAGGTCTATCTATTGGATTGGCTTTTCTGAACTTAAAGACAGTGAAGGATTGTTGCTTTTCCGATGTGGTATTTTAGTTTAAGTGGGGAGAGTGTTGTGAACAATGGCTCTTTCAGAAGCTCAGAAGTTTTTTGGGGTGGAGAATGTTACACGTAGTGCCTTACGGACAGAAATGAAAAGCAGACTGTTAGATTTGGCAAGAACATTGCAGTTAACATTACCTGACAAAATGCGAAAAGATGAACATAGAACATAGAAAATACAGCACCGAACAGGCCCTTCGGCCCACGATGTTGTGCCGAACCTTTGTCCTAGATTAATCATAGATTATCATTGAATTTACAGTGCAGAAGGAGGCCATTCGGCCCTTTGAGTCTGCACCGGCTCTTGGAAAGAGCCCCCTACTCAAACTCAACACCTCCACTAAACACCAAGGGCAATTTTGGACACTAAGGGCAATTTATCATGGCCAATCCACCTAATCTGCACATCTTTGGACTGTGGGAGGAAACCGGAGCACCCGGAGGAAACCCACGCAGACACGGTGAGGATGTGCAGACTCCACACAGACAGTGACCCAAGCCGGAATCGAACCTGGGACCCTGGAGCTGTGAAGCAATTGTGCTATCCACAATGCTACCGTGCTGCCCTTAAGAACAAATAAATCTACACTATATCATTTTACTCTAATCCATTTACCTATCCAATAGCTGCTTGAAGGTCCCTAATGTTTCTGACTCAACTACTTCCACAGGCAGTGCATTCCATGCCCCCACTACTCTCTGGGTAAAGAACCTACCTCTGATATCCCTCCTATATCGTCCACCTTTCACCTTAAATTTATGTCCCCTCGTAATGGTTTGTTCCACCCGGGGAAAAAGTCTCTGACTGTCTACTCTATCTATTCCCCTGATCATCTTATAAACCTCTATCAAGTCGCCCCTCATCCTTCTCCGTTCTAATGAGAAAAGGCCGAGCACCCTCAACCTTTCCTCGTAAGACCTACTCTCCATTCCAGGCAACATCCTGGTAAATCTTCTTTGCACCTTTTGCAAAGCTTCCACATCCTTCCTAAAATGAGGCGACCAGAACTGTACACAGTACTCCAAATGTGGCCTTACCAAAGTTTTGTACAGCTGCATCATCACCTCACGGCTCTTAAATTCAATCCCTCTGTTAATGAACGTGAGCACACCATAGGCCTTCTTCACAGCTCTATCCACTTGAGTGGCAACTTTCAAAGATGAATGAACATAGACCCCAAGATCTCTCTGCTCCTCCACATTGCCAAGAACTCTACCATTAACCCTGTATTCCGCATTCATATTTGTCCTTCCAAAATGGACAACCTCACACTTTTCAGGGTTAAACTCCATCTGCCACTTCTCAGCCCAGCTCTGCATCCAATCTATGTCTCTTTGCAGCCGACAACAGCCCTCCTTACTATCCACAACTCCACCAATCTTCGTATCGTCTGCAAATTTACTGACCCACCCTTCAACTCCCTCATCCAAGTCATTAATGAAAATCACAAACAGCAGAGGACCCAGAACTGATCCCTGCGGTACGCCACTGGTAACTGGGATCCAGGCTGAATATTTGCCATCCACCACCACTCTCTGACTTCTATCGGTTAGCCAGTTCGTTATCCAACTGGCCAAATTTCCCACTATCCCATGCCTCCTTACTTTCTGCAGAAGCCTACCATGGGGAACCTTATCAAATGCCTTACTAAAATCCATGTACACTACATCCACTGCTTTACCTTCATCCACATGCTTGGTCACCTCCTCAAAGAATTCAATAAGACTTGTAAGGCAAGACCTACCCCTCACAAATCCGTGCTGACTATCCCTAATCAAGCAGTGTCTTTCCAGATGCTCAGAAATCCTATCCTTCAGTACCCTTTCCATTACTTTGCCTACCACCGAAGTAAGACTAACTGCCTGTAATTCCCAGGGTTATCCCTAGTCCCTTTTTTGAACAGGGGCACGACATTCGCCACTCTCCAATCCCCTGGCACCACCCCTGTTGACAGTGAGGACGAAAAGATCATTGCCAATGGCTCTGCAATTTCATCTCTTGCTTCCCATAGAATCCTTGGATATATCCCGTCAGGCCCGGGGGACTTGTCTATCCTCAAGTTTTTCAAAATGCCCAACACATCTTCCTTCCTAACAAGTATTTCCTCGAGCTTACCAATCTGTTTCACACTGTCCTCTCCAACAATATCGCCCCTCTCATTTGTAAATACAGAAGAAAAGTACTCGTTCAAGACCTCTCCTATCTCTTCAGACTCAATACACAATCTCCCGCTACTGTCCTTGATCGGACCTACCCTCGCTCTAGTCATTCTCGTATTTCTCACACATGTGTAAAAGGCCTTGGGGTTTTCGTTGATCCTACCCGCCAAAGATTGTTCATGCCCTCTCTTAGCTCTCCTAATCCCCTTCTTCAGTTCCCTCCTGGCTATCTTGTATCCCTCCAATGCCCTGTCTGAACCTTGTTTCCTCAGCCTTACATAAGTCTCCTTTTTCCTCTTAACAAGACATTCAACCTCTCTTGTCAACCATGGTTCCCTCACTCGACCATCTCTTCCCTGCCTGACAGGGACATACATATCAAGGACACGTAGTACCTGTTCCTTGAACAAGTTCCACATTTCACTTGTGTCCTTCCCTGACAGCCTATGTTCCCAACTTATGCACTTCAATTCTTGTCTGACAACATCGTATTTACCCTTCCCCCAATTGTAAACCTTGCCCTGTTGCACGCACCTATCCCTCTCCATTACTAAAGTGAAAGTCACAGAATTGTGGTCACTATCTCCAAAATGCTCCACCACTAACAAATCGATCACTTGCCCTGGTTCATTACCAAGTACTAAATCCAATATTGCACTTCCTCTGGTCGGACAATCTACATACTGTGTTAGAAAAGCTTCCTGGACACACTGCGCAAACACCACCCCATCCAAACTATTTGATCTAAAGAGTTTCCACTCAATATTTGGGAAGTTAAAGTCACCCATGACTACTACCCTGTGACTTCTGCACCTTTCCAAAATCTGTTTCCCAATCTGTTCCTCCACATCTCTGCTACTATTGGGGGGCCTATAGAAAACTCCTAACAAGGTGACTGCTCCTTTCCTATTTCTGACTTCAACCCACACTACCTCAGTAGGGTGATACTCCTCGAACTGCCTTTCTGCAGCTGTTATACTATCTCTAATTAACAATGCCACCCCCCCACCTCTTTTACCACCCTCCCTAATCTTATTGAAACATCTATAACCAGGGACCTCCAACAACCATTTCTGCCCCTCTTCTTTCCAAGTTTCCGTGATGGCCACCACATTGTAGTCCCAAGTACCGATCCATGCCTTAAGTTCACCCACCTTATTCCTGATGCTTCTTGCGTTGAAGTATACACATTTCAACCCATCTCCGTGCCTGCAGGTACTCTCCTTTGTCAGTGTTCCCTTCCCCACTGCCTCATTACACGCTTTGGCGTCCTGAATATCGGCTTCCTTAGTTGTTGGACTACAAATCCGGTTCCCATTCCCCTGCCAAATTCGTTTGAACCCTCCCGAAGAGTACTAGAAAACCTCGCTCCCAGGATATTGGTGCCCCTCTGGTTCAGATGCAACCCGTCCTGCTTGTACAGGTCCCACCTTCCCCAGAATGCGCTCCAATTATCCAAATACCTGAAGCCCTCCCTCCTACACCATTCCTGCAGCCACGTGTTCAGCTGCACTCTCTCCCTATTCCTAGCCTCGCTATCACGTGGCACCGGCAACAAACCAGAGATGACAACTCTGTCTGTCCTGGCTTATAACTTCCATCCTAACTCCCTGAACTTGTTTATTACCTCCACACCCCTTTTCCTACCTATGTCGTTGGTACCAATGTGCACCACAACTTCTGGCTGCTCCCCCTCCCCCTTAAGGATCCTGAAGACACGATCCAAGACATCCCTGGCCCTGGCACCCGGGAGGCAACATACCTACCGGGAGTCTCGCTCGCGACCACAGAATCTCCTATCTATTCCCCTAACCATTGAATCTCCTACTACTATTGCTTTTCTATTCTCCCCCCTTCCCTTCTGAGCCCCAGAGCCAGACTCAGTGCCAGAGACCTGGCCGCTAGGGCCTTCCCCCGGTAGGTCATCCCCCCCAACAGCATCCAAAACGGTATACTTGTTTTGAAGGGGAACGGCCACGATGGATCCCTGCACTGTCTGCCTGTTTGTTTTTTTCCCCCTGACTGTAACCCAGCTATTCTTGTCCTGTACCTTGGGTGTGGTTACCTCCTTGTAACTCTTCTCAATCATCCCCTCTGCCTCCCGGATGATCCGAAGTTCATCCAGCTTCAGCTCCAGTTCCCTAACACGGTCTTTGAGGAGCTCAAGTTGGGTGCACTTCCCGCAGGTATAGTCACCGGGGACACCGGTGGTATCCCTCACCACCCACATCCTACAGGAGGAGCATACAACTGGCCTAGCCTCCATCCCCTCTTACCTGACAGAATATAGCTGCCCTGTGGACTAACTAGATCTCCGCCCTCCGACTCTGCTCCCAGTCAGCTACACTTTCTGTAAACTCCTGGCTCTCTTTTCACTCTTTGCGGAAATGTCGGAAACAAAATGAAAGGAGCACCTTACTCCCTCCTCACCTAACTCCCTCGGTCACCAAACTCTTACTATAGCACTCAACATGCACCAAATTCAGCACTCAGTGCAAACAAAGTCTGCACTGTAGGGGATCACTTTTATACTGTGAATCTAGCCTCTGAAAACTGGCCTAATCCAATTAACTAATTAACAAGCTCCTAATTACCTCAAGATGAGGTAATTATGGCGGTGGTTAAGCATTTAAAGTTGCCTGAGATAGAGTTTGACTCATTGGAAATGGCAAAAATTCAGTTGCACATTAAACAAATGGAACATGAGAAAGAATTAAAGTGGCTGGCATATGAAAGAGAGAGAGAGGAGAAAGAGAAAAAGAGGACAAAGAAGAGGAGAGAGAGGAAAGGAGAAAAGAAAGAATAGCCCTAGCAGAACAAAAAGAAAAAGAAAGGAAGATACAGATCAGGGAAAAAGATAAAGAGAGGGAGTTTGAACTTCAGAAAATCGCCATGAAACATGACAATCAGTTAAAATTGGCAGACGTAAAGGGAAACGTACAGTTGGATGATAGTGATGAGGATAGTGAGAAAGAGCGTCATAGTCGAAGGCTTGGTGGGAATCTATTTAAATATGTCCAAGCATTGCCAAGGTTTGACGAGAAGGAAGTGGAAGCCTTTTTCATTTCATTTAAGAATGTAGCTAAACAAATGAAATGGCCACAGGACATGTGGGTATTACTGATTCAAACAAAGCTGGTAGGTAGAGCTAGTGAAGTGTTTGCATCACTACTGGAGGAGGTATCTGGAGCGTATGAAGAGGTGAAGAAATCCATCTTAAGTGCATATGAGCTAGTGCCTGAAGCTTACAGACAAAGGTTTAGAAATTTAAGGAAGGAATTTGTTCAAACATACATGGAGTTTGAAAGGCTCAAACAGAGTAATTTTGATAGGTGGATAAGGGCTTTGAAAATAGACCAAACGTATGAAGCTCTCAGAGAAATTATACTTTTGGAGGAGTTTAAAAATTCCATTCATGATGTAATAAGAGCTCATGTGGAAGAACAGAGGGTTAAAACTGCGAGATTAGCAGCGGGAATGGCAGATGATTATGAATTAGTTCATAAATCAAAGATTGGTTTCCGACATCAGTTTCAGCCGGTGAGGGATAGAAACTGGGGACATGAGAAATACTCAAGTGGTAAAGGTCAAGGTGATCTGATGGGAGACAATAAAGAGAGTGTACCTCAGATTAAAAACGAAATCCAGGAGGGTGAAAAAGCAATGAAAAGTTTCAAATGTTTTCACTGTAATAAACTAGGCCATGTAAAGTCACAGTGTTGGTGGTGGAAGAAAAGCACTGGGAAGGCTGATGTGGTAAAACAGGATAAGACGGTGGGGTTTGTTAGAGTGGTAAAAGAAAGCCCAAGGGAAGCGAAGGAGGTGCAAACAATTGTACAGCCTGTTCAAGAAGTAATTGTTAAGAAGGTGCCAGATGTCTTTAAAGAATTTACTTGCGTGGTTAAAGTTTACTCATGTGTATCAGGAGGAGCAGGTAAAGAAGTCACAATTTTAAGAGATACAGGGGCTAGTCAATCTTTAATGGTAAGAGATGAGGAATTATGTAGTTTGGGAAGAATGTTGCCAGAAAAGGTGGTGATATGTGGAATTCAGGGTGAGAGGAGTAGCGCTCCATTATATAAGGTAAGGTTGGAAAGTCCAGTGAAGAGTGATGAAGTGGTGGTAGGAGTAATAGAGAAACTATCTTGTCCAGGAATACAGTTTATCTTGAGTAATGATATAGCTGGATCGCAGGTGGGAGTGATGCCTACTGTGGTTGATAAGCCAGTGGAAAATCAGTCAACTGAAGTGTTGAATGATGAATATCCTGGGATTTTTCCGGATTGTGTAGTAACAAGGTCGCAAAGTCACAGGTTAAGACAAGAGGAGAAATCAAAGAGTAAAGATGAAGTTGAAGTGCAATTATCAGAAACGATTTTTGATCAGATGGTTGAAAAAGAACAAGAACAGTTGGAGGATGAGGCGGATATTTTTAGTTCAGGAAAATTGGCGGAGTTACAACAGAAAGATGTAGAAATAAAACAGATATATCAGAAAGCATATACGGAAGAGGAATCTGAGAGTATACCAGAGTGTTATTACCGTAAAAATGATGGCTTGATGAGAAAATGGAGACCTGTACATATGCAGGTGGATGAAAAGTGGGCAGAAGTTCATCACGTTGTATTGCCGGTAGGGTATAGAAGGAGGTGTTGTGAGTTGCACATGAGGTGCCAGTGGGAGGTCATTTGGGAATAAGGAAAACTCAAGCTAAAATCCAGAAACATTTTTATTGGCCTGGACTACATAAAGATGTAGTTAAATTTGGTCAGTCGTGTCACACATGTCAAGTGATAGGGAAACCTCAAGCAGTGATAAAACCAGCACCCTTAATACCCATTCCAGCATTTGAGGAACCTTTTACAAGGGTCCTAATCGATTGTGTAGGACTGCTTCCTAAAACAAAAAGTGGGAATCAATACCTTTTGACTAATGGATGTGTCTACTATGTTTCCAGAAGCCATTCCAGTATGTAATATTACAGGTAAAAGGATTGTGGAGGAGTTACTTAAATTCATTACTAGATATGGACTACCACAGAAATTCAATCGGATCAAGGAACGAATTTTACTTCAAAGTTATTCAAAGACGTTATGGCTAGCTTAGGAATAAAACAATTTAAATCAACTGCGTACCATCCAGAATCGCAAGGAGCGTTAAAAAGGCTGACCTGAGCTGAACTCCACCCACTCTATGACATCACTGTTTTGTTAAAGGTACATTGCTTAAACATCCATGTCTTAAAGGTCTCCTCACATGACAAGTGATTAACAGTGGGACTACAGCGCTAAGGGCCCGGGTTCGAATCCCGGCCCTGGGTCACTGTCCGTATGGAATTTGCACATTCTCCCTGTGTCTGCGTGGGTTTCACCCCCACAACCCAAAGATGTGCAGTTTAGGTGGACTGGCCATGTTAAATTGCCCCTTAATTGGAAAAAGAAATCATTGGGTACTTTAAATTTATAAAAATAAAAAAAAGGTAAGGTTACGGGGATAGGCTGGAGTTGTAGGGATAGGGTGGATGTGTGGGCTTACGTAGGGTGCTCTTTCCAAGGGCCGTTGCAGACTCGGTGGGCTGAATAGCATTCTGCACTGTAAATTCTATGATTCTATAGGCCGGAGAGAATTCTCAGGGACAGAATTTATACCCATTTGGAAATAAATGGACTCATAAGCGATAGGGAATTAAATATCCAAGGGTATCAAACTATTCGGAAGGACAGAGTGGATGGTAAGGGAGGTGGTGTAGCTCTGTTATTTAAGGATGACATCCAGGCAATAGTAAGGGATGACATCGGTGCTATGGAGGATAAGGTTGAATCCATTTGGGTGGAAGTCAGGAATAGTAAGGCAAAAGTTCACTGATAGGAGTAGTCTAGAGGCCACCAAATAGTAACATTATGATGGGGCAGGCAATAAACAAAGAAATAACTGATGCATGTAGAAATGGTACAGCAGTTATCATGGGGGATTTTAATGTACATGTCGATTGGTTTAACCAGGTCGGTCAAGGCAGCCTTGAGGAGGAGTTTATAGAATGCAATAGTTTCCTAGAACCATATGTATTGGAACCTACGAGGGAACAAGTGCTCCTAGATCTGGTCCTGTGTAATGAGACAGGATTGATTAATGATCTCATAGTTAGGGATCCTCTCGGAAGGAGCGATCACAATATGGTGGAATTTAAAATACAGATGGAGGGTGAGAAGGTAAAATCAAACACTAGTGTTTTGTGCTTAAACAAAGGAGATTACAGTGGGATGAGAGAAGAACTAGCTAAGGTAGACTGGGAGCAAAGACTTTTTGGTGAAACAGTTGAGGAACAGTGGAGAACATCACAAGCGATTTTTCACAGTGCTCAGCAAAAGTTTATACCAACAATAAGGAAGGACGGTAGAAAGAGGGAAAATCGACCGTGGATATCTCAGGAAATAAAGGAGAGTATCAAATTGAAGGAAAAAGCAAAGATTAGTGGGAGACTAGAGGACTGGAAAATCTTTAGGGGGGCAACAAAAAGCTACTAAAAAAGCTATAAAGAAGAGTAAGATAGATTATGAGAGTAAACTTGCTCAGAATATAAAAACAGATAGTAAAAGTTTCTACAAATATATAAAACAAAAAAGAGTGGCTAAGGTAAATATTGGTCCTTTAGAGGATGAGAAGGGAGATTTAATAATGGGAGATGAGGAAATGGCTGAGGAACTGAACAGGTTTTTTGGGTCGGTCTTCACAGTGGAAAACACAAATAACATGCCAGTGACTGCTGAAAATGAGGCTATGACAGGTGAGGACCTTGAGATGATTGTTATCACGAAGGAGGTAGTGATGGGCAAGCTAATGGGGCTAAAGGTAGACAAGTCTCCTGGCCCTAATGGAATGCATCCCAGAGTGCTAAAAGAGATGGCTAGGGAAATTGCAAATGCACTAATGATAATTTACCAAAATTCACTAGGCTCTGGAGTGGTCCCAGCGGATTGGAAATTAGCAAATGTGACCCAAAGGTTTAAAAAAGGAGGTAGGCAGAAAGTGGGTAATTATAGGTCAGTGAGCTTAACTTCGGTAGTGGGGAAGATGCTGGAATCTATCATCAAGGAAGAAATATTGAGGCACCTGGATGGAAATTGTCCCATTTGGCAGACGCAGCATGGGTTCATAAAGGGCAGGTCATGCCTAACTAATTTAGTGGAATTGTTTGAGGATTTTACCAGTGCGGTAGATAACGGGGAGCCAATGGATGTGGTATATCTGGATTTCCAGAAAGCTTTTGACAAGGTGCCATACAAAAGGTTGCTGCAGAAGATAAAGATGCATGACATTAAGGGTAAAGTAGTAGCATGGATAGAGAATTGATTAATTGATAGATAGCAAAGAGTGGGGATTAATGGGTGTTTCTCTGGTTGGCAATCAGTCGCTAGTGGTGTCCCTCAGGGATCAAGTTGGGCCCACAATAGTTCACAATTTACATAGTTGATTTGAAGTTGGGGACCAAGTGCAATGTGTCCAGGTTTGCAGACAACACTAAGATGAGTGGTAAAGCAAAAAGTGCAGAGGATACCGGAAGTCTGCACAGAGATTTGGATAGGTTAAGTGAATGCGCTAGGGTCTGACAGATGGAATACAATGTTGACAAATGTGAGGTTATCCATTTTGTTAGGAATAAGAGCAAAAGGGATTATTATTTAAATGATAAAATATTAAAACACGGTGATGTGCAGAGAGACCTGGGTGTGCTAGTTCATGAGTCGCAAAAAGTTGGTTTACAGGTGCAAAAGGTGATTAAGAAGGCAAATGGAGTTTTGTCCTTCATTGCGAGAGGGATGACGTTTAAGACTAGGGAGGTTATGCTGCAATTGCACAAAGTGTTAGTGAGGCCACACCTGGAGTATTGTGTTCAGTTTCCTTATCTGAGAAAGGACGTACTGGCGCTGGAGGATGTGCAGAGGAGATTCAGTAGGTTAATCCCAGAGCTGAAGGGGTTGGATTATGAGGAGAGGTTGGGGAGACTGGGACTGTACTCGTTGGAATTTAGAAGGATGCGGCGGGATCTTGTAGAAACATATAAAATTATGAAGGGAATAGATAGGATAGATGCAGGCAGCTTGTTTCCACTGGCGGGTGAAAGCAGAAATAGGGGGCATAGCCTCAAAATAAGGGGAAGTAGATTTAGGACTGAGTTTAGGAACTTCTTCACCCAAAGGGTTGTGAATCTATGGAATTGCTTGCCCAGTGAAGCAGTTGAGGCTCCTTCATTAAATGTTTTTAAGATAAAGGTAGATAGTTTTTTGAAGAATAAAGGGAGTAAGGGTTATGGTGTATGGACCGGAAAATGGAGCTGAGTCCACAAAAGATCAGCCATAATCTCATTGAATGGCGGAGCAGGCTCGAGGGGCCAGATGGCCTACTCCTTCTCCTAGTTCTTATGTTCTTATGTTCTTATAGCATGGTTTTGTGAAGAGGATGTTGTGCCTCACTAACTTGATCGAATTCTTTGAGGAAGCGACAAAGATGATTGATGAGGGGAGGGTGGTGGATGTTGTTTACATGGACTTCATTAAAGCCTTTGACAAGATGCCTCATGGCAAACTGGTACAAAAGGTGAAGTCACACGTGATCAGAGGTGAGGTGGTAAGATGGATACAGAACTGGCTTGGTCACAGAGGCAAAGGGTAGCAGTAGAAGGGTGATTTTCTGAATGGAAGGTTCTGACTGGTGGTGTTTCACAGGAATCTGTGCCTGGGCCTCTGCTGTTTGTAGTGTACATAAACGATTTAGAGGAAAATGTAGCCGGTCAGATTAGTAAGTTTACGGACGACAACAACGTTGGTGGAGTGGCAGATAGTGTTGAGGATTGTCAGAAGATACAGCAAGACATAGATAAGTTGGAGACTTGGGCAGAGAAATGGCAAATCGAGTTTAATCCGGACAAATGTGAGGTAATGCATTTTGGTAGATTTAACATAGAGGGGAAATATACCGTAAATGGCAAAATCTTAGGAATATAGAAAGTCAGAGATATCTGGGCGTGCAGGTTCACAGATCTTTGAAGGTGGCAACACAAGTGGACAAGGTAGTCAAGAAAGCATATGGAGTGCGGCATGTGACGCAATGGTTAGCACTGGGAGTGTGACACTGAGGACCCGGGTTCAAATCCCAGCCCTGGGTCACTGTCCGTGTGGAGTTTGCACATTCTCCTCATGTCTGCGTGTATTTCAACCCCAACCCAAAGATGTGCAGATTAGGTGGATTTGCCACGCTAAATTGTCCCCTAATTGGAAAAAAATAATTGGGTACTCTAAATTTTAAAAAAAGTACGGAATTTTGCCTACATTGGACGGGGCATCGACTATAAAAACAGGCAAGTCATGCTACAGTTGTATAGAACCTTGGTAAGGCCGCACTTAGAATATTGCTCACAATTCTGGTCGCCACACTACCAGAAGGACGTGGAGGCTTTGGAGAGGATGCAGAGGAGGTTTACCAGGATGTTGCCTGGTCTGGAGGGTGTTACCTATGTGGAGAGGCTGAATAGACTCGGACTGTTTTCATTAGGAGGTTGAGGGGTGACCCTATAGAGGTCTACAAGATTATGAGGGGCATGGATAGGACAGGGATTCGTGCTGGGGCCACTGTTGTTTGTGATGTACATAAATGATCTGGAGGAAGGTATAGGTGGTCTGATTAGCAAATTTGCAGATGACACTAAGATTGGTGGAGTAGCAGATAGTGAAGGGGATTGTGAGAGAATACAGCAGAATAAAGATAGATTGGAGAGTTGGGCGGAGAAATGGCAGGTGGAGTTCAATCCGGGCAAATGCGAGGTGATGCATTTTGGAAGTTCCAATTTCATTTACCACTATACGGTAAATGAAAAAGCTCTGGGGAAAATTGATGTACAGAGAGATCTGGGTGTTCAGGTCCATTGTACCCTGAAGGTGGCTGCGCAGGTCGATAGAGTGGCCAAGAAGGCATACGGCATGCTTTCCTTCATCGGAAGGGGTATTGAGTACAGGAGTTGGCAGGTCATGATACTGTTGTACAAGACTTTAGTTCGGCCACATTTGGAATACTGCGTACAGTTCTGGTCGCCACATTACCAAAAGGATGTGGATGCTTTGGAGAGGGTGCAGAGGAGGTTCACTAGGATGTTGCCTGGTATGGAGGGCGCTAGCTATGAATAGAGATTGAGTAGATTAAGATTATTTTCATTAGAAAGACGGAGGTTGAGGGGGAACATCATTGAGGTCTACAAAATCATGAGAGGTATAGACAGGGTGGATAGCAAGAAGCTTTTTCCCAGAGTGGGGGACTCAATTACTAGGGGTCACAAGTTCAAGGTGAGAGGGGAAAAGTTTCAGGGAGATATACGTGGAAAGTTCTTTTCGCAGAGGGTGGTGGGTGCCTGGAACGCATTGCCGGCGAAGGTGGTAGAAATGGGCATGATAGCGTCATTTAAGATATATCTAGACAGATACATGAATGGGCAGGGAGCAGAGGGATACAGATCCTTAGAAAATAAGTTTTAGATAGAGCATCTGGATCGGTGCAGGCTTGGAGGGCTGAAGGGCCTGTTCCTGTGCTGTAATTTTTCTTTGTTCGTTGTTCTTTGATAGAGTGGATGGGCAGCCACTCCTTACCAGGGTAGAGGGGTCAAGGAAGTGCTGAGGGTTTTGGCAAATGTTGGTATCAAATTCGGTACAGGCTTAGAGGGCCGAACGGCCTGTTCCTGTGATGTATTGTTCTTTGTTCTTTGTACTTCCCATAGGATACATAGCCTTGGACCTGCTAGGTAGCCACAGTATTAATATGGCTGGTCCAGTTCAGTTTCTGATAAATGGTAACCCCCAGGATATTGATTGTGGGGATGCAGCGATGGTAGTGCCATTGAAGGGGCAATGGTTAGATCCTCTTTTGTAGGAGTTGGTCATTGCCTGGCACTTGTGTGGCGTGAATGCCACTTGCCACTTGTCAGAATGAAGCAAACGTCACAGCTGTGTATGTGTGGAAGCTGTCAATCACAGACCACTAGGGGAAATGAAGGAATGACTTGCAGCTCAATGATCTGAGGGGTTTAAGCACAGCCCACTGCTTTCTCTTCCAGGAATTGACATGTGGTGCTTCCTCTGTCTGAGCCAGCAGGTGTATGCACAAGTGAGTGTTACAACAGTAGTTTTATTCACTGTTCCTGTCTGGGCAGCTCTCTCGCTTCTAGACAAGGGTTTATTTTCTAGAGGGGTCTGTGGGTGAAGTTAGGGGGTCCCTGGGGGGGGTGTCCCTTTAGTTAGGGGGACTCTGGTGCCAGGCCTGTTAAGTGGGTGTAAATGAGCTATTAGGACCCATTTGCATCCCTTAGCATTTCCTGTTGGCGTGTGGGCGTGAACCCTGATCCCGCCGCCAGTGAGAGGCTGGAGCATAGCGGTTGGTTCAACGCCCAGCACAAACCTTGATTTCAGCCGGCGTCACAGGTCGGAATTTCCAGGCCTTAGTCTCCCAAATGGAGAATTTCGCCCAGGGTCTCACATTTGAGAGGAGGATTTTTTTCTCTCAAAGGGCCTTTAACTTGTTGGAATTCTCTTCCACAGAGAGTAGTGGAGGCTGCGTCATTGGATATATTCAAGGCCAAATTTGACTAATTTGGATTGACAAGGAAGTCAAGGGTTCTGAAAGACTAGCAGGAATGTGGAATTAAAGCCACAATCAGGTCAACCTTGTCTTATTGAATCATGGGTTAGGTTTGATATGCTGAATGGCATGTTCCTGCTTATTTTCATTGAATCTTGGGCTGATAATTAGTTGGGTTGGATTTGGCATGCTTTTTCCAGACATTGTGGCCGGGATTCTCCAAACACGTGGCCAAGTTCTGACGCCGGCGTGAAAAGCGGCACAAACCACTCCGGCGCCAACGGTCCTCGATTGTCAGGTATGCACCCCTCCCTAGGGGGCTAGGTTGTAGCCGGAGCCGGAGTGGTCTCCGCTATGGCCGGTGCGAGTTTGCGCAGGTGCGTGGGTTCCCGTCTCCTCTCTGGCCCCCGGGCAATATGGCGGAGCCCTTAAGGGGCCCGGCGCGGAGGATCATAGGGCCCCACGGAACCAGCCCGCCTGCCGATCGGTAGGCCACAATCGCAGGCCAGGCCCAACCGTGGAGGCCCCCCCCCCCCACCGCCAGGGTCAGATCCCCCCGCCCCCCTCCAGGACGGCCCCCGCAGACAGAGCTCCCAGGTCCTGTTGGGTGGGACCAGAGTAACCCACACCGGCGGAATTCGGCCGAACTCGGTGGGCACTTGGCCCATCGAGGGCACTTGGCCCGGCGCAGCGTGATCGGCAGGGCAGCGTGGCGCGATTCTCGCCCTCCACCCCCGGAGATTCTCCAACCCGGGTGGGGTCGAAGAATCCTGGCCAATATATGTGACAATTGACCACTTTTTTGGTTACTGTACGCAAATACCATTGCTATGGTTGCAGTTATGTCTGGAGTACTACAGTTAGGATGTTGTCAAATCTCAGAACATTTGTTGTATCCAGTGCACTTATTCCCTCTGTCTCTCCCGCCCCCCACACTGATGCCTCAGTGAAGATGCCCTGCTGCACCCCCCATCCCCCCACCCCCCCTTACGGAGTCATTCCACCAAGCCCCCATACATGGAAGGTCACACCGATGGGCTGACAAAGTATTAGTAGGCTTCCCACTTTGGACGTAAGTTTGAGGAAGCATCAGGACTCCTGACCTCGAAGGGGCTGCAGTAGCTGAGATAAGTCATCCAGCCTCTCGGAACCCCATGATAAGCCCGTTCACTGGCAGGGCGTGCCAGCTCTCTGTCAGGCAGAGTCAGAGAGATCGCATGCACGAACTCGCACCGGCCATAGCGGAGACCTTTCCGGCTCCGGCGCCGACCTAGCCCCCTCGGGAGGGGTGCATACCTGACAATCGAGGACCGTTGGCGCCGGAGTGATTTGGGCCGCTTTTCAAGCCGGCGTCAGAACTTGGCCGCGGGATTGGAGAATTCCGACCACAATGTCTGCAAAAAGCATGCCAAATTCAACCCAACTAATTATCAGCCCAAGATTCAGAGAAAATAATCAGGAACATGCCTTTCAGCAGATCAACCCGAATCCATGGTTCAATAAGACAAGGTTGACCTGATTGTGGCTTTAATTCCAAATTCCTGCTAGTCTTCCAGAACCCTTGACTTCCTTGTCAATTAAAAATAGTCAAATTTGGCCTTGAATATATCCAATGACGCAGCCTCCACTACTCTCTGTGGAAGAGAATTCCAACAAGTTTGAGAGAAAAAAATCCTCCACTCAAATGTGAGACCTTGGGTGAAATTCCCATGCAATCGCAGAAGGTGTAACACGTACCTCTTTACCTCTTCCATGCTTAACATCCCAGGCCCAAAACACACAGTCTAGGTTGAGCAGTGTTTCACTTGCACCTCTTCCAATTTGGTCTAGTGCATTCGCTGCTCCCAATGTGGTCTCAGAGACACCAAACGCAGACTGGGTGATCGCTTTGCTGATCACCTTTGGTTTGTGCGCAGTCAGGACCCTGACCTTCCTGTTGCTTGCCATTTTAATACAAGACCCTGTTCCCATGCCCACATGTCTGTCCTTGACCTGCTGCAATGTTCCAGTGAAGCTCAATGCCAACTGGAGGAACAACATCTCATCTTCCGGTTAGACACGCTACAGCCTTCCGGTCTCAACATTGAATTCAACAACTTCAGATGATAAGCTCTACCCCACCTCGACCCATTTGTTTTCATCCCATTCATTTTAACTGTTTTTTTTACCATTTCTTTCTCTCTTGTCTTTCTTTATATATATTCACCCTTCCCATCTTATCCATCTTCCGTTACACATTTTCCCTTTGCTTCCCCCTTCCCCTCCCCCACATCTACATCTGTCACAGTTTACCTTCTGATGTTAACTTCTCTGCTGTTTGGCCTTTCACACCTTTTGTTCTCTCTGGGGACTGCCATTAGCACTCTTTTCCCTTGCTTTCTGTGGCTATTAGCACCCCGTTTCGCTGGGTTTCTGTGGCTATGACTCATCTTTCATTAACCACAGTATAAATATTTCCCACTTTCTCCAACTTTAGCTTTGACAAAGGATCATCTGGGCTCGAACCGCTAGCTCTTTTCTCTTCCTACAGATGCTGCCAGACCTGCTGAGATTTTCCAGCATTTTCATTTTGCTCACTGTTCTATTACTTCTGGAAACTTTACTAACCTCTTCTAGCATCCACCCCTCCCCCAGCCCAACTAGTTTAAAGTACTCATCACTAATCTGCACTCCTACCTTTTCCTTTAATTTTCATTTTCTAATTTGCTATACTCCTGAACCCTCCCCTGCCCCCACTATTTAGCTTAAAGTTCAGAAACTGCTTCAACTGGTTTGTTCACCTTTCCAACCACGCAGCTCTTCTGTCTGCAGACATCTTTTAACTGAACGGCAGAGAGCAAACTGCTTGACTTCTGTTCACAGCTTCATCTAGAACTCCACCGACCTGCTTTCCCTACAAAATGCCTGCTGCCTTAGCTTCACCCAGCGACAAAATCATCTTACCAAGCTGAAATCTAATTAACTCCACAGGGAACCTCCTTTAATCCAAACAAAACTGCATTAGCCCAAGCTTCTTCCGATGGCCTAATTGCACCCCTGGCTCCCAAAGCCTTTCTTGTCCCTCAAACTAAGATTATTTTAAAACATGATTGTAGAAGTCAAATACTAACTCAGGCTTTTAACCTTTACTGCACTGTTATGGGCCAGGGTTTAAAACTCCAAAGTGTATTGTGGTAATCACCTGACCTATAACCTTTTGTTGAATTTGGGTAGGATGAGCACATGAACCTTCCCTTCAGGTGTGATTCAACAGTCTTCCGAGACACTTTAATCAAAACAAGCTTTATTCTAAGAACTTAGTTAACATTTATATAGACACACACCAATATTTTTTATCAATTACAAACATAAAGATACCCCACAGCTACAGTATACTATGTGTAACACATAATGAATTCCCCCTTAACTGTTCCAATTAAAAACAAAATCCCATAAACCAAAAAAAAAACTTTTCAAGGGCGTGGCCCACCATTTGCATTCTCACTTGTATGAGACTGGCTTTTCCTGAGATTTTGACCCTGTCTCACCAGCAGGTTTCAACTCTTCTGGAAAGCAAACCATATCTTTTAAGTTACCCAAACAGGTAGCTATAATCAATGGGTTTTGTACTGGAACAGATATTTAAAATGAAAATAAAGAGGGACATGTCAAAACACTTCTGTTCTCTGTCTGAGTCCACAGCAGCCACATGCGAAACCAAAAACAGCTCACAGAGCCACAACCCAGCTCCAACCACACAATGACATCACTGAAGCCATGTGATAAGACAAAAACCTTTCTTAAAGGGACACTCACATGACAGCACCAAGTACCATCTGAAATTCCTACATTCATTACATGCATGCACCAAGGAAATGCCCAGACTTTCATCAATTCTGTAAGGCATATGCATTAAAAGCAATTGTCAGTGGCATTGCACTAAAGCGAAGATTGATTCAGCTGCAAACGTGGTGTGCTGATTCAATATGTTGATTCAAGCAATAAGAATGGCTATCTGGAATGACCACCAGAAACATATACATGAAGCGACTGGCAAACCAGAAAATTATGATGACATAACAATTGTAGAGTTTGCAAGTCTGTCATTTGATCCACCACATAAGTGCAAGACAGATTTAAGGTCAAACTAGATGAAATGGAGAGATATAATAATACTCTTTATTGTCACAAGTAGGATTACACTAACACTGCAATGAAGTTACTGTGGAAAGCCCCTAATTGCCACATTCCGCAAATACAGGGAGAATGTGCAGACTCTGCACAGAGGGTGACCTAAGCCGGGAATCGAACCAGGCTCCCTGGCGCTGTGAAGCCACAGTGCTAATCACTGTGCTACTGTGCCACCCTATAGAATCGTTAGAAGAGTGCAGCTCAATCACATGTGCCAAGAAATACAGATCATCAAAACTATGCCCCAATCCACAATGTTTGAATGCATTTCAAATATTGTTGTTACAAAATACCTGCATTGATCTACCATGCGGAATTAGTGAGGAACTTGTGACACTAAAACTCAGTCAAAATTTGAGTTAAAACTTCTCGGATGCAAACAAGAATCGTTTATTGTCTCTATTTGATTACAATTGGGAGTCATTTAAACCTTATAATCTAATAAGTCCGGCTAGCAAAAAGGACTTAAAGAGAAGCAACTTATACACAATTTAACTTTTAAAATAATAGAGAAAAATGGTTTCTTGCTTACAGCACAACAGCTTGCATTTACTTCAGGAGTTAGAGTGGAAAAGTGAAAAATAGAGATAGCGAATAGTTTAGATCAAAGTATAGAATGATCTGGATAAAGATGGCTGTACGGACCTTCACGGTTATAGGAAATCATATCAGTCTTTAGCCATCTATCCACACTTCTAAGTCATCCTAATTGGTTTGCATTAGAATCAAATGAGCTTGATTTGACGGTTAGCTGTCAATCTTTAATGTGCAACATTAGCTTTAAATGTTTCATGTCTGAATACTTGTGCATGTTATGGAATCCAATTCTGTGCTCTTATCACGACCAGTTTAAACTGAACTTCTGCTGACTTAGCTGTTAGCCACATTGCAGACTTACAATTTGCGACTTAATGTTGCTATGGTGCCTGCCCTGTCCTTGGATTGATATCTGGTACGGCTTGTGTTTTAATGTCACACTGTCTTGCAAATGTATTTGCTAGAACAATGGAGCTCAGTAAAAGTGAATTATGCTGTGTCATGCTGTTTTGTGTTTCTATTGAAGCTATATGTTTTGAGTTGACCTGAGGTTATGGGTGAATTTTAAATGGGTATTTAAAACTGGGGCTTAATATTTTATGCTAAATAGCTATCTTTTACCTATCAGGTGTTTTAGAAAATAGTTGGTTTCTACAGTCCCTGCTTTGATAAATCAAAATAATAAGTGAGATATATTATAATAAGATAAAAGATACAATTAATGCGATAGGATAGGTAAAAGCACAAAGAATAACTCATTCATATTGTCATGGCAGTTTTAAACAATAGAGTGGGCAAGCATTGCATTACAAGCATTTCAGTAAAAATTATTATAATTCTTAAAGAATCATTATTATAAAATAACAATTAATCAATTAATCAAATTTGATTCTACTGATTCAGTATTAATATATTAACAATATGTTAATAATACAATCAAATAATTGATTGATAAGTAACATTTCAACAATAATACTTAATTTCTATTTCATCTTATGGTGGTGCAGTAGGGTTAGTGTGAATCATTCTGACAATTGGGCTCTTGCGTTTAGCGAATAGTTCTTTGATGCACTTGATACTTTGGCATGTTATGTAAATGATGAATCCAGCTACACAGGAGAATAAGATTATTCTTATTGTTGACATTCCAGTGTGTCCCAACCACCCGCAAAGTTTATCCCAGAGAGAGATAACTGGGGGTGGATCAAGTTTCTTGATTTCTTTTTGGATGTGTGATGCGAGGTCTTTAACTTCTTTTGAGTTATCTGGAATGAAAGTGCAACACTCCGCACCAATCAGGGCACAGGTGCCAGCTTTCTCGGCTAGCACATAGTCAAGTGCCATTCGATTTTGTAATGCCAAGGTTCGAATTGCTCGCATTTCGTCAGAAACTTTACCTAGGACAGTGGCGGTGCAATCGGCTACGTTTTGTATGATGGCTGTTATTTTATTCAATTCATTGCCCATCCTTATTTCCCAATAGAAAGGAATAATTCTGGCATAAATTGCATCTCGTAAGGTTATGGAACGTTTATTTCTTCGAGTGGCTGGTTCTGTAACATAAGGGAGATGAGGAAGATGACGGATGGCAGGAACTAAATCCTAAATAGCAAGATCCTGACCAGTATTTTGGGAGCCAGGAATATGCTCTATCATCACAAATAAAATAAGTCCCATTATAAGCAGAAGAGAAGTAAATATCTTCTAAGTACCACTGATCTGACAATGTTTTATTATTTGTGATGTTACGTATGCCTGTTATTTCTGAGGACCGTTTAGTTCTTTGTAATACATTTTGTGTACATTTATAAGCTGTGTTAACATCTACATAATTAGTACAAACACTATTGCCCATTTTCATCCCTTCAGAGTGATTACTAATGAGGCATATTGATCCTTTTTGTTTAATATTAGTTGGGAGGCTAATGTATTGAGGGTTTCTGTTAGGGTTATATTTAAGTTGGTGCCATCCTGAAAAGGTGTTTAGTGGATAGCCTGCCAATTTCCATCAGTTAATAAATTTCCAAAAATAAATCTTGTACCTTCCTTTTTCACATGAATATGCTCCAGAACGGACCACTACAGAGCGAGGGACGCTTTGATAGATGTACCATTCTGCTGTTTCTGAAGCATTAAAGGGAATAGTTAAGAAGGGAATACCTTCCTCTGAGTTAGTCGGGGTTGCAATGCATACCCAACAATTGGAAATGTTGGAAATCTTTAGCCTATATCTTAGATGTCGAAAGGAATGTGTTCTTATTCAGTTCTGGTATAACATTTACAAAGCTAATCAAATAACTGAAAATGAATATTACGCTAAACATTTTACAGATCTTAATATTTATACGCGCGCTTCACATGTGATGCGTGGATCCAACTTTTCCTTCCTTTCAACTTTTCAGCGGATTGGGTGGTGAGAAGGATTATAATTGGTCCTTCCCACTTCGATCCTAGGGGATCTTTTTGCAGCTTTTTGTCGTAAACCTCTTCCGGGCACCAGGCCGAGCCCACCTTCTGGAGGATCTCCCCACACAGCCAACATCCTTTAGACATCTGAGAGGCAGAACTAACAGCATTTGTTCGATTTTGACAAGTCAGCAAAGTATCACTCATTAAATGACAATCTGCTTTCCGCAAATCAATAGTTCCTGGCAGAGACACTGGTCTGCCTGGATGATTTCAAATGGACTCAAGCCTGTTGTTCTGTTTGGTGTAGTTCTAATACTGCATAATACGATTGGCAAAGCTTGGACCCAATTCCTGCCTTCCTGGCTGTATTTAGACAGTCTTTCTTTCAAAGTTTGATTCATACAGTCCACTTGTCCTGACGATTGTGGATGACACGGACAGTGTAAATTCCAGTCAATGTTTAATAGTCTACAGACTTCCTTACAAACAGCACCTGTGAAGTGGGTTCCATTGTCTGAGTCAATGCTAGCTGGTACCCCCCATCTGGGGATAAAGTCTTTGCATAGCACTTTGGCTGTATGGGCAGCTGTCCCTCTTCTAGCTGGAGCAGCTTCCACCTATCTAGAGAATCTATCCACTATTACAAGGACGTCATTGTATTGTTGACATTTAGGAAGGGTGATGTAATCATCCAGCAGAGGGCAGTAGAGCGGAGCTGCTGATTGGCCGTTGCAGGGGAAATTTGCATACGTCCGTGTGCTCACCCTAACTTGGAGGCGTACCTGAACAAGAGACCCGAGCTGTTCAAGTGAAGACAAGCATCCAGCAGAGAGCAGTAGAGCAGAGCTGCTGATTGGCCGTTGCAGGGGATATTTGCATACGTCCGTGTGCTCACCCTAACTTGGAGGTGGTTTGTGGAGGAGCTCTTGTCAAGTGACACTTAAACCTGAAACACTTCTTCAGTGTTTCCCTCCCTACCCCTCCTCTAACCAAAAAAAACAAACAACCGCTGTAAGGATCAAGAGGAAGGCTCAAGGGCAGGTAGAAGTGGAAAGTTGAACTGTGACATCACAGCCTGCAGGTAAGGAATTGGCTGGTGACTGGTAAGTAGTTTTTATTTATTTTCCCTCAGGTGTTATTGTGCGGGGCGTAGAGGTTGCTGAGCGAGTGCTTGCTGAGAAGGGGAGTGAATAACAGGTAAGCTCTTTCTTTCTCTTTTTTTATCTAGAAGGGATGACAGGGAAGGCAGTGCAATGTTCCTCCTGCAGAATGTTTGAGGTGAGGGATGCCGTCAGTGTCCCTGCTGATTTCATCTGTGGGAAGTGCACCCATCTCCGGCTCCTCAGAAACCGCGTTAGGGAACTGGAGCTGGAGTTGGATGAACTTTGGATCATTCAGGAGGCAGGGTTGGTCATAGATAGAAGCTTCAGGGGTATAGTTACTCCGAAGATTAAAGATAGATGGGTGACGGTGAGAGGGGCTGGGAGGAAGCAGTCAGTACAGGGATCCCCTGTGGCCGTTCCCATTAATAACAAGTATATCGCTTTGGATACTGTTGGGGGGGGGGGGACTTACCAGGGCTAAGCCATGGGGTACAGATCTCTGGCACAGAGTCTGTCCCTGTTGCTCAGAAGGGAAGGGGGGAGAGTAGTAGAGCATTAGTCATATCCCCCATATTTAGGGGGATAGATAGGAGATTCTGTGGGAACGAGAGAGACTCACGGTTGGTGTGTTGCCTCCCAGGTGCCAGGATGCGTGATGTCTCGGATCGTGTTTTCGGGATCCTGAAGGGGGAGGGGGAGCAGCCCCAAGTCGTGGTCCACATAGGTACCAACGACATAGGTAGGAATAGGAATGGGAATGTAAGGCAGGAATTCAGGGAGCTAGGGTGGAAACTTAGATCTAGGACAAACAGAGTTATTATCTCTGGGTTGTTACCCGTGCCATGTGATAGCGAGACGAGGAATAGGGAGAGAGAGGAGTTGAACACGTGGCTACAGGGATGGTGCAGGAGGGAGGGTTTCAGATTTCTGGATAATTGGGGCTCATTCTGGGGTCAGTGGGACCTCTACAAACGCGGTGGTCTGCACCTGGACCAGAG
Organism: Scyliorhinus torazame; assembly: GCF_047496885.1. Taxonomy (NCBI): domain Eukaryota; kingdom Metazoa; phylum Chordata; class Chondrichthyes; order Carcharhiniformes; family Scyliorhinidae; genus Scyliorhinus; species Scyliorhinus torazame. Next base: position 235,446,974 of record NC_092710.1, read on the forward strand.
GGGTACCAATATTCTGGGGGGGGGGAAATTTGCTAATGCTCTTCGGGAGGGTTTAAACTAGTTCAGCAGGGTCTTGGGAACCTGAATTGTTGCTCGAGTGTACAGGTGCTTGAGAGTAGTGAGGTCATGATCAGGATTTCAAAGTTGCAGGAGTGTACCGGCAGGCAGGAAGGTGGTTTAAAGTGTGTCTTCTTCAATGCCAGGAGCATCCGGAATAAGGTGGGTGAACTTGCGGCATGGGTTGGTACCTGGGACTGCGATGTTGTGGCCATTTCGGAGACATGGATAGAGCAGGGACAGGAATGGTTGTTGCAGGTGCCAGGATTTAGATATTTCAGTAAGCTCAGGGAAGGTGGTAAAAGAGGGGGAGGGGTGGCATTGTTAGTCAAGGACAGTATTGCGGTGGCAGAAAGGACGTTTGATGAGGACTCGTCTACTGAGGTAGTATGGGCTGAGGTTAGAAACAGGAAAGGAGATGTCACCCTGTTAGGGGTTTTCTATAGGCCTCCGAAAAGTTCCAGAGATGTAGAGGAGAGGATTGCAAAGATGATTCTGGAGAGGAACGAAAGCAACAGGGTAGTTGTTATGGGGGACTTTAACTTTCCAAATATTGACTGGAAACGCTATAGTTCGAGTACATTAGATGGGTTCGTTTTTGTCCAATGTGCAGGAGAGTTTCCTGACACAGTATGTAGATAGGCCAACGAGAGGTGAGGCCATATTGGATTTGGTACTGTGTAATGAACCAGGACAGGTGTTAGATTTGGAGGTAAGTGAGCACTTTGGTGATAGTGACCACAATTCGATTACGTTTACTTTAGTGATGGAAAGGGATAGGTATATACCGCAGGGCAAGATTTATATCTGGGGGAAAGGCAATTATGATGCGATGAGGCAAGACTTAGGATACATCGGATGGAGAGGAAAGCTGCAGGGGATGGGCACAATGGAAATGTGGAGCTTGTTCAAGGAACAGCTACTGCGTGTCCTTGATACGTATGTACCTGTCAGGCAGGGGGGAAGTGGTCGAGTGAGGGAACCGTGGTTTACTAAAGCAGTCGAAACACTTGTCAAGAGGAAGAAGGAGACTTATGTAAAGATGAGACATGAAGGTTCAGTTAGGGCGCTCGAGAGTTACAAGTTAGCTAGGAATGACCTAAAGAGAGAGCTAAAAAGAGCCAGGAGGGGACATGAGAGGTCTTTGGCAGGTAGGATCAAGGATAACCCTAAAGCTTTCTATAGATATGTCAGGAATAAAAGAATGTCTAGGGTAAGAGTAGGGCCAGTCAAGGACAGTAGTGGGAGTTGTGCTTGGAGTCCGAGGAGATAGGAGAGGTGCTAAATGAATATTTTTTGTCAGTATTCACACAGGAAAAAGACAATGTTGTCGAGGAGAATACTGAGATTCAGGCTACTAGACTAGAAGGGCTTGAGGTTCATAAGGAGGAGGTGTTAGCAATTCTGGAAAGTGTGAAAATAGATAAGTCACCTGGGCCGGATGGGATTTATCCTAGGATTCTCTGGGAAGCTAGGGAGGAGATTGCATAGCATTTGGCCTTGATCTTTAAGTCATCTTTGTCTACAGGAATAGTGCCAGAAGACTGGAGGTTAGCAAATGTTGTCCCCTTGTTCAAGAAGGGGAGTAGAGCCAACCCCGGTAACTATAGACCAGTGAGCCTTACTTCTGTTGTGGGCAAAATCTTGGAAAGGTTTAAAAGAGATAGGATGTATAATCAGCTGGAAAGGAATAATTTGATTAGAGATAGTCAACACGGTTTTGTGAAGGGTAGGTCGTGCCTCACAAACCTTATAGAGTTCTTTGAGAAGCTGACCAAACAGGTGGATGAGGGTAAAGCAGTTGATGTGGTGTATATGGATTTCAGTAAAGCATTTGATAAGGTTCCCCATGGTAGGCTACTGCAGAAAATACAGAGGCATGGGATTCAGGGTGATTTAGCAGTTTGGATCAGAAATTGGCTAGCTGGAAGAAGACAAATGGTGGTGGTTGATGGGAAATGTTCAGACTGGAGTCCAGTTACTAGTGATGTACCACAAGGATCTGTTTTGGGGCCACTGCTGTTTGTCATTTTTATAAATGACCTGGAGGAGGGCGTAGAAGGATGGGTGAGTAAATTTGCAGATGCCACTAAAGTCGGTGGAGTTGTGGACAGTGTGGAAGGATGTTACAAGTTACAGAGGGACACAGATAAGCTGCAGCGCTGGGCTGAGAGGTGGCAAATGGAGTTTAATGCAGAAAAGTGTGAGGTGATTCATTTTGGAAGGAATAACAGGAAGACTGAGTACTGGGCTAATGGTAAGATTCTTGGCAGTGTGGATGAGCAGAGAGATCTAGGTGTCCATGTACATAGATCCCTGAAAGTTGCCACCCAGGTTGAGAGGGTTGTTAAGAAGGCGTACGGTGTGTTAGCTTTTATTGGTAGAGGGATTGAGTTTAGGAGCCATGAGGTCATGTTGCAGCTATACAACACTCTGGTGTGGCCGCATTTGGAGTATTGCGTGCAATTCTGTTCGCCGCATTATAGGAAGGATGTGGAAGCATTGGAAAGGGTGCAGAGGAGATTTACCAGAATGTTGCCTGGTATGGAGAGAAGATCTTATGAGGAAAGACTGAGGGACTTGAGGCTGTTTTCGTTAGAGAGAAGAAGGTTAAGAGGTGACTTAATTGAGGCATACAAGATGATCAGAGGATTGGATTGGGTGGACAGTGAGAGCCTTTTTCCTCGGATGGTGATGTCTAGCTCGAGGGGACATACCTTTAAATTGAGGGGAGATAGATATAAGACAGATGTCAGAGGTAGGTTCTTTACTCAGAGAGTAGTAAGGGTGTGGAATGCCCTGCCTGCAACAGTAGTGGATTTGCCAACACTAAGGGTATTCAAATGGTCATTGGATAGGCATATGGACAATAAGGGAATAGTGTAGATGGGCTTTAGAGTGGTTTCACAGGTCGGCGCAACATCGAGGGCTGAAAGGCCTGTACTGCGCTGTAATGTTCTATGTTCTATGTTCTACCTGTATATCCTGGAATGGTCCTGCGGGAGCAGAAGCTCTTAATTGAGACATCGATGTTATGGGTCCCAAGTTATTCTTTTGACAGGTTACACAACGATTTGATACTAATTGTGCATGTTTTTTGAATCCTTTACCACACCAGCTTCTATGGAATCGATCCATCATTTGTTGAGGTGATAGATGTCCTCATGAATGAATTTGTTGAGCTAAGAAGGGCATTAATGATTGTGGTGCGACTGGTTTATCAGTTTGAACTTCTCTCCAAATATTGTCATCATACGGCTGAATACCTGATTCTAACCATGTCCATTTTTCTTCCTTTGTACAATCATGCTGCATTTCACGCAAATCATGTAATAAGGTGGCTGCTCCCAATTTGTAAATGTGATTGAATTCCTTATGCCATTGGGAGGCAGCTTCCCTTGCTGCTTGGTCCGCAAGAGCATTTCCTCTTGCTTCCATAGTGTCCTCATGAGTATGGGCTTTACATTTCAGAACTGATACTTCTCTTAGCAAGTCCATAGCTTCTAGAAGATCTCGTACTTGCTTTCCATTTCAGATAGGTGTACCTGCTGTTGTGAGAAATCCACTTTTTCTCCACAGATGGCCAAAATCATGTGCTACTCCAAAACCATATCTGGAGTCAGTATAGATGTTAGCAGTTTTATCTCTTGCCACATGACATGCTTCTGTTAGTGCTTTTAATTCGACCTGCTGAGCTGATGTACCTGGCAGCAAACTTTCTTCAGCTAATACTTTGTATGGGCTTGTGACGGCCCACCCAGCTTTTCTGAAACCCTTGTTAATAAAAGAGGAACCATCAGTGAATAGGACTAAATCTGGGTTCTGTAGTGGCTCTTCTTCTACTAAGCGTACTTCTTCCATTTCCTCTATTATGTTCACACAATCATGCCCTTCTCCCTGTCCTCCCGTTTGTTCTTCGGGAAGCAGGAGCAAAGGTGATGGGTTTACAGGACTGGCTCTGAAAATATAGGTTGGGAGCTTCCAAAACTGCTGTCCATCTCATCCATCTAGCTGATGTAACTTGGGATACTCTGTTCCTGGATAGAAGAGAATGGACTGAGTGTGGACATTTAATGGTTAACTTTGGTCTAGGACAAGGCCTGATGTTGTCATTACAGCTCGACATGTGGCTTCCATGGCTCGTAAACAGCTACCAAATGCCAGTGCCACATTGTCAAGTTTAAAGGAGTAGTATCCAACCGTTCTTAACTGATCACCATGTTGCTGGGCTAGTACTGCAGTCATGTAACCATCTTTTTCATGAACAAACATGGTAAAAGATTTTCTGTTGTTTGGAATACCTACGGCTGGTGCTGAACACAGGGCCCGTTTCAAATTTAGAAATGATTGCTTCTGTTCTGAATTGAGTTTCACTGAATCTTTTGATTTCCGGTTTCCTTTTAAAAGATCATTTAATGGCTGAGCTAACTGAGTGTAAGAATAAATCCAATTTCTGTTAAAATTACACAGTCCCAAAAAAGATCTCACTTCCTGAACAGTTGTGGGTTCTTTAGCGGCTTTGATCGCAGCCGTTCTGTTCTGAGTAAGTTCCCTTTTGCCTTTGGATATTTTCTGACCTAAGTAGATAACTTCTTCCTGGGAAATCTGGGCTTTGGCAAAGCTAGCTTCGTGACCTTTATCACTGAGGTGGTTCAGGACTACTCGTAGGTCTTTCTCATGATCATCTTTATTGATGGAGGCTATCAGAACATCATCTACATACTGGATATGGTGGAAGGCAGATCAGGCAGTTGTCTGAGATGATTCTGTAGAGCCATGTGGTAGACAGGTGGGCTATTGTGAAAACATTGCGGTAGTCTAGTCCATGTGTACTGTTGCTGATTAATGGTGAAAGCAAACCATGGTTGTACTTGCTTAGCTAGTGGTACTGACCAGAAACCATTTGCCATGTCAATGACTGAAAACCATTGAAGGTCAGGTGTTAAAGAGTTAAAGATTGTAGATGGATCTGCCACTAAAAGAGCTTTTCTGACAATGAATTGATTTGCTCTTCCATAGTCAACAGTAAGGCGCCATGTGCCATTAGCCTTTTTTAATGGCCATACAGGGCTGTTTGATGAACTGTGAATGTGCACTAAAATACCCCTTTCTTCAAGTTGTTTCATTATAGGTAGAATGCCTTGAATTGAAGCTTTGTTAATGGGGTATTGTTTGGTACAAGGTGGAGCGGATCCCATGAAAGTGACTGGTTCCATTTTTAAAAGGGACAATCATTTTTGTCATTTGCCCAAATTGGGTGATTTTGTATTTTGTCTTTTTTGATGTGTCTAATGGACCAGGTGATTTTTCCCTTATCGAAATTAAGTGAAGAATTTAGTTGAGATAAGATGTCCATACCTAGAAGTGCTTGTGTTACCAGACCTACCCAAATTGATGCCATCAGTTGATGTGGTCCAAATTCTAACAGCAGTAGATCAGTCTGTCGGAGGGTAAAAGAATCTCCTCCTGCAGCAAAAGCGTTAATTTTTCCTGCAGTTAGGGGAAATAAAGCAGCATTGATTGAGTAACACAGGTAAGTTCATCTCCAGTGTCAAAAAGAAAATCGATATGAAAACCTCCCACTCTTAGCAAAATGTATAGTCCATCCTTTTTCTGTTCCAGAAGTGCATGTAGAGAAATATGGAAAGAATCACCAAGAGTGGGGTCCATTAGTTTTTTGAAGAATCAAACATAGAACGCCTTTGAGCTGGAATTAAGCTGTTCAACATTTCATTCATGTCATCATCGTCATCCCGTACGTCCCTACGTGGGGATGGCTGGGAGGGTCTAGAATCCCTGCAAGCAAGTCTGGGTGTGTCTTGTTGGAACGTAACTCTAGGTGTGTCTTGTCTGTGCACGTTACGTGACTAGCCAGTCTGGATACGTATTGTAGGAATCATTGCATACTTCATTGTCATCTCTTGACTCGAGCCATTGTTTATGATAATGTGGTACCATCCAATGTCCTAGTTTACCGCAGAAAAGGCATTGTGGTATTTTCTTACGGGATTTTAATGGAGCAAGGGTGCATGCTTGCCCCGATGCTTCTGGGGAGGTTGTAGTTACTGCTGATATCCCTGCAGGGGCTGCAGCAGCTGCCGCAGTGTTATAGTTTGTCTGGTTATGCATACCGCGATCTATCTGAATGCATCGGTCAAATGTCTCGCGTTATGTACCAGCTGTGGCCTAATTTGGTAAAATCAGATTCAAAACATTAGAAATTTCAGGTTTAATATCTGCTGTAAAAGCCATCTTAATTGGACCTAAAGTGCTTGTGTCCCAAGTTTCAGTCTCATCTTGGAATGTCATTCCTGAATGTTTTATCCAGACATGTAAAAATCTGTCTTCGAAATCCTGTATATCTTCAGTATATTTTTGAATGCAAGATGTGATTTTAGACCAATCGGTTTTCGGAGGGCGAAATTTTAATAGCCAATTTTTGACAGCTAGCCAACCAGCTTCTAAATTTTGCAAGTCATCTCCAAGGGCAAGCTCAACCTCTTCTCCAAGAGTTGCACTGTCACGGGTGTCTACCATAATAGACAGAATTTGTACTCCATCTAATGGGTGAAGATGGTAAATGGATTGCAATCTGTGAAGTTGTTCCCATGTGGCCAAACCACCCCTTTTTGGGTGTTGAAGATCTTTAGACCATCTGACAATTTTTATAGGGTCTGCGACCTCATGTACCCAATGGTGTCCAAATATAGTTCTAGTAGATATCCCATCATTTTTGCTTACTGTTTGCTGCCAATTTTAACCCGTTTGCCTTTTAAATGGGCTAATCAAATTACTTTATTATTTTGCATTCTAGGAAAGCTTATTTCATCACTTTCTTCATCTGAATCAATTGGCAAATGAATTTTAGGTTTTGATTTAGTACTGGCACTTGCTCTTGGCTTTGGAACTGGAGTTGATTGTGCAACTTGGGTTGCTTGTTGAATTGGAGCTGTTTGAGGAACTGGAATTGAATTTGGAGGTGAAACTGGAGTTGGAACTCTGTTGCTCGGAGTATTTACTCCAGCATCAGAACTGACATTCACGTTTGTGCTTTGATTTAAATTATGAGCTTCAAGACTGTCTGTTAAGATTTTGCAGTGTCCTTTAAAATTGCTCATTTCACCTTCCAAAACATATCTTTCCTCGACTAACTGCCAATTTTGACTTTTGATTTCATCAAATTCTTTTTGTAACTGTTGGTATTTGGATTCTGATTCAATATTTTTACGTTGTAATTCTCCAATTTGAAATGTTTGTTGTTGAACTTTAAAGGTTTCATTTTCCAATAATCATAGATTATCATAGAACTTACAGTGCAGAAGGAGGCCATTCGGCCCATCGTGTCTGCACCGGCTCTTGGAAAGAGCACCCTACCCAAGTTCAGCACCTCCACCCTATCCCCATAACCCAGTAACCCCACCCAACACTAAGGGCAATTTTGGACACTAAGGGCAATTTATCATGACCAATCCACCTAACCCGCACATCTTTGGACTGTGGGAGGAAACCGGAGCACCCGGAGGAAACCCACGCACACACGGGGAGGATGTGCAGACTCCGCACAGACAGTGACCCAAGCCGGAATCGAACCTGGGACCCTGGAGCTGTGAAGCAATTGTGCTATCCACAATGCTACCGTGCTGCCCAATAATGTCCTAATTTGATCACATTGCTCAAGTCTAGCTTTTGCATCTCGTAATTCTTCAACAACTGCGGCTAGTTGGTCTTTAATGGATTTAAGATCATGATCGCTTTTATTTTTAACGATTACCTCTTGCTGTCTGCGAAGCTGCGCCATTATTGCAACAGACCATTGTGCACGTTTTTCACCATTTAAGCGTGTGGTTTTTCCCCATGCCCTATTTATATTATCGAGGGACCACTGACCTTTGGGGATATCATATTTTGATTCAATTTTTTTTGAAACTTCAGACAGTCCAAATTGTCTACGAATCAAAGATCCAAGATCACCCAATATATTGTCAATAGAGACATCCGGTACAGGGCGACCTCCTTTGGAAGTTGTGTGAAGTAGTTCTCTACCATTTGAAGGTCCTGAATCTATTTTAGGATTCATTTCCGCCATAAACTCAACCTTACACCCAATATTTTGGTTGTCAATTATGTGTAATCTGTGTACACTACCGTGACTATTCTTTCATTTTATTTCAGTTTCGTTTTATTTCAGTTTCAACGATCGGCACCCGATTGAACTAACACAGTCTATAAAAAGGTCCTTTCTAGGGGTTGAAGCACTGCTTGATGCGGCTTTAAGATTTCTAATGGGTGAAAAAGATGTTTCTTACCCTAGTCCAGCCGTTTTTCTTTGCATCTTCCATCCTTCTGGGCTTCCGTTAAGGGTACGATCGTTCGTCTTCCGACGTCCTCCAATTCTCCCCGATCGTTTCCGACTTGTTCCGAAGCTTTCCAAACGTCTCCTATTACTTCCGATTTTGTCTCAGCGCTCCTCCCCTTTTGCCGAACTATGCCAGTTGTAAGAGATCTACCATGCGGAATTAGTGAGGAGCTTCTGACACTAAAACTCAGTAGAAATTTGAGTTAAAACTTCTCGGATGCAAACAAGAATCATTTATTGCCTCTATTTGATTACAATTGAGAGTCACTTAAATCTTATTCTCTAATAAGTCCGGCTAGCAAAAAGGACTTAAAGAGAAGCAACTTGTACACAATTTAACTTTTAAGATAATACAGAAATGGTGTCTTGCTTATGGAACAACAGCTTGCATTTACTTCAAGAGTTAGAGTGGAAAAGTGAAAAATAGAGATAGCAAATAGTTTAGATCAAAGTATAGAATGATCCGGATAAAGATAGCCGTACGGATCTACACGGTTATAGGAAATCATATCAGTCTTTAGCCATCTATCTACACCTCTAAGTCATCCTAATTGGTTTGGGTTAGAATCAAATGAGTTTGATTTGACATTTAGCTGTCAATCTTTCATGTGCAACATTAGCTTTAAATGTTTCATGTCTGAATACTTGTGCGTATTATGAAATGCAATTCTGTGCTCTTATCACGACCAGTTTAAATTGGACTTCTGCTGACTTAGCTGTTAGCCACATTGCAGACAATAGCTCCTTAATGTTGCTATGGTGCCTGCCCTGACCTTGGATTGATATCTGGTACGGCTTGTGTTTTAATGTCACACTGTCTTGCAAATGTATTTGCTAGAACAATGGAGCTCAGTAAAAGTGAATTATGCTGTGTCATGCTGTTTTGTGTCTCTATTGAAGCTATATGTTTTGAAATGACCTGAGGTTATGAGTGAATTTAAAATGGGTATTTAAAACTGCGGCTGAATATTTTACACTAAATAGCCATCTTTTACCTATCAGGTGTATTAGAAAATAATTGGTTTCTACAGTGACCCAAGCCGGGAATCGAACCAGGGACCCTGGCACTGTGAAGCCACAGTGCTAACCACTGTGCTACCATGCCACCCTACAGAATTGTTAGAAGAGTGCAAGAGCACACAGATTGGTGCAGCTCAATCACATGTGCCATGAAGAAAAACAGATCATCGAAACTATGCCTCAATCCACAATGTTTGAATGCATTTGAAATATTGTTGTTACAAAATACCTGCATTAGAAGAGTTAAATTTGAAATTTGGTCAGTGCAAAAATATTCTTGAAGCTGGAGGCCAAGCATGATTACTGGTTACTGGCTTACAGAATCTCATGGAGCAGTCCAAAGAACTTATGACATTTTGTACCCCATTTGGATGACATTGTTTTCAACAATTTCCTTTTAGGCTGTCTGTTAGCCAGGATCTCTTTCAAGTCCACATGGTCTGCATTACATGCACTGTACCAGAATGCTTGTATCACAGATTATATCGCTGTTGTGGGAAGACAAAAGCAAGAACACAACCATAACCATAAACTGCACTTATTGATGCAAATGGCATGTAATGAACGACTGGTATTCAACAGTCTGAAATGCAACATCAGCGTGCAGCAGATTAATTTACTTGTTTCTATCCATTCCAGTGCTGGCATACATCGCAATCCAAGTGAAATAGGGGATAGAGACCATGCCAACTCCTCAAAGACGATCTCAAAAGTATCTCAGTCCCGATAATTGACTTTCTCCTTACATTCCTAATTTTGCTCGGAAATCATCTATGTTGAAAAAGGATATACCGTTCCTGTGATACGAAGATCAAGAATACCTCTTCGAAGCACTGAATTAGTCATTATCAGAAGCACCAACATTGCAATTTTATTATCCCAAGGAGATAGCTACCCTGGGGATAAATATCCTCACAGAAAGGGCTGGGAAGAGACACACTACAAAAAGGAAATTAATTACATTTACTTCTAAATCTATGCCTGTAACATAATCCAACTACTCCACTATCAAGTATTAACTATAACGTTTGAAATCATGAATTGTCATGCCTATCTTGGCAAAAGATTTGTGGTAGCGACAGGCCAAAAGCCACTGGAGATGATTTGGAGAAATCCATTGACCAGTGCACTGTCAAGATTGCAATGTATCTTGATATAGACTTAGGTTTGTGACTGTGAGGTTAGGTATAAGCCAGATAACTTAATGATCACATCAGATACACTTAGCAGATTGACCAGCCCAATGAAAACAGAACATATATATCCTTAGAACAACAAGTTGACTTTATTGACATCGCAACTGAAACTGTTCTCCAAATTGGTCTTGTACACTTTGCGCAAAGTGCCTGCCAACAGCTACAAGAAAAATGGCAAAAAGATTCCGCACTACAGAAACTGTGGTAAAACATAATTAAAGGATGGCCTGATTCAATTCAGCGTATCCATGAACATTTGAGACAATGTTCAACTCATTAGGACAAGCTCAGCATCTCCCAGGATGTCACTCTCATCAAACCGGAATCTTTGCAACCTGAATTCTTCAATAACTTCATTACTCACATATGGGCATAGATTGGACAAGAAAACTCACAAGAGAGAGAGCCTATTGGCCAGGTATGAACAATCAAATTGAAGTTCTCGTCAAGAAATGCAAGACATATCAAGAGCACATATCAAGTCAGCACAAAACACCATTTATGCAACAGCTCCTACCCATCCTTGGCCCCAAATCGTGTCTGACCTCTTTCACATCCACCAGACGGACGTCATTGTTATCATCATCATTGATTACTTTAAGAAGTACCCCATTATTCGTCAATTGCACAATACATCAAACACAACTGCCTCATACACACTTTGAATGCATTTTTTAGTTTATTTGGTGTGCCCAGAGAGTTCATTATGGATAACAATTTAAATGGTAAGCCATTTCAGGGTACGTGTGAGAAGTGAAATATCAATCACAGTTATTTTTCTCATTACCCTAGGCCTAATGGTCTAACTGGAGGAATGATCCATGCAAGGAAATCCCTCATTCTCAAATGTAGACAGACCAAGCAAATCTACACATTGCAATGCTGCCTCTGAGAGCAACACCTTTAAGTGCAACTATTCTATCACCAGTAGAGACCAGTGCGTACCAATTTACCTACTCTTACCCATTCTACTTCTCACTAACTAGAAAAACTTTTAAAACCATACGAGAAGATGACCAAAACACATGATAAAAATGCAAGTACAGAATTGCAACGTTTACAATAAGTTTGTATCCAAGATCCCACAGGCCTTACCTGGCAACCAGCCGGGGTGACAAGGATTTGTTCAGAACCAAGATCCTGTGAAGTCATTACACACAAAGGTGCAATAGTGAAGCATAACCAAGAAAAAATCAGATCCATTTTAGTTTGTCAACTGCCGCATGGTCTGATTGCATCGAGGACAAGATCCCAAATGTAACCAAGGACAACATGCAATGAAAACAATCCCATAGATCACTGTGAGCAATTAAACATATCTCCAGACAAGGCTACCATCGTGAGGTCTAGGTCTACTTTACACTCTAGACACTAAGATTAATCAGTTCTGTGCATTTATGTAATTGTAACGAAACATGAACATGTATTGTAATTTAGCGATTTATTGTCACATGTATCGAGGTACAATGAAAAGTATTGTTCTGCGTACAGCCCAGGCAGATTGTTCCATACATGAAAAACACAGGACATATGGTGAATACACAATGTAAAGACATAGACATTGGGCGAAGCAAAGGGAGTATAGTGCTACAACAGTAGAGAAGATACATAGAGAGATCAGTTCAGTCCATAAGAAGGCCATTCAGGAGCCTGGTAACAGCAGGAAAGAAGCTGCTTTTGAATCTGTTAGTGTGTGTTCTCAGACTTTTGTATCTTCTGCCTGATGGAAGAGGTTGGAAGAGAGAATAACCTGGTGGGCGGGGTCTTTGATTCTGCTGCTCGCTTTCCCAAGGCAGCAGGAAGTATCGACACAGTCAATGGACGGGAGGCGTGTTCGTGTGATGGACTGCGCTATGTTCGCGACTCTATAGTTTCTTAAAACCTTGAGCCGAGGAGTTGCCATACCAGGCTGTGATGCAGCCAGATAGGATAGTTTCTATGGTGCATCTGTAAAAATTGGTAAGAGCTAATGTGGACATACCAAATTTCCTTAGTTTCCTGAGGAAGTATACACACTGCTGTGCTTTCTTGGTTGTGGTGTCAATGTTCGTGGACCAGGGCAGATTGTTGGTAATGTTTACATTGAGAAATTTGAAGCTGTCAATCATCTCCACGATGGCACCATTGATGCAGACAGGGGCGTGTATGACACTTTGCCTCCTGAAGTTGATGTCCAGCTCCTTTGTTTTGCTGACATTGATGGAGAGATTGTTGTTGTTGCACTATGCTACCAGGTTTTTTATCTCCCTCCTGTACTCTGACTCATGGTTGTTTAGGATCCGACCCATTACGATTTTGGCATTGGGCAATGGAGAATCCCGCCCAGTATCTTTGAAAGAAAGGGGTATGTTGTAATATGCCTTTCAGGGATATCAGCATGACATCATTAGAAGGGAAGCGTGTTGTGTGATCTAGTCCTGGTTTCACTTTTGCCTCTGAGCAGAACACACACACACAAACACATTTCCTAATGTCTCCAAACTATACAACCAAGTAAGACTGTTCTCATGTACTGAGTCTTAATAAATGGACCCACAATGTTCACCCAATCCCTCATGGCCATTTGGTGCCTTTGGTCTTGTATAGTAAATAAGCCCAAGGCATTATATCATTTATAATAACATGACAAAGGCAATAGATGATAATCAGCAGGAGATTTCCTTGCCAAAGTTTGAACTGAGACTCCATTGTACTTGTAGTCAATGTTGACGTCTCCCAGGTCCACCCGCTTCTCAATGTATACCACTGTGCCACCTCCTCTTGTTGGTCTGTGCTGCCCGTGCAACAAAATATGTCCGGGAATGGTGATGGAGGAGTTTGGGATATTGGCTGTAACGTATGATTCTATGAGTATGACTATATTCAGTTATACAAGTCTCCTTCTTGGTTTGCTACCTTTTGTATCTCAGAATTCAGCAGCAGCAACATAGGGATAGTCATTCTGAAATTTTCATCACCTCATACCTCCATGGACAAGGCCCTAAAGTGTTCTGTGTTGCATATTATGTGCTTCTTTGCTTACTTATTCTGAAATGTTGAATTGATCTGTTTATCTGGCATGCTGTTGAACAAAAAACTTTTTTCCCCATGAAAGCCGAGGCTATAGTAATACAGCATGTCTGAATAAAAAAAGGTTTCTCTGCATGATGCTGTACAGTACTAAGAATACTTTCAATTACAGTCAGTTAGCACTATGATTTTTTTAATGTCAGTAACATGGGGTGGAATTTTCTAGTTCCACCAGCAGCGGGCATCATTGTGGACAGCATGGAAAAATTTGGAGAGCAACCAAATTTTTCCCTTCTGCCTGCAATGATGCTCGCTGCTGGCAAGACGAGAAAATCCCAGCCTTGCATTTAAGGAGGAAAATTCAGGGAATATATTTTGGGGTGGATTTGAAGAACGGTGTTCCCATCCTATTTTATACATTTTGATACCTTACCTGCTCAAAAATGAACAATACTCCTCAGGGCTCTGTACATTTCACACCTTAATATATTTTCTCAAGTTGATAATTAAATCTGGTACAGGTTTGCAATCAAAATATTTTTCACACAGAAAAAGAACACATACAGCCTCTGCTTTTTTCTTCAAAAAAAATGCACAAACTACTGTTACGTAAAATAATGCACATTTTCCTTGAACAAGGCTTTTGAAATGTGTCCTCTAGCTTACCTTCAAATAATTTTGGAAAGGTAAATTGCTCAAACTTGAAAATACATGTACCACAGGTTTAACCGACTGTCCAGTTTTTTGATTCATTCTGAGAAACTGGAAACATGATAAGAATAATGCAATTTGGTCTAAGTCTCACACAGCAAGATGTCTTGCACATCATTAGTTCACACTGGGAAATTGCAGACATATTGCCTGCATATATCTGTCCAATGATTTTATGCATGCTGTGTCACTTTGCTCCAAAACCTTGTCTGCTCTCTGCCCAGCTGCCACAGTTGGGGTGAGTGGTTTGGGAATATGAAAGTGGAACTGACTAGCAGTAATTTTGTAGCACAAAGTCTTGGCTTTTGTCGGAATAATGATGGAAAAGCATTTGCCGTCATTACTCCCCTGAAACTAAAAGCAGTTAAACTGTCAGTGGTTCTATGCTTCTGCAGAGTATACCGCTGAGGCCCCGACAGACAGCAAACAACTCTAGATCATTGAACTGACGAGAATTCCTCTTTTTTTCTGTAATTTCGCTCTTAAAAACCTCTGAGAAAGTTATGTCTTGTTAATGAGGTGTAATTGGGTTTTTAATGACACACTAAATCGCAAAGAGCTGAAGAGCCCCTCTTGCCCTCATAATTTATTTTATATTTGTGTGTAATGTCACTTTTCTCATTATTAAATCTCCATAGTTTTAATATAATAAAAATTGTTATTTTTAAAGCTTTTAAATTAATAGTTAAGATTCTCGTATCTATGTCCTAACCTTTATTTAAAATTCTGATAATTTGTAAAGGGAGCAGGATAATCAGTGCTTTTTGCTTCCTGATTTGCTGTCTGCAAGAATGATTGGTTGCTTAGCAAGATTGATGGTATCACTGTTGCTGAAAACGTGAAGACCTCCTTGACTGAGCATTGGGTTCAAATTGATGTTGAAAAAAAGTGAAATCCATCCCACAGAAATTCGTAGATCATTGTAGATAACTTTCTTCAAGGTCAGCATTGAGTTCCCTCACTTCATTGCAGAGAAAATCCGGGTCAATATAATAATAATAACCACTTATTGTCACAAGTAGGCTTCAATGAAGTTACTGTGAAAAGCCCCTGGTCGCCACATTCTGGCGCCTGTTCGGGGAGGCCGGTACGGGAATTGAACCCGTGCTACTGGCATTGTTCTGCATTACCAGCCAGCTGTTTAGCCCACTGTGCTAAACCAGCCCCTCAACCACATGAGTAAGGACATGCTAAATTGATCCTGAAATGGACAGGAGGGGGACAGGTAATAAGGAAGGCAAATAGGATTTTGACCTTCATAGCTAAAGGAATAGGGTATAAAAGTAGGGAAGTGTTGCTGCAACTGCACAAGGCATTGGTGAGACTGCACCTGGAGTACTGCATACAGTTTTGGTCCCCTTATTTGAGGAGGGATGTAGTTATATTAGAGGCAGTATAGTGAGGGTTCACTAGATTGAGGGATCTGTCTTTTGAAGAGAGATAGAGCAGTTAAAGGTCTATACTCTCCCGAGTTTTGAAGAATGAGATCTAATGAGGTATATAAGATGATAAAAGGTATTGACGTAGAGGACGTAGAGTGGATGTTGCCTTTTATGGGGCAATTTAGAATAGGAGGTCATAGCTTTAGGATAAGGCTGGCAGATTTAAAACAGGGGTGAGGATAAATTACTTCTCCCAAAGGGTTGTGAATCTATGGAATTCACTACCTCAGAGTGTAGTGGATGCAGGAACATTGAGTAAATTTAAGGAGGAGATATCCAGATTTTTAACTAGTAATGGGTTGAAGAGTTATGGAGAACGGGAAGGAAAGTGGAGCTGAGGCCGAGAGGAGATCAGTCATGCTTGTATTGAATGGTGGAGCGGGGTTGAGGGGCTGAATTGCTCACTCCTGATCCTAGTTCTTATGTTCTTAACTAAAACTATCCTCATTTCTCCTGTCATGCCCATTCATAAACCAAAAGGTATTTTGATTTCCTCCCACCTTTATAAGAAGTGGTGGATTTCCCAAGCGCTCAATTTTGATGTAATCCAATTTTCTACATATATAGCCCCACAGCAAACTCAAGCTTGAATGAACTTAGAGGGTTAGTTTATTTGTACACACTCAAAATACGTTAAGGGGGTCACTACGTAACCCTCGTGCATTAATACAGCAAACAGTGATGGAGAAAGAAAGTTTTACAGGACAAAGACCACAAAAAAAGGAATTATTGTTTCACATGTGCCCAGAGTCCCTGCATCAAAGTCCAATGGTGTGTTCATTCATAGAGGTCAGAAAGCTACAAACTGATCCTGGATAATTTACTTTTGAAGTAGAGATGCTTTCCATGATATCATAGAAGAATAGAATTTACAGCCAGAAGGAGCCATTCAGCACATCGAGTCTGCACTGGCCCTTGGAAAAAGAACCCTACTTAAGCCCATGTCTCCACCCTATCTCCGTAATCCAGTAACCCCACCTAACCTTCTGAACACTAAGGAAAATTTAACATGGCCAATCCACCTAACCTGCACATCTTTGGACTGTGGGAGGAAACCAGAGCACCTGGAGGAAACCCAGCAGCCACAGGGAGAAAGTGCAAACTCAACACAGACAGTAATCTGAGGCCGTAATTGAACACGGTAGCCTGGAGCTGTGAGGCAGCAGTGCTAACCACTGTGCCATCATGCCGCCCACTAGCTGATAGACACACAGGGATGAATCAGTATTTTTGGCAATGGTACAAAAGTTCCAGTAGAAACAGTAGCGTTGGGGCCAGACCTTCAAATCTGGACATTGACTCTTTACAGTGCTGCTGGTTGTTAGATGGAAAATGTCAGCATGAGGGGCGAAATTCTCCCCCAACGGCGCGATGTCCGCCGACTGGCGCCACAAACGGCGCCAATCAGACGGGCATCGCGCCCGCCCAAAGGTGCGGAATGCTCCGCATCTTTGGGGGCCGAGCCCCAACATTGAGGGGCTAGGCCGGCGCCGGAGGGATTTCTGCCCCGCCAGCTGGCGGAAAAGGCGTTTGTTGCCCCGCCAGCTGGCAGAAATGGCGTTTGGTGCCCCGCCAGCTGGCGCGGAAATGCGGCGCATGCGCGGGAGCGTCAGCGGCCACCGACAGTTTCCCGCGCATGCGCAGTGGGGAGAGTCTCTTCCGCCTCCGCCATGGTGGAGGCCGTGGCGGAGGCGGAAGGGAAAGAGCGCCCCCACGGCACAGGCCCGCCCGCGGATCGGTGGGCCCTGATCGCGGGCCAGGCCACCGTGGGGGCACCCCCCGGGGTCAGACCGCCCCGCGCCCCCCCCCAGGAACCCGGAGCCCGCCCACGCCGCCTGGTCCTGCCGGTAAATACCAGCTTTGATTTACGCCGGCGGGACAGGCAATTTCTGGGCGGAACTTCGGCCCATCCGGGCCGGAGAATTGAGCGCGGCCCTTTTCCCGCCCCCGCCCAATCTCCGGTACCGGAGACTTCGGCGGGGGCGGGGCGGGATTCCCGGCGGCCAACGGCCATTCTCCGACCCGGCGGGGTGTCGGAGAATGACGCCCGAGGTTTCTCAGTACCACAAGACAATATCAGTGGTTCCACCAGGTAGGGATTCATGTCACATGCCTCCCACCTTTCCTCTCTGGATTTGACAAAGGGTAAATATCTCTTTGGATTGATTTGGTCTCTACGGCTCACAGGAGGTCATTAGGGTCTCTTTGGAGATAACAAGTTTTGTGAAACTTCCATACTAGCTAATATTGTCCGAGGATCACAGACAGACATAGCATCAGGCATTATAAAAGGATCTTTGTCCAGTTTTAAAAATTTTAGAAATTAGCTCTGTGGATATCTACATATATTTTATGAAAATATGGCATTATCCCCCTTACAATCCATGGGTTTAATTACCTCAGACTGGCAAGCTGTGGGTCCACTGGGGTTACTGATGCAACTCGCCAATCAGGGACCGAAGAGTTTTAGCCAGCCTGTACTCTAGCTTGGGTAAACTATGGAACCTGGAAGGAGATCAAAAATAGGTGAATACTGGCCAACAGTGGTCCGGTATTAATGTGAAATAGGAGGAACACTTGTATGCTCCACCTGACTCTGCACTGAGTTAAGTTCAAATACTTGCATGAAACTTTCATTGACAGTCTGCAACAGTACCTTTTTTTTTTAAGAGTACCCAATTCATTTTTCCAATGAAGGGGCAATTTAGCGTGTTCAATCCACCTACCCTGCACATCTTTTGTGTTGTGGGAGCGAAACCCACGCAAACACGGGGAGAATGTGCAAACTCCACACGGACAGTGACCCAGAGCCGGGATCAAACCTGGGACCTCGGTGCTGTGAGGCAGCAAGGCTAACCACTGTGCCACTGTGCTGCCCTCTGCAACAGTACCTTTAAGGAGTGCTGGATAGCCAATGTGTTGTAAAGTGAAAGGTGGGTAAATGTACCCTAACTGATGTTGACCAATTTGCAGTAACCCTTTTTAACTCAGATGTGTTATGCAATGAGATAGACAAATGAGTCAAGAGTCAAGTGAAGGTCCAACACAACCTTATTGAACACCTTATTAGGGAAAGCAATATTTATCAATTTCTCTATAAATGAACAGTCTCCAGCTATCTACTTCTGACAAGCGCTCCTGAGGATTTTCTACACCCTATCCATGGATTCTTATCCTTATATCTGAACTGTTTGTCTGAAAAAGACAGGTAATACCATTCAATGAGGTTGGGACAGGCTGTTACTCAGTCTTTGAGAGTTGGCTGATGTTTCAGGATTTGCAGTCGTCAATTTGAGATTCCGCTCTTGTCTAGGATGGTCCTGGTCTGGATTGATTGATTTGATTTTTTGTCACGTGTACCAAGGTACAGTGTACAGTCCAGACAGATCATTCCATACATTTAAAAAAACATAGGACATACATAAATACACAATGTAAAGACAGAGACACAGGCACCGGGTAAAGCATACAGGTGTGTAATACTACTTAGTGGAGAAGATGTGTGAAGAGATCAGTTCAGTCCATAAGAGGGTCATTCAGGAGTCTGGTAACAGCGGGGCAGAAGCTGTTTTTGAACCTGTGCGTGTTCTCAGACTTTTGTACTCCGGCTCGATAGAAGAAGTTGGAAGTGTGAATAACATGGGTGGGAGGGGTCTTTGATTATGCTGCCTGATTTCCCAAGGCAGCGGGAGTTGTAGACAGAGTCAATGGATGGGAGGTGGTTTTCTGTGATAGACTGGGCTGTGTTCACAACTCTGCAGTTTAGAACATAGAACGATACAGCGCAGTACAGGCCCTTCGGCCCACGATGTTGCACCGAAACAAAAGCCATCTAACCTACACTATACCATTATCATCCATATGTTTATCCAATAAACTTTTAAATGCCCTCAATGTTGCCGAGTTCACTACTGTAGCAGGTAGGGCATTCCACGGCCTCACTACTCTTTGCGTAAAGAACCTACCTCTGACCTCTGTCCTATATCTATTACCCCTCAGTTTAAAGTTATGTCCCCTCGTGCCAGCCATTTCCATCCGCGGGAGAAGGCTCTCACTGTCCACCCTATCCAACCCCCTGATCATTTTGTATGCCTCTATTAAGTCTCCTCTTAACCTTCTTCTCTCCAACGAAAACAACCTCAAGTCCATCAGCCTTTCCTCATAAGATTTTCCCTCCATACCAGGCAACATCCTGGTAAATCTCCTCTGCACCCGCTCCAAAGCCTCCACGTCCTTCCTATAATGCGGTGACCAGAACTGTACGCAATACTCCAAATGCGGCCGTACCAGAGTTCTGTACAGCTGCAACATGACCTCCTGACTCCGGAACTCAATCCCTCTACCAATAAAGGCCAACACTCCATAGGCCTTCTTCACCACCCTATCAACCTGGGTGGCAACTTTCAGGGATCTATGTACATGGACACCTAGATCCCTCTGCTCATCCACACTTCCAAGAACTTTACCATTAGCCAAATATTCCGCATTCCTGTTATTCCTTCCAAAGTGAATCACCTCACACTTCTCTACATTAAACTCCATTTGCCACCTCTCAGCCCAGCTCTGCAGCTTATCTATATCCCTCTGTAACCTGCTACTTCCTTCCACACTATCGACAACACCACCGACTTTAGTATCGTCTGCAAGTTTACTCACCCACCCTTCTGCGCCTTCCTCTAGGTCATTGATAAAAATTTCTTACGGTCTTGGGCCAGGCAGTTGCCATACCAGGCTGTGATGCAGCCAGATAGGATGCTTTCTATGGTGCATCTGTAAAAGTTGGTAAGGGTCAATGTGGACATGCCGAATTTCCTTAGTTTCCTGAGGAAGTATAGGCGCTGTTGTGCTTTCTTGGTCGTAGCGTCGATGAGGATGAACCAGGATAGATTGTTGGTGATGTGCATATCTAGGAATTTGAAGCTGTCAACCATCTCTACCTTGGCACCATTGATGCAAACAGGAGTGTGTACGATACTTTGCTTCCTGAAGTCAATGATCAGCTCTTTAGTTTTGCTGAAATTGAGGGCGAGATTGTTGTTGTTACTAGGTTCTCTACCTCCCTCCTATACTCTGACTCTTTGTTGTTTGAGATCTGACCCACTATGGTTGTGTCATCAGCAAACTTGTAGATGGAGTTGGAGCCACATTTTGCCATACAGGCAATATAGGCAGTAGAGTAGGGAGCTAGGTAAGCAGCCTTGCAGGGCCCCGGTATTGAGGACTATCATGCAGGAGGTGTTGTTGTTTATTCTTACTGATTGTGGTCTATGGGTCAGGAAGTCAAGGATCCAGTTGCAAAGGGAGGAGCCAAGTCCTAGGATTTGGAGCTTTGCTGTGAGCTTGGTTGGGATCATGCTGTTGAATGTGGAGCTGTAGTAGGAGTCCTTGTTGTCGAGATGCTGTAGGAATGAGTATGGGGCCAGGGAGATGTCGCCTGCTGTGGACCGGTTGTGGCGGTATGTGAATTGCAGTGGATCAAGGCATTCTGGGAGTATGGAGTTGGTGTGGCTCATGAGCAATCTTTCATTACAATCGATGTCAAGGCCTAGTTCTTCTGTGGCACAGGTACGATGGTGGCCTTCTTGAAGAAGGTGGGAATCTCGGAATGGAGTAGGTTGAAGATATCCGCGAACATATCCGCCAGTCGGTCCACACAGGATCTGATTGAAAATCAGAGGAAAATGTAACTGGTCTGATTAGTAAGTTTGCAGACGACACAAAGGTTGATGGAATTGCGGATAGCGATGAGGACTGTCAGAGGATACAGCAGGATTTAGATCGTTTGGAGACTTGGGCGGAGAGATGGCAGATGGAGTTTAATCCGGACAAATGTGAGGTAATGCATTTTGGAAGGTCTAATGCAGGTAGGGAATATACAGTAAATGGTAGAACCCTCAAGAGTATTGACAGTCAGAGAGATCTTGGTGTGCAGGTCCACAGGTCACTGAAAGGGGCAACACAGGTGGAGAAGGTCGTCAAGAAGGCATACGGCATGCTTGCCTTCATTGGCCGGGGCATTGAGTATAAAAATTGGCAAGTCATGTTGCAGCTGTATAGAACCTTAGTTAGGCCACACTTGGAGTATAGTGTTCAATTCTGGTCACCACACTACCAGAAGGCTGCGGAGGCTATAGAGAGGGTGCAGAAGAGATTTACCAGGATGTTGCCTGGTCTGGAGGGCATTAGCTATGAGGACAGGTTGAATAAACTTGCTTTGTTCTCACTGGAACGAAGGAGGTTGAGGGGCGACCTGATAGAGGTCTACAAAATTATGAGGGGCAGAGACAGAGTGGATAGTCAGAGACTTTTTCCCAGGGTAGAGGGGTCAATTACTATGGGGCATAGGTTTAAGGTGAGAGGGGCAAGGTTTAGAGTAGATGTACGAGGCAAGTTTTTTACGCTGAGGGTAGTGGGTGCCTGGAACTCGCTACAGGAGGAGGTGGTGGAAGCAGGGACGATAGTGACGTTTAAGGGGCATCTTGACAAATACATGAATAGGATGGGAATAGAGGGATACGGACCCCGGAAGTGTAGAAGATTTTAGTTTAGATGGGCAGCATGGTCGGCGCAGGTTTGGAGGGCCGAAGGGCCTGTTCCTGTGCTGTACTTTTCTTTGTTCTTTGTTCTTTGATTGCATGACCAGGGACCCCATCAGGACCTGTTGCTTTCTGAGGGTTCACTTTCAAGAAGGCCGATTTTTGTAAGGGCCACGAAGAATCCAGCACGAGTTTTAAGGATACAAAGTAATAACATTTATTTACTATAACATATATACATAACAGTAGCAGTAACTTCCCTTGCTACATACTCCTTCCTGCTGGTTCCTGAACTGGCCAGCTTTATTTATACTAGGAGTTTACTAGTGGTTTCTCCGCCCCCCCTCATTGGGGAAGCTCATACTCCCACAGGATTGTGGAATAGTCATTAGTCCCCAGCCAATGGTAAGTAGGCAGGTTATAACATCCCTCCCCCCCAAAGTCCAAGGAATCCACCGAAGACCCTGGCAAAGGAGGGCATCGGACTCGTTTGGCCGCAGGCCGGACACCATTTGCACGCGGCGCTGGAGCAGGCGGCGTGTAACGAGACCGAGACCGGCGCTTCCGTGATGAACGGCGCGGTTGTACATCCACGGCCCGTGGACCCGAGGATTCCCCCTCTGATGCATCCTGTGTCTCCATCTCGGAGTCAGAGTCTGCTGCCTCCGTCATGTCAGCGTCTCTATCTCCATTTGGTCCCGTAACGGCCTGCGCAGGCTTCGAGTGAGGCACCAGTGGAAGATTGTGAGGACTACCTTCCCTTGTCTCTGGTCTCTGCGGCTGTTGAAATGAGCTCCGGGGGCGGGGAATCTTTTGAGGGGATGGTCTTCTGGACCGAACGTGGTCTACATGTTTTCGCTGGAGACGACCCTGGGCTTGCACTTGGTAAGATATAGGGCCCGTTTGGCAAAAGATTACACCAGGAACTCATTGGGCACCACCAGCAAAATTCCGAACGAACACTGGGTCACCGGGCGCAAACTGAAGAATCGGCCGATGCCGAGAAAATCCCTGTCCCTGCCGTTCTTGTGTGCGGCGTACATTTGCGCCAATGTCCGGGAAAACCATACTAAGGCGGGTGCGAAGTCTCCGACCCATTAGGAGTTCTGCGGGAGCTACCCCAGTCACTGCATGGGGGGTGGTCCTGTACGTAAACAAAAAGCGAGCCAGTCTCGTGTCCATTGATCCGGAAGACTGCTTCTTTAGGCCTCTTTTGAATGTCTGCACTGCGCGCTCTGCCAACCCATTTGAAGCCGTGTGGTAAGGGTCAGTGCGGATATGGCGGATGCCGTTCATCTTCGTGAACCTCGCAAACTCCTCACTCATGAATGGAGTGCCGTTATCCGTGACCAGCACCTCGGGGAAGCCATGCGTACTAAACGATAAACGCATCTTTTCAATTGTTGCGCAGGTCGTTGTCCCCTGCATCTTATGCACCTCTAGCCATTTGGACTGGGCGTCAATTAGTAGAAGGAACATGGATCCTTGAAAAGGGCCTGTGAAATCTGCATGTAAGCGTGCCCAAGGCCGCCCTGGCCATTCCCAGTGATGTAGGGACGCGGCCGGCGGAAGCTTCTGATGCTCCTGGCAAAATGGAGCAGTTTTGGGCCACCTTCTCAATGTCGGTGTCGAGGCCTGGCCACCAGACATAACTCCGGCCCAACATTTTCATTTTGGTCACGCCTGGATGCCCATTGTGCAAGTCTGATAGTATCAGCTCCTGGCCTTTTTCCGGGACAATCACACGCGTTCCCCCACAAGAGGATGCCGTCTTCCACGCTGAATTCTGACAGCTTGGAGGAAAATGCCCGCAACTCGCCTGGGAGCTGTCTATGCTGACCACCATACAGGACTATGTGCCGAACCTTTGACAGGCCTGGCTCCGTCTGGGTCCACTCACGGATCTGTGATGCCGTGACAGGCAAGGTGTCCATAAAATGTAGGGTTGCAACCACCTCACCGTTCGTGGGGGTCGACATAGGGCCGGTCGATAAAGGCAATCGGCTCAGTGCGTCGGCATTTGCTATCTGCGTACCTGGTTTGTGCTCCAGAGAATACTCGTATGCAGCAAGCAACAAAGCCCAGCGCTGGATCCGTGCAGAAGCAATGGGCGGTATTGGCTTATCCTCTCTGAAAAGTCCCAGCAGGGGCTTATGATCAGTCACGATAGTGAAATGGCGGCCGTACACGTACTGGTGGAAGCGTTTCACCGCAAAAACCACTGCCAGGCCCTCCTTCTCGATCTGCGCGTACTTTTTCTCCGCTGCAGTCAATGTGCGGGAGGCGAAAGCTATCGGTCGTTCGGCCCCGTTCTCCATCTTGTGGGACAGGACGGCCCCAATACCATAGGGGGATGCATCACATGTGACGAGCAAAGGCTTTCCAGGATCATAGTGGGTTAGTAACCCAGACGACGACAATTGTTGCTTTACCCGCCGGAAAGCGGTTTCTTGCGGCTGACCCCAAACCCAGGTGTGATTTTTCTTTAGCAGAAGGTGCAAAGGGGCCAGCTTAGTTGCCAGATTGGGGAGGAACTTCCCGTAATAGTTTATGAGACCGAGAAAAGAACGAAGATGCGAAGTGTCAGTCGGGGCGGGGGCATGTTGAATTGCACGCACCTTCTCTGCGACGGGATGCAGACCTTCGCGGTCCACCCGATAACCTAGGTAGACTACTTCCTTTGCCTGAAATACGCACTTTGTGCGACGTAAACGGACTCGAGCCTCCGAAAGGCATCTAAGGACAGCCTCTAGATTTTCCAAATGTTCCTGCTCCGACGTCCCTGTAATCAAAACGTCATCTAGGTAGACAGCTATTCACTTTAACCTTCGTCGCCAGTTTTGTAAGGGCCACGAAGAATCCAGCACGAGTTTTAAGGATACAAAGTAATAACATTTATTTACTATAACATATATACATAACAGTAGCAGTAGCTTCCCTTGCTACATACTCCTTCCTGCTGGTTCCTGAACTGGCCAGCTTTATTTATACTAGGAGTTTACTAGTGGTTTCTCCGCCCCCCTCATTGGGGAAGCTAATACTCCCACAGGATTGTGGGATTGTCATTAGTCCCCAGCCAATGGTAAGTAGGCAGGTTATAACACCGATCTGACTTTGGAAGCTGAGACGTTGATAAGGCTGTGTCTGAGGCTCCTCGGGCATTTCACAACGGTTTGATTGTTTCTTGCTTGAACCGAGCAGAGAAAGCATTAAATTCATTGGGGAGGGTTGTGCTGCTACCGGAGATTCTATTCGGCTTTGCTTTGTCGTCCGTTATGTTGTTCAGGCCTTGCCAAAATTGACGAGAGTCCGCGGCGTTAGACTGTAACTCTAGCTTAGCCTGGTATTGCCTCTTGGCATCCCAGATGACTTTGCAGAGATCATACCTGGATTTCTGTATAGG
Organism: Scyliorhinus torazame; assembly: GCF_047496885.1. Lineage (NCBI taxonomy): Eukaryota > Metazoa > Chordata > Chondrichthyes > Carcharhiniformes > Scyliorhinidae > Scyliorhinus > Scyliorhinus torazame. Next base: position 235,472,704 of record NC_092710.1, read on the forward strand.
TCAGGATCGCCTTACTTGAATGCCTCAGACCTGACATTCAGTAGACGTGAATCTCCCGATTAAACCATGATTTCCGGTTGGGGAGCGTATGTACTACCTTCTTTGGCACGCAACCTTCTATACATTTGCTGATGAAGTGTGACGGTGGTGGCATACTCGTTTAAATTGGTCACTGAGTTCTTGAATATGGATCAGTCCACAGACTCCAACAGTCACATAGGAGCTCTTCTGTTGGCTCGGACCAGCACTGCACGATCTTCTTAAGCGGATTCTCTCACTTAAGTTTCTCCCTGTATGCCGGGAGAAGGAGCACTGTCTTACGGTCCAATTTTCCTGTGTGTGGTCAGGGGATTGAATGGCAGGCCCCCTTGATTTTTGTGTAGCAGTGGTCGAGAACGTTGGCGTCCCTGGTGGGAGAGGAGATGTGTTGGTGGAATTTTGGCAGTACATTCTTGAGATTGGCCTGGTTGACGTCCCCGGCCTCGATGAACAAGGCCTCCAGGTGTTCTGTTTCATTGTTATTTATAGCGGTGTACAACTCATCAAGCACCTTCTTCATTTCCACATAGGGTGAGAGGTGGACCACCGTGATAATGGCAGAAGTGAACTCCCGTGGAAGGTAGTAGGGGCGGCACTTCACAGTCAGATATTACAGGTTCGGGGATCAGTAGTTCGTCAGGGTCGCCTCTTCCAAGCTCCAGGAGGAGTTGATGAGGAGGCAAACCCCTTCATCCTTCACTTTGCCCGTTGATGCCATGCGGTCCATCTGGTGTATTGTATGGCACAGTCCGGTGGGGCAGGGGTGAGCCATGTCTCCGTGAAACAGAGCTCACAGCAGTTTCTTACTTCCCTCTGAGAGGTAAGTTTAGCGTTAAGCTCGTCCAGCTTGTTTTCGATTGCTTGGACGTCTGCCAGGACTATGTTGGGGAGATGAGATTTGGAACCGCGTTGTTTTAGTCTCAGCAGCAGTCTGCTCGGTTTCCCTCGCTTCCTAGGTCGGCGGTTGCTTCTGGATGGTCCCAGGATCCGATGGGAGAAGTCTGACCTCATGGAAGATAAGTGGTTGCGTCTTGTGGGGCCGATAGTTTCGATTTCAGTGTCATGTCTGGCAGGGTCCCGTGATCTGGTTATGATTTTGGTTATGTTTGCAATTCGGTCGGGCCCTGGGTTCTTCAAGTACGGGCCTACCTTTCAGCACATTCGGGTCTTCGCATGGGGTCTCCCCTGTTTTGAGACTCTTTAGCCCGGGTTTGGTCGTGGGCAAGGTCTTCCTGGGTCAGGTTAGGTTGGGTCCCGTGTTCGGTTCCAGCGTTTGTGGTGTGATTAGACGCTCCTGGGATCGGGCCTTTGAGTAGGGCTGGTATGGCCTCCATGTGGATTCTTCTTCACTCCATCTGCCGGAAAGTCGGGGTGCTGGGCGGGCCTCTCCGGGTCAGGTCACTGGGCAGGCCTCTCTGGGTCGGTTCGGGCCGGGTCTCGTGGTCAGGGGTTGGTTGGGCGTTCCGGCAGCTGGATAAGGCGGTCAGGGGGCTGGCGCTCTTCCCAGGCCTGGTCGGGTGCTCCAAGGGCCGGGTTGGGGCTGGATTCCCGGTTCGGGCCTTAACTGCTTCCAGGTAGAGGCCAGGGTTGAATCGCTGGAGGAGGCCTGTCAGGTGGGCGGTCCACGGATGTCGGACGATCTTCAGACCTGCAAGGGAACATAAACGAAAAAGGTTAGAGATAGTATTAGTCTTCAGGTCATCCCGCTGGGGTGAACTCTTGGAAGACGCCATTGAAGAAGGTGCAAAGGTGGAGAGAGAGCTGGTGTTCTAGGTTTTTATACCCTTCTTTACATCCTTCTCGAAGATTCTGTGCCCTGTGTCCAATACTAGCCTTGACCGGGGGGCAGGAAGGTCTAATGAGGTGGCTGTTCCCCCTGCTTGTAGATCACAGAACAGGGTTTTGAACCTCCAACTGTCAGGGGTAGTTCTGGTCACGCCGTACCTCTGGCCCCCTACTGAGCCGGGTACCACTAAGTCTGCGCAGCATTCTCCTAACAAAGCAGGTTCTCTGGAAGTGCAAACAATGATTCATTCTGAAACAATGTGGCCGTTAGTGCCTGGTCAGGCTGTCCCAGGTCTGTCTGGATGAATACAGTCTGTTCCAGCTCTGCAGTTTGCAAATTGCAGGGTCTGCGTGTGTTTAAACTTGGCTTCCACATTTCTAGTTGTTTTTCATGTTCATGGAAAAGAAAATATCAATAATTCTGTCATAATCTTGGAGGTCATGAGTCACCTGACCACAAATGAAAGTGATCAGTGCAAATTCAAAGTAGTCTCAATGCATAAAGCAAATAGATCCTGAAGTAATTGAAAGACCTTCTCATTTCAACATTTTTTCATTGATAGTAGTGGTGTGAGGGTCCACAACCTCACATTGTAATTATTTACCAAAATAGATATAGATATCCTTATGGCTATTTCAAACTATTTAAAACTGAACAATCTCCTTTTAAAATGGCTGAAGCTATGCCTGCCTGTGACCCTCAAGCAAAGTAAACTACCATGGCAGAGTCACAGAATATTGCACCTTGTTGTCTCTGAAGAGACACTGAACGGCCCCCATGGCCTGTAGAGGCCAAATTCAAAGAGACCTACTCAAAGGCCATCTGCAATTTATTAAACCAGGCTGGCCAACCAGAGCCTCTCCGTCTTCTATGACAAAAGGCCATGCAATGTGTATTGAGCAATGTGCAACATCTACAGGATGCACTGCAGAAACTCACCAAGGTTCCTTCGGCAAAACCTTCCGAACCCATGATCACTATCATTTAGATGGAAAAGGGAAGCAGATACATGAGAAAATGGGTAGGTTCTCCTCCAAGCCACTCACCATTCGAACATGGAAACATATGACCATTCTCTCATTGTCACTGGATTGAATTCCTGGAATTCCCTTCCTAACAGCACGGTGGGTGTACCTACACCACAGAGACGGTAGTGGTTCCAGCTTCTCGAGTGCAATTTGGAATGGGCAGTATATATTGGTCCAGCTAGCAATGCCCACATTGTGTAAGTGAAGTTAAAAATAGCTTCCTTTCAAGTCTTAATGGTTGGAACATTTACAGATCTCTTGTAGAAGACAATGTTGTGAAATGGGATTCATGAGATGAGAACCTCTAGCTTGAAGGACCAGTTCTGATGCCTTGCTGTACTGCAAACTCAATCTGCCATTTTACCATCACTAAGCAGCCTCACAGAAAAGGGGCTCTGCCCAGACTGAATACCTGGTCCCATCTATGTGACTTATGAGACTGTTCATGAGTCTGCACATCCTCCCCGTGTGTGCGTGGGTTTCCTCCAGGTGCTCCGGTTTCCTCCCACAGTCCAAAGATGTGCAGGTTAGGTGGATTGGCCATGATAAATTGCCCTTAGTGTTGGGTGGGGTTACTAGGTTATGGGGATAGGGTGTAGGTGTTGACCTTGGGTAGGATGCTCTTTCCAAGAGCCGGTGCAGACTCGATGGACCGAATGGCCTCCTTCTGCACTGTAAATTCTATGATAATCTACACTGTTTCTGCGGGAACGACTGTGCCATTGCCTACAAGACTGATTCATCTCTGTGTGCATATCTCATTGTGTGAAGTCAACACCATGGGAAAACTGAATTATTCAGCATCAGTCTTTAACCTGCTGACCTCCGTGAAGGAATGCCTCATTAGACTTGGATTCTGGAACACACATGAAACAATAATTCTATGCTCTGTGGTCTATGCCTTGTAAATCTTTATTTTCTCTACCTTTTTTTTAACTGTATGAGTGCACAGAAGGCAGCGTGTCCATGATTTTAATGTGTGCAAATAAGCTAACCCTTTGATTTCATCCTATCTCATGTTTGCTGTGGGGTTATTAATAGAAAGTTGGATCACACCAAACTGATGGGTTGGGAAACATGCCAATGCTTATAAAGGGGTAGAAAACTGCCATGATATTCAAACACACATCACAACACACACATCATGATAGACAGACCAACAGACCAATTAGCACACATAACACGACAGCCAATCACAGACAAGAGCAGACACAGTATAAGACAAGAAACACGACACCTGCTGGCCAGTCCATCTGAAGACAGGACAAGGCCAGGACCTGATTAACAAGACACTCAGGCAGTCACCACGTGCTGAGTACCAAGACAGATGTGTAAATAACTAGTTGGAATAAAACTGCGTTATACCAATCGCAACTGTGTTGGTTCGTCTGTACCTCAGAGCACCCAACACCACATGATACCAGTGAGTAAATCGATACTTACGGGCAAATCTGCCATCCTGAGCAATGGACACCCACAACAAACCGCAGCCGTTGCAAGTCGCTGGGAACCTGGGCACCAACTGGAAGCTCTTCAAGCAGCGATTCAAACTGTTCATGCGAGCCAACGAAAAACAGGCGCCTCGGACGAAACAAAGATTGCCATGCTCCTCACTACCTCAGGTCAGCACGCCATCGATGTATACAACTCCTTGGTGTTCGCGGAAGGTGAGAACAAATCTAAATATGACACGGTCCTCCTCAAGCTCGACCAGCACTTCAACGTTGAGGTCAATGAAAGCTTTGAGAGGTATATCTTTCAGCAGCGCCTACAAGGTAAGGATGAGCTCTTTCAGTCCTTCCTGACGCACCTCCGCATACTCGCGCAGTCCTGCGGTTACGCACCACCTCAGAGTCCATGATCCGGGACCAGATCGTTTTTGGCATTGCCTCCAGTGGCCTACGCCAGCAGCTTCTTAAAATTAAAGGCCTGACCTTAGTATCTGCAGTTCGAGCCTGTGTCCTGCATGAAAATGCAACCAGCTGCTATGCCCAATTTCAGGCGACCGAATCGGCACGGAGGGGGTCCCAAGCGATCGAATCGGCAAGCCAGGCCGCCCACGAGGCCGAACGCATCCAGGCAATCGAGTTTCTCCCGGCCCGGACGAGGGCGGCCGCTTTGCGTGCTTTTTGAGGCCTCCCACGTTTGTGCGCGCCAAAACCAACGGCAACATTGAGGGACACACTGCGCAGGCGCGCCCGACGCAAGACCGAACTGCGCATGCGCAGTGGCGTAACGAACGCCATGACGTCATGACGTGCGGCAACTGTGGAGCTGCACATTTAAAAGGGCAATGTCCTGCAAAAACCCGACAATGCCTACGCTGTGGCAAGGTGGGCCACTACGCTGCCTACTGTCGAGCGGCTCAACCTGTTCTTCCACATCTCCGACAACCTTGTAGACACGTGCGGACCATCCAGCCTCCACATCAGGACATCCAAACCGACGACACAGATGACCAAGACGCCTTCCGGGTTGCGGTCATTGATGTGAACCGGGTCAACACCATCAATCCGGGCGGTGAATGGAGTGCCACCCTAACGGTCAACCGATCGCCGATCACTTTCCGCCTGGACACTGGCGCATCCGCCAACCTCATAGCATGGTCAGCCTTCTATGCCATGAAGGTCAGACCACCAATCCAGCCATCCCGGTGCAAGATGGTCGACTACAATGGGAACGTTATCCCGGCCATGGGATCCTGCCAGCTCCAGGTGACACACAAAACAGACACGGCCACACTCTCGTTCGAGATAGTTGGCTCATCGAAGGACTCCCTGCTGGGCGCACAGGCATGTAAGGCTCTCCACCTTGTGCAACAAATTATTTCTCTCTCTCCAGGCGGCACGTCTGACTTCCCGGATGCTGTGTTCAACGCACAGCTCCAATCGCTCCTTGCCCACAACCAGGAGGCATTCGAAGGCATGGGAACACTGCCATACACATACCGAATTTGCCTCAAACCGGACGCCATCCCGGTCGTTCACGCACCTCGCAGGGTTCCTGCGCCACTTAAAGACCGCCTCAAGCTGCAGCTGCAGGATCTCCAGGACCAAGGGGTCCTATCCAGGGTCACGGAGCCCACGCCATGGGTCAGCTCCATGGTGTGTGTCAAGAAGCCCTCTGGCTGAGCTCCGCATCTGTATAGACCCCAAAGAACTCAATAATAACATTATGCGGGAACATTATCCCACACCCAAACGGGAGGAGATCACCAGTGAAATGGCACAAGCGAAGATATTCACGAAACTGGATGCTTCTAAAGGATTTTGGCAGATCCAACTGGACCCGTCCAGCCGAAAGCTATGTACCTTCAACACCCCTTTCGGCAGATTCTGCTACAACCGGATGCCATTTGGGATCATCTCGGCATCCGAGGTCTTCCACAGAATCATGGAGCAGATGATGGAAGGCATCGAAGGGGTGTGCGTATATGTGGACGATGTCATCATCTGGTCCACCACACCGCAGGAGCACATACATCGTCTCCAACGCGTTTTTGCCCGCATACGGGAAAACGGCCTGCTCCTCAACCGAGCCAAGTGCGCCTTTGGCCAGACCGAATTGAAGTTCCTGTGGGACCACATCTCCCGGCCAGGGTTCCGTCCAGATGCAGACAAGGTGAGCGCCATCACAGCCATGCCGCAGCCGGCCGACAAGAAGGCTGTCCTACTATTCCTTGGCATGGTCAACTTCCTAGGGAAATTCATTCCCAACCTTGCCTCCCACACAACGTCTCTGCGCCACCTCGTCAAAAAATCTACAGAGTTCCAGTGGCAACACACACACCAGCTGGAATGGGAGGAGCTCAAACGCAAACTCACCACGGCACCAGTGTTGGCGTTCTTCGACACGTCTCGTCCCACCAAAATCTCAACTGATGCCAGCCAATCCGGCATTGGAGCAGTGCTCCTGCAGAGGGATGACACGTCATCATGGGCCCCGGTTGCCTATGCATCGCGGGCTATGACCCCCACAGAGCAGCTCTACGTGCAAATCGAAAAAGAATGCCTAGGCTTGCTAACCGGTTTAGACAAGTTCCACGATTATGTCTATGGTCTTCCACGGTTCATGGTCGAAACTGACCACCGCCCCCTGGTCAGCATAATAAACAAGGACCTGAACGAGATGACCCCTCGCCTCCAGCGCATCCTACTTAAACTCAGGAGGTATGACTTCCAACTGGTCTACACTCCAGGGAAGGACCTCATTGTGGCGGATGCCCTATCCAGAGCAGTGAGCACGCCGCCAGATGCGGAGGGGTTCGTATGTCAGGTCGAGGCACAGGTGGCCTTGACAGCGGCAAATCTGCCGGCTGACGACTCCAGTCTGGCCCGCATACGTCGAGAGACAGCGGCCGACCCCCTTTTACAGCGAGTGATGCGCCACATGACGGGAGGATGGCTCAAAGGGCAGTGCCCGCAGTTCTATAATGTACGAGATGACCTAGCCATCATTGATGGGATCCTTCTGAAGCTGGACAGGATTGTCATTCCGCACAGCATGCGCCAGCTGGTTCTCGATCAAATAGACGAAGGCCACTTGGGGGTCGAGAAGTGCAGCCGGAGGGCCCGAGAGGCGGTATACTGGCCGGGCATCAGTGACGATATTGCCAACATGGTGATCAACTGTACAACCTGCCAAAGATTTCAGCCGGCGCAACCTCCTGAACCGCTTCTGCCCCATGAGCTGGTGACGTCCCCCTGGGCGAAGGTGGGTGTCGACCTATTTCACGCGCTTGGCATGGACTATGTTATCATCATGGACTACTTCTCCAATTACCCAGAAGTCATACGCCTGCACGATCTGACGTCGTCTGCTGTCATCAGGGCCTGCAAAGACACCTTTGCTCGCCACGGCATTCCGATGACTGTCATGTCGGACAATGGGCCCTGTTTTGCCAGCTATGAATGGTCGTCCTTTGCAGCCTCGTATGGCTTCACACACGTGACGTCCAGCCCTCTGCATCCCCAGTCCAATGGAAAGGCGGAGAAGGGCGTTCACATTGCCAAGCGGCTCCTCTGCAAGACTGCTGCTGCCGGATCGGACTTCTGCCTCGCCCTGCTGGCCTATCGCTCGGCCCCACTAGCCACAGGTCTCTCGCCAGCACAGCTGCTGATGGGTCGCGCCCTCAGAACCACTGTGCCTTCCATCCTGGGATCACCAATAGACCATGCTCCGGTACTGCATAGGATGCAACTGCAGCGCGATCGCCAGAAGAGATCATACGACACAAGGGCAACTGATCTTCCCTCCCTGGCCCCTGGAGACAACGTCCGCATTCATCTACCAGGCGGTGGCTGGTCAGCACCTGCCGAAGTTCTCCGACGTGTGGCTCCCCGCTCGTTCCTGGTACGCGGCATGGATGGATCCGTGCCTAGGCGCAATCGGCGAGCCCTTCGCCTACTTCCACGCTCGCAACGGAACCATACACAGACGCCCTGTCTTCCACTGGTTCCTGATAGCGACTTCGTGGAGCTGTCATATACCATGCCCCTTCTGTCGCCACCCGTGGCGGTCAACCCGAATTCGTCGCCCACCTACTAGACTGGACTTATGAGACTGTTCACACGTCAAGTTTTAGCAACTACTGTATTGTAACATGTCACTGTTTTATCGTTCCAGGTCTCATTTGATCGGACCACATGTCAACGTTCTTCTTCTTTTGTTATGGTACAACCTCGTTAGCATGCCACACCTGACATCGCCCCTTGTATATAGTTACGCCACATGTACATGCTGTAAATATCACACACACACACCTTTAGCTGCACTCAGGACACATTCATATTTATAACCACGTAGGCACATAATCTTGTAAAAAAGGGGGGAATGTCATGATATTCAAACACACATCACAACACACACATCATGATAGACAGACCAACAGACCAATTAGCACACATAACACGACAGCCAATCACAGACAAGAGCAGACACAGTATAAGACAAGAAACACGACACCTGCTGGCCAGTCCATCTGGAGACAGGACAAGGCCAGGACCTCATTAACAGGACACTCACACAGTCACCACGTGCTGAGTACCAAGACAGATGTGTAAATAACTAGTTGGAATAAAACTGCGTTGTACCAATCGCAACCGTGTTGGTTTGTCTGTACCTCAGAGCATCCAACACCACAAAAACCAAAGCACTTTTCTGTTTATGGACAGAAATTTCTCTCAGTCTCTTTCTAAGAGGAGGAGACAAAATGGAAGATACTTGAATACTTTTAAAATTGAAATATCACTGTTTGTTTAGGGTCATCATGTAAGTTAAAATCTTATAATAGAACCAGCAGAAGGAGATAGCTGAATTCCCAGATTTGACAAATGTCTCAGGGTAATTATTAATGCTTTCAATCATTTGACTGTTGAAAGGATTACAGATGGTGAGACTTCCTCTTTAATCTGACTACTTAATAGTTCTAACAGACTGTTCTGCCGTCTGCTCAATGCATCAGGGTTTCAGCACACCTATCGAATGTGTACACATTTGTTAAACAAACCTATATAATGTGCACTTTACTGTTAAATCAAATTGTAACACTGATGAGGGTCACAATATTACAAGAACCAGAAACATTGTTCCCTTCAGAGTCATTTATTCACCTTTAATGAAGAAGAATAATACCTTGAGCCACAAAACACCAGTCACCATGCAATAAAAATTATATTATTATGTGATTTGCTTCCAGTCTCTTGGCAGCCTTACTGGTGATGATTTGCCCCATAGTGGTCAACTCTATGTAAACAGTGTTAAATATTGCTTGGTGTGGTGCAGGAGCCCCAATTTTACATGGCAGTCTCTGCCACATTTGCTCAGGAAGACAGTGAGCTGAGAAGGTGCTAAATTTGCTGGCCTCAATTTTCTCTGTGTCCTCTTCTTCACTGAATCTTCTGTTTCTGATCACCTCTTCCAATGACCCTCCAAAATCTCATCGACCATTGTCTCCCAGTTTTCAGTGTTAATGTCCATCACCTTCATATCTCGTTGTCATTGTCCTTATACTGGAGTTATGGATGTCCAGCAGGTCATGACCCAGTGGCCAGTTCACAGTTCAGAAGGTCTTTGGGTATATGGCTGTCATCCATTGGATGAACATGGCTGTACCACACAATCTTGATGGCTTAGGAAGTATATATTGATTGAATTAGCATGCTCCAGGCGACCTCTGATTTGATCATCTTTTATAGCCAAGAGATGCCGAGGATACATCTGAGACAACAAGGTGGAAACCTTTAACCGTTTTCTCCTGCCACGTTTATTTTGGCTTGTTCTCACTACTATAGAGGAGTGCTTGAGGATGCAGGCTTGGTGGACTCACAGTTTTCTACATGTTCTCCGGTTGCTGCTGTCCTATACTTTCTTACTCAGATTGGACATAACTGCTGCAGCTTTTGCAATGCATGTGTTGATTTCAAGTGACAGGTTACTGGTAATTGTAGTGCCAAGATATGTGAAGCTATCAACAACCTCAAGTGTCACATTATCAACGCTGATAGATGACAGTATTGCAACATCCTGGCCCATGACATTTGTCTTCCTGATGGTCAAACCAAACTCTTTAAAGGTGTGAGCGAGTCTGCCCACTTGTCACTGAAGGTGTTCCTCAGTATGGAATGTGTTGCTTTGTTAGTGCAGAGCAACTCTGATGAGAACGTGCTTCACTTTTTTCAGAAATCAGGTGAGTTTGGCTTTCCATCAGCTCTGGCATGCAAGTCGATACATTCTGCAGATAAACTGAAGGTATACGACAGCAGCAAAAAGCAGAATATACCAAAGAGGATCCAGGCCAGAATAACCCTGTTTGACCCCACTGTGGATCTCAAAGGGCTCCGGTGTTTCCCCATCATAACGGACCTTTGTGAGATTGACCAGTGGTTTACTTTTTATATTGCAACGTTTTAGAATAATTGATGTTACTCTTTGTTTTGCTACAGTTTTGCTACATACCCTTATTTCTGACTCTTCACCGCCTCAGGAGAACATAGCCCACTAAGAGTGACTGGAAAGTTTTATACCTCCATTTGAATTTCTGAATTATAGTTCTTCTGGTGGTTTGTGGAGGCAATTCTCCTATCCTGAAGCATAGGGCAGATTTCTCCGTCCCGCTGCACCAAGTTTCTGGTTCAGCACTCCTTCGGGATTCTCCATCTCGCCAGCTGGTCAATGGGGTTTCCCATTGTGGGGCAGGCCCACGCTGTCGGTAAACCCGGGCTGCCAGCAAAATGGAGAATCCTGACAGCGAAGAATTCAGACCTAATAAAGTTTGTATTTCAACAAATATACTTTTTGTGCATATTTAATATTTTGTGACTTTTGTAAATTAATTTAGTTTATCTTTGGACAGTTATATGTATATTATAAAATTACAATGGAGTTCATAATAAAGGAAGCGAAAGTGTTTCTAAATAAGTTGCTTGATAGCACAGGACCTGAGTATTGTTTAAAAAAAGAGACATTTTTAGTTGAAGCTTTTCACCTTACACTTATCAGGATATTCACAAGGATACAATGTGAGGGAAATCAACATATCTTTAACCGTATAATAGGTTGACAATAAACTAAAGTGTTTATGATGAAGATTTAGTCCAAAAATATTGGGCTGGATTCTCAGATTCTGCGGCTGTGTCTGGAGGATGTGTCTGGTCTTATGACCCAAAAAGTCGGCGCCGCCCCTGCACCGATGCTCTGCCTGGTGGGGGGGCTAGCAGCCGCGCCACGTAAAGCCCCCGGCTTTACCTGCCGATACGGACGCTGAATGGCCAGGTTTGTGGCCGCGCATGCCCACGGCGACGGCCTGTGGCGGCTGCGCCATACAACATGGCGCCGGCTGTGCGTGGACCTGGCCTGCCAAATACTGCCCCCTGTAACCCCTCTCGCCACTCCCGGACCACCACCTACCAGTCCCCCCAGCCCCTGCCGAAGCCCCCCTTGCCAGCAGAAGGACCCCCCCCCCCCCCCCCCCACTGTGGCAGCGCTGGACACAGCCCGCAGGTTCACAAGAGTTGAGAGGACACGCTACCAACGCCGTCGGGAACTCGGCCCACCAGGGGCGGAGCATCAGAGGAGGGTCTCAAGTGGCGTCCTGCGGCGTCGCATCCGATTTCAGCCATAAAAGGGATTCTCCTGCCGATCGGCAGACGCGATTTCGGCGTCAGCAATCGGAAAATCCCACCCATTGTCTTGAATCTATGAAAATAAGTTCCAGTGGTGCAAGATTTTAAGTTTGTAAGTTGTCAAAATCAATCACTTCACAGGAATGGCTTGCCACATTTGCAACAATTTGCTGATTTTATATTGGTGCAGCAGTCAGGCAGGTCTTTATTGGGCTGGGAGGTTACATTAAATAGGGAGATGTTGAACGGCTTGAGACAAGCTTTAATTACCAATGGGACATTAAAAGTTATAAAGATACAAATTCACATCTATAATAATTCTGCAACTGAACTTGTGCATAACTGTCAAGAATGTGACAGTAATTCAGTCAATGAATTATTTACTGCCCAAGTGGGAAAGGGTGGAAGTGATGATAAATAGCAGCTTAGTTTACAATTGTGCTTCAGGGTAAGTCACTTGCTTTATTTTAGAAAGGAACAAGTTAGGTGTAGAGAAAGGTTGGTACCTAAAATGTCCTGAACTGCTGCAACAATGAGAATATGTGCCCTGAAACCTCCCAATGTATCAAATCACAAATATGTTTGTCTTGATTGTCTGTGCATAAATGAATAGATAATTGTGAGAAGTGCCCCAATGTGTGCTCCTGAGGGGCATTATGCCACATCAAAGATCCACATTTGGAAAATTGTCCATCATTTGATACCACGGTATAAAAAATCCAAATGAAAGCAAATTGAAAAATGTAGGGCGTTATCTAACTGCTGCGCGGAGCACAGCTCTGTGCGAGCAGGTTAGACAGTGGGAGAGGCCAAATTTGGGATCCGTGCAAGGCACTAATTGGTTTCCGATCAAACCAGCCCACTCCCGTTAGCAGTTTCCGGATCCTGCCTAAACGTGGCGAGGATCCAATGAACAGCAATTGAGGGCAATCTCCATATCATTAATGGGACGGACACCCTACCTAACGGCCTCCCGTGATCTAATGCTCCCGAGTGAAACGCCCTTAAGCACACCTATTTAAAAATGGGAAGCTGGCGAAATGGCCGCTGAAATGATTGGAGAAGGAGAGTAGCCATCTTCGAAATCAGGCATGCAGCTCGGGGGCTCTTGAGCTGCTGCCCCAGTGCTCGAGGGGGTGAGGTGGGGGTTTGGGGGAGCCCCCAGGGGCGGGGCTGGTCAGGTGGCTGGGCGCCATCGGTGGAGGGCGGCCCCTAGGCTGGGGGGCGGTGAGGGGCTCATGCCTGCAGGTCCTAAAGACAATCCCCCAGATTGTCCTGTCCATGGTAATACGGTGAAGATCACTTTAACTCTCTCCGACTGCGAGCAGCCTCTGGCTGCACAGCTGAAGATTATTGCGAATAGGGAATTGGCAATGCTAGTTATATGAGCACTTTACAGCTCTCGAGTGGAATCTCATGGCTACATGTGCCATGTCGCAGGTGAGTGTTGTTGTCTAGCATCCCAACCAAACTGTGAGGCCTGGACACTTTCCTTGAACCCTGGAAACAGAGGCAGCAGCCAGCAATCAAACACAGTCGAGCTGGGCTTCAGCACTGGGAATATCCCTGCGGACAGAGGGTGAGTGCATGTGGATCTCGGATGGTAACTGAGCCTGGTCCAAGTAATGTTCCCAGCAGGGGTCTGAGGTCCAGGGTCCGGTGTCCAGGATGCCTCCTGTGCCTGGGATGCGTCTGCAGGGCGGGGTCCCCCGGCACAATCAGCTAGTTGGATGACACCTTGAGAAAAGGCGGGGAACATAAGGCAGAGGGAGGCCTGGGGGACTTGAGGGTCCCAGGGTGGAAGCCATAACTGATTGTTGGTTTCTCACCGTCTTCCTTACCGATATCTCATTGTGTATGATATTGTGATGCCGCAGCAGCTGCCCTTGCTGTGCTGGTGGCAGTCTAGGTAGCCAGACACCGGAGAAGATGACGGCAGAAACATCGACAGAGGCTCGAAGCAGCAGCCCATGTGCACGGACGCGCCCCACACCCTGACGACCCGGCCGTTCATCAGGCCAGGGAGGGACCAGAGGGGGAGGCCTGTGATGGCCCAAGGTGTACAGGCGTTGTTGGTCATTTAATGAGATGGTGAACAGCATGTGCAGACGAGGCTCCGCCTCAAGAAGGGAATGTTGTGGCACCTGTGCCAGTCATCGCGGACCTAGCACCACATGGAAGAGGAGGATGTCCACTCTTGGTGGCTGTGAAGCTCACAGCAGCCCTGAATCTCTATGCTTCGGGTTCATTTTAGGGCTCGAGGGGGGGACTTGTGTGGCATATCCCAATATACAGGCCACAAGTGCCTCCATGAAGTCACAAATGCCCTGTATGCCCGGGTATCAGACTATATAAACTTTGAGTTGGACCAAGCCGAGCAGGATGCTCCATCATTACTTGGACCCAGGTCCAGGGGTAATTGATGGCACATATGTCACCTCATCGATGCCCTCATCGATGCTTCTCAGTGACTCGGACACGCTCTGGACTACCTTGGCAATATCTACCTGAGACTGTGACATGTTCGTCAGCACCTTGGCATGGTCCACATGCGCCGGGAACATATCCCCCAGCAACTGGTCAAGATGATCACGAGGAAGGCTCGAAGGCAGGTAAAAGTCGAAAGAAATTGAACCGTGACGTCACAGCCTGCAGGTAAGAGACTGGCTGGTGTCTGGTAAGTAGTTTTTCTTTTATTTTCCCTCAGGTGTTATCGTGCAGGGCGCAGAGGTTGCTGAGTGAGTGCTTGCTGAGAAGGGGAGTGAATAACAGGTAAGCGCTTTCTTTCTTTTTCTTTTTTTATCTCGACGGGATGGCAGGGAAGGTAGTGCAATGTTCCTCCTGCAGAATGTTTGAGTTGAGGGACGCAGTCAGTGTCCCTGCTGATTTCACCTGTGGGAAGTGCACCCATCTCCAGCTCCTCAGAAACCGTGTTAGGGAACTGGAGCTGGAGCTGGATGAACTTCGGATCATTCGGGAGACAGAGGTGGTCATAGATAGAAGCTTCAGGGATGTAGTTACTCCAAAGAATAAAGATAGATGGGTGATGGTGAGAGGGGCTGGGAGGAAGCAGTCAGGACAGGGATCCCCTGTGGTCGTTCCCCTTAGTAACAAGTATACCGCTTTGGATACTGTTGGGGGGGGACTTACCAGGGGTAAGCCATGGGATACAGGTCTCTGGCACAGAGTCTGTCCCTGTTGCTCAGAAGGGAAGGGGGGAGAGGAGTAGAGCATTAGTCATTGGAGACTCCATAGTTAGGGGGATAGATAGGAGATTCTGTGGGAACGAGAGAGACTCGCGGTTGGCGTGTTGCCTCCCAGGTGCCAGGGTCCGTGATGTCTCGGATCATGTTTGTGGGATCCTTAAGGGGGAGGGGGAGCAGCCCCAAGTCATGGTCAACATAGGTACCAACGACATAGGTAGGAAAAGGGATAGGGATGTAAGGCAGGAATTCAGGGAGCTAGGGTGGAAACCTAGATCTAGGACAAACAGAATTATTTTCTCTGGGTTGTTACTCGTGCCACGTGATAGCGAAACGAGGAATAGGGAAAGAGAGGAGTTGAACACGTGGCTACAGGGATGGTGCAGGAGGGAGGGTTTCAGATTTCTGGATAATTGGGTCTCATTCTGGGGTCGGTGGGATCTCTACAAACGGGATGGTCTACACCTGGACCAGAGGGGTACCAATGTCCTGGGGGGAACTTTGCTAGTGCTCTTCGGGAGGGTTTAAACTAGTTCAGCAGGGGCTTAGGTATCTGAATTGTAGCTCCAGTATACAGGCGGTTGAGAGTAGTGAGGTCATAAGTAAGGTTTCAAAGTTGCAGGAGTGTACCGGCAGGCAGGGAGATGGTTTAAAGTGTGTCTTCTTCAATGCCAGGAGCATTCAGAATAAGGTGGGTGAACTTGCGGCATGGGTTGGTAGCTGGGACTGCGATGTTGTGGCCATTTCGGAGACATGGATAGAGCAGGGACAGGATGGTTGTTGCAGGTGCCGGGGTTTAGATATTTCAGTAAGCTCAGGGAAGGTGGTAAAAGAGGGGGAGAGGTGGCATTGTTAGTCAAGGACAGTATTACGGTGGCAGAAAGGACGTTTGATTAGGACTCGTCTACTGAGGTAGTATGGGCTGAGGTTAGAAACAGAAAAGGAGAGATCACCCTGTTAGGGGTTTTCTATGGGCCTCCGAAAAGTTCCAGAGATGCAGAGGAAAGGATTGCAAAGATGATTCTGGATAGGAGCGAAAGCAACAGGGTAGTTGTTATGGGGGACTTTAACTTTCCAAATATTGACTGGAAACGCTATAATTCAAGTACTTTAGATGGGTCTGTTTTTGTCCAATGTGTGCAGGAGGGTTTCCTGACACAGTATGTAGATAGGCCAATGCGAGGCGAGGCCACATTGGATTTGGACTGGGTAATGAACCAGGACAGGTGTTAGATTTGGAGGTAGGTGAACACTTTGGTGATAGTGACCACAATTTGATTACGTTTACTTTAGTGATGGAAAGGGATAGGTATATACCGCAGGGCAAGAGTTATATCTGGGGGAAAGGCAATTATGATGCGATGAGGCAAGACTTAGGATGCATCGGATGGAGAGGAAAACTGCAGGGGATGGGCACAATGGAAATGTGGAGCTTGTTCAAGGAACAGCTACTGCGTGTCCTTGATAAGTATATACCTGTCAGGCAGGGAGGAAGTGGCCGAGCAAGGGAACCGTGGTTTACTAAAGCAGTCGAAACACTTGTCAAGAGGAAGAAGGAGGCTTATGTAAAGATGAGACATGAAGGTTCAGTTAGGGCGCTCGAGAGTTACAAGTTAGCTAGGAATGACCTAAAGAAAGAGCTAAGAAGAGCCAGGAGGGGACATGAGAAGTCTTTGGCAGGTAGGATCAAGGATAACCCTAAAGCTTTCTATAGATATGTCAGGAATAAACGAATGACTAGGGTAAGAGTAGGGCCAGTCAAGGGCAGTAGCGGGAAGTGCTTGGAGTCCGAGGAGATAGGAGAGGTGCTAAATGAATATTTTTCGTCAGTATTCACACAGGAAAAAGACAATGTTGTCGAGGAGAATACTGAGATTCAGGCTACTAGACTAGAAGGGCTTGAGGTTCATAAGGAGGAGGTGTTAGCAATTCTGGAAAGTGTGAAAATAGATAAGTCCCCTGTGCCGGATGGGATTTATCCTTGGATTCTCTGGGAAGCTAGGGAGGAGATTGCTGAGCCTTTGGCTTTGATCTTTAAGTCATCTTTGTCCACAGGAATAGTGCCAGAAGACTGGAGGTTAGCAAATGTTGTCCCCTTGTTCAAGAAGGGGAGTAGAGATAACCCCGGTAACTATAGACCAATGAGCCTTAATTCTGGTGTGGGAAAAATCTTGGAAAGGTTTATAAGAGATAGGATGTATAATCATCTGGAAAGGAATAATTTGATTAGAGATAGTCAACACGGTTTTGTGAAGGGTAGTTCATGCCTCACAAACCTTATTGAGTTCTTTGAGAAGGTGACCAAACAGGTGGATGAGGGTAAAGCAGTTGATGTGGTATCTATGGATTTCAGTAAAGCATTTGATAAGGTTCCCCACGGTAGGCTAGTGCAGAAAATACGGAGGCATGGGATTCAGGGTGATTTAGCAGTTTGGATCAGAAATTGGCTAGCTGGAAGAAGACAAAGGGAGGTGGTTGATGGGAAATGTTCAGACTGGAGTCCAGTTACTAGTGATGTACCACAAGGATCTGTTTTGGGGCCACTGCTGTTTGTCATTTTTATAAATGACCTGGAGGAGGGGGTAGAAGGATGGGTGAGTAAATTTGCAGATGACACTAACGTCGATGGAGTTGTGGACAGTGCGGAAGGATTTTACAAGTTACAGAGGGACATAGATAAGCTGCAGCGCTGGGCTGAGAGGTGGTAAATGGAGTTCAATGCAGAAAAGTGTGAGGTGATTCATTTTGGAAGGAATAACAGGAAGACGGAGTACTGGGCTAATGGTAAGATTCTTGGCAGTGTGGATGAGCAGAGAGATCTCGGTGTCCATGTACATAGATCCCTGAAAGTTGCCACTCGGGTTGAGAGGGTTGTTAAGAAGGCGTACGGTGTGTTAGCTTTTATTGGTAGAGGGATTGAGTTTCGGAGCCATGAGGGCATGTTGCAGCTGTACAAAACTCTGGTGCGGCCGCATTTGGAGTATTCCGTGCAATTCTGGTCGCCGCATTATAGGAAGGATGTGGAAGCATTGGAAAGGGTGCAGAGGAGATTTACCAGAATGTTGCCTGGTCTGGAGGGAAGATCTTATGAGTAAAGGCTGAGGGATTTGAGGCTGTTTTCATTAGAGAGAAGAAGGTTAAGAGGTGACTTAATAGAGGCGTACAAGATGATCAGAGGATTAGATAGGGTGGACAGTGAGAGCCTTTTTCCTCGGATGGTGATGTCTAGCACGAGGGGACATAGCTTTAAATTGAGGGGAGATAGATATAGAATGGATGTCAGAGGTAGGTTCTTTACTCAGAGAGTAGTAAGGGTGTGGAATGCCCTGCCTGCAACAGTAGTGGATTCGCCAACACTAAGGGCATTCAAATGGTCATTGGATAGACATATGGACGATAAGGGAATAGTGTAGATGGGCTTTAGAGTGGTTTCACAGGTTGGCGCAACATCGAGGGCCGAAGGGCCTGTACTGCGCTGTAATGTTCTATGTTCTATGTTCTATGTTCTATGCTCAGCCATGTCCATCACTGATTGAGGAATGCCTTGGACATCACCACTCATGATGCTGACCTTGTGCTCCAGGTGTTCCACTGCAGTCGTCACCCTAACAGTGTTGGCCTCCGTGCTGGCACCATCTCTTACACTTGTAGCCTTTGGGTCTCCTCCAATTGGCTATGGACCCACTGGGGTTTTGCTGACATCCCCTCCTGAATGTCACGGCTGCACCCTAGCACCAATATCACGTCTGGGGTAACCTTGTGCCTTGTCCAGAGGCTCGGCATTTGGTCAGTGATAGGGAAGGATCATTTTGTCTGCCATGAATAACTCACCTGTGACAGGTAATCTGAGTGGAGGCCGGTGGATCCTCACCTCTGCGTTGCAAGCCAACCTTGCTGTCAGTCACCGCTCTGTCCTTGGTCACCCCCATAGTCTCCAGGACCAGTTGCTCATAGGTGGTGAGGACTCTGATGTCTGCCACCCAACCATCTGTCTGAGCCCTTTCCCACCTGTTATGTGCCACCATCTTCTGTGGGGACAAGAGAGGGCATTGTGTGACGGACACTTCATGCATCAGGTTGGGGGGCTATGATGGGAGAAAGGCATGGGCACCACTGCTGAGCATGGGCAGTTTGTGCTGGTGGGTGCCAGGGTGTGCTGGGGAACAGACGCGGTATTGTGCTGAGGGGGTGTTGTGCCAACCGTCGATCCATTGGGGAGGGGGTTGAGGGATGGCACGAGGGACTGGAGCCAGGGGGCCAATGCCAATTCACCCGTGCGGCCTGGTGGAGGTCTTGAGCATTTTACGACACTGGACTGAGATGCTCCTTATAACGCTCCTTGAGCAGAAGGCTCTGGCACTGGCTGACTTGTGGCTAAGCCTCCGACCCCTGTGGGGCAGCAGGGTGCCCCGTCTTGACTCCAAGGTGTCCAACACTCTGACCAGATCGGCATCTCTGAAACATGAAGCAGGTCTACACGGTGGCTTATGTGTTGCTGCCCCTCGTTAGCAGGGAGCTGCCAGGTGTGGTCCAGGCGAATCAGCTGGCGGGGCAGCCATTGTCGCCAGGAAGCTCGTGGGGGATCATTACCGGCCCTAACTGACGTTAGATACCAGTCTCACCGGGTCAGCTGTCGGTAATCACCCGGCAAGTTACATTCGCTACACTGCTTCTCCCGTTAGATCACGTCCGTAGATTCTGAGCTTAGTTGGATTTCACTTGAATATTTGCAGGAAGTGAAGAAGCGTACAGAACGAATGGAAGAAAACTGAATAAGTTGAATAGAAGACAGGATAGGGGAAATTATAAATGGCTTGATGGATTCACTTTTTAAAAAATTGATGCTTATACCTATCTCCATGTTGTGTACTAAATATTTCAAGACTTCACTAGAAAACATATATACATTTAATATTTTAGTAGGATTCATAGCTTGGAAAACTGCTGGGAGCCCCAGATCCATCATTTATATTTTTCAAAATAAATTTAGAGTGCCCAATTCTTTTTTTTCCAATTAAAAGGCAATTTAGCGTGGCCAATCCGCCTATCCTGTACATCTTTGGGTTGTGGGGGCGAGATCCATGCAGAGAAGGGGAGAATGTGCAAATTCCACATGGACAGGAACCCGGGGCTGGGATCGAACTCAGGTCTTCGGTGCCGTCATTTTTAGAGGCCTGACACAATTGTGTAAGCATCAGGCATTACCTAGGCCACGCCAAGGCTCCTGCTAATTTCAGCTCCAAGTAAAATGGCACTCCAGTTCCCAAGAGCTGCCGGCCAGTCTGAGACTGACAACTCTCTAGTACTGGCAACGGCACCTGAAGTGGTGGCATCTGCTGAAAGTACACTGGGGCCTTCACCAGGAACTGGATCCCTGGAGAAAGGGGCATAATTAGGGTATCAAGGAAGGGGGACGTTGGCAAGGAGGCGAAGATAGTCGAAATAAAAGGTGGGGGTGGGATACCCACTTCCCAAAGCCAGGTCCCTCGATCAGATGCTGTGCCACTGGTAGAATTCCGGAAGCAGGGGGATGAGGTGGCCTCTGGGTGGGAAGGCTGTCATACAATCTTCCCATCTGAAATTTCATCGAGTGAGTCAGAAGGCAGCAGGATCTGCACTCTGCACCTTCCTCCCCGATCCATTGCCCTCCCACCCCATCCCACCCCCACTTCCAAACTCACCTCTGGAGGGCAATGAAATTCCACCCTTCAAGAAACTGTGGTTCAGTTGGTAGCATTCCTGGCTTTGAGCTGGAAGGTGTGGGTTCAAATCTCACTCCAGGGACTTGAGTGTAGAAATTTAGGATAATGCTGTAGTGAAGCACTGATGGAGTGCACTGTTGGAGGTGCTGTCTTTTGGATGAAGTTAAACCGAGGCTCTCTCAGGTGAACTTAAAAGATACCTTGGGACTATTTCGAAGAAGAGCAGAGGAATTATCCAAATGTACTGGCCAACATTTACCCCTCAATCATCATTACAAAAACATACTATCTGGTCATTGTTACATTGTTCACCAGTGAAGTGGCATCAATTTTGATCTGCAATGCTGACAATGGCCTTCAGATAGGTCTTAGAATGGCGGAGCTGTGCAGTCAGCAGATCAGGAGGGGGTTGATCCTGATTCAGGTAAATATTCTAAATATCTAAATCAGGAGCTACACCACTTAGTTCAGAATCCTAAAACCTGTTTCATGCGCGGGCCCTGGACTTTATTCTGGGATCCTGTGCAGAATGTGGATGTATGCCACCCACTGTATTGGTTGCTTAGGAGCCTATTTGGTGCCACAAATTTATTGGCCAAAGATAGGAAAACAAGAAAATTGCCATGGTTACAATCTCATAGCAGTATAATAACTTCTTTTTTCACTTAAAGTTTAATGAAAAATTTAATAGTAGTGTGATTCCTAACATTTCACCTTCCATGTTGTGACTCTAACATTATAATCTAAAATTAACCTTGAGATTGTGAGTTCAAATCTCTTCATTGTTGTGACAAGTGAACCGGTACCAGTGAAATTGTTACGAAATCTGCTGGATTGTTAGGAAAGTCCAACAGTTTCACTATTATCTTGAGATTACTATTCAGGCAGCTGCTGCCAGTGGCAGTTACATTATCTGTACCCACAAATGTTCTTTCCCATCCCAGGCACACTGTAATTCTGTGCTCCAATCTAAATGTCTTCAAGGGAATCAATGGTAGCCAATATAAGTTGCCTTCCTACATTTGCCCTCACCCAAGAATACTTTTTTGAACTGGGGTTGCATGTAGTTTAAAAAAACAGAGGGAATCTTTTTCAATAATCCTTTACAACCTCCAGATTTGATTATTTAAATGCACTCCTCATTGACATTTTTACATCCAATCTCCATGATCTCCAAATTGGTCAAAGAATAGCTGCATATTCTTGTTTGTTCTCAGTCACACACTCATCCCCAATACCCCATAGACCTAAACTAGCTGCTTATCCTGTAATATATTACATTTAAAATGCTCACCCTCTTCAAATCCACCAAGGCCTGGCTTGACCGTACCTCTGCAACCTTCAGGAGGCTTACTTCCCTTCCCATACCCCTTGATCCTCTGATTCTGGGGCTTTGCGTGAATTCCTACCTTCGTCCTATCATTAGCGGTGGTAGAACCATAAATTTCCCAGGAACTGCTCTTTAGAATTACCTAATTTAAACTCTGATCTAGCCTATCAATTAAAAGCTTTCTGTAAACCAATCTTTTCACCCAAGCCTTCAGCTAATCCTCTTTAGCACTCTTTTTAACTTGGAATTCCATTGTTACACTATTATACTGTGAGGCCGTAGAGGATATTCAATGCCATAAAAATGCTGGAGTGCATTTTCAATGAGGTTCTCCTATTCACCCATTGTGACTTTGATAGAAAAACAAGGGGAACTGGAAAAACAATGAATGGGAACTGACCCCGACAGTATAAGTAAATTCAGTTAATTCAAGGTGTAATTTATTTGATTATTTTAACAAATTTATTTCTATTTTTAAGTAACAGCTGTTTTACAATATATTGCACAGTAGAGGAACAATTTTCAACAACAAACCGACAAATCTGGATTTTCTGAGTGCTTATGTGCGATAATTACAAATATATGAATGGAGACTGATTATGCCAGATCTCTGTCCATTAGCACCACACTTAGTTTTCAGTTCAGGGGCGGGATTCTCCGCAATCGGCGCGATGTCCGCCGACCGGCATAGTGGAGACTATGGCGAAGGCGGAAGGAAAAGAGTGCCCCATGGCACAGGCCCGCCCGCGGATCGGTTGGCCCCGATCGCGGGCCAGGCCACCCGCGACCCCCCCCAGGACTCCGGAGCCCGCCCGCGCCGCCTTGTCCCGCCGGTAAGAGAGATGGTTTGATTCTCGCCAGCGGGACAGGCATTCCAGCAGCAGGACTTCGGCCCATCGCGGGCCGGAGAATTGCTGGGGGTGGGTCCGCCACCCGGCGCGGCGCGATTCCCACCCCCGCCGAATATCCGGTGCCAAAGAATTCGGCAACTGGCAGGGGCGGGATTCACGCCAGCCCCCGGCGATTCTCCGACCCGGCGGGGTGGGTCGGAGAATCCCGCCCCAGGTTTGCATTGTGACAGAAGTTCCCAGTTGTGAAACTCTAATGAAGCTCTGATGTGTCATTTAGACATCCACACAGTTTCCTGGAGTTTGCTCAGAACAGCAACATATCAATAAACTATCCTTATCTGACAGATGCCCATGGTTACTAGGAACTGTATAATATACTGAAAATAAGATGCCTAATTACATCTTATAATGAAATTAAGTGCCCTAAAACTGATCGCTGTGTTTAAAGGCGTGTGACATTTTGTTGATATCTAGTCCTCTTTTCCCTTTTAACATTAAGTTGCTCCAGAGGTTTTCTTTGCAATATTGTTAGTGTAATAGATTCTCCCGTGGGAATCCATTTTACTAATGTTTTTTGCAGGAAGAAGGTGAACAACAGGAAGTGACTTGCTGTATCAAAGGTAAATTTCCTGCACCCATATTTACAAACAGATGAACACCTGTCTGCAATTTTCAGGGGAGCTCTTCCCTGCATCATCAGGGAAATACAATCAGGCTGTGCCATCTGATACAGTTACATCCATTTCTAACAAGCACCATTGAGGCAGATGCTGCCAGTGGCAGTTACATTATCTGTACCCACAAATTTTCTTCCCCCTTCCAGGCATACTGCAATTCTGTTCTGTGGGGAGGGTGCCCCAGAATGACAAACAAGCATAAACTCCTCATCTATCTACTGCATCTCATATAACCTCCAATTTTCAAGAATTTGAATTATTTTTGAATCTTCCACTGCTCCATTATGTGTCTATTAAGCAAGCATTTGCAAACAACCTTTGTTAATGTTAAAACATGCATTGAAAATATTAAATACCTCTTTAATGACAATCTGTGGGGGCGATTTTGAGCCCGCACTCTCCACCTGTGAGAAACTCAGCGCGACCTCAAAATCCAGAGAGGATCAAAAAAACGCACTTCTCTCCGAAGTGATTGGGTTTTGAAATTTGCACCACCTATCTGGTGGATTAGTGTTTATCTCGCTGTGGGCACCCAGGAACCTCAACCTGGCAGTATCAACCTGGCTCGGTGGGCATTTTTGGGAGCCCTATGGCAGGGGGGAGTGCATCTATGTATGGTGGGGGGAGGTCACTGAGGGAGGGGAGGTGGTTTGCCAGGGTTGAATGTCGTGGCTGGGGGAGAGCTCCCTCGATCTCCATGATGTGGGAGGGGGACCATTGGGTTGCCGCACTTGTGGGGCGTCCTTGAAAGGTTTGGAGCTGATTCCAGGTTCTAAGAGGCCCCCAGAGCGGTGACGCAAATCACACGCATGCACCTTTTTTTGACAAAGAAGCTGTGACATAGAGAAATCCAACTGATGCCGTCAATAGTATTCGTACTGTTTTTCTCACCGGAACTGATACTTGCCATTTTTGGGTAAGATTCTGCCCTATATTTCCATTCCCATATGGAGCTACTTCCCTTTAAGTGACTACATCCTTTTGAATTTACCTATCATTCATTGTAAGCACTCTGGGTGGGATTCTATGTTTGCCGATAACAAAATCACGAAATGCGATTGGGCAGAACAAAGAACAAAGAACAAAAAAATGTACAGCACAGGAACAGGCCCTTCGGCCCTCCAAGCCCGTGCCGACCATACTGCCCGACTAAACTACAATCTTCTACACTTCCTGGGTCCGTATCCTTCTATTCCCATCCTATTCATATATTTGTCAAGATGCCCCTTAAATGTCCCTATCGTCCCTGCCTCCACTACCTCCTCCGGTAGTGAGTTCCAGGCACCCACTACCGTCTGCGTAAAAAACTTGCCTCGTACATCTACTCTAAACTTTGCCCCTCTCACCTTAAACCTATGCCCCCTAGTAATTGACCCCTCTACCCTGGGGAAAAGCCTCTGACTATCCACTCTGTCTATGCCCCTCATAATTTTGTATACCTCTATCAGGTCGCCCCTCAACCTCCTTCGTTCCAGTGAGAACAAACCGAGTTTATTCAATCGCTCCTCATAGCTTATGCCCTCCATACCAGGCAACATTCTGGTAAATCTCTTCTGCACCCTCTCTAAAGCCTCCACATCCTTCTGGTAGTGTGGCGACCAGAATTGAACACTATACTCCAAGTGTGGCCTAACTAAGGTTCTATACAGCTGCAACATGACTTGCCAATTCTTATACTCAATGCCCCGGCCAATGAAGGCAAGCATGCCGTATGCCTTCTTGACTACCTTCTCCACCTGTGTAGCCCCTTTCAGTGATCTGTGGACCTGTACTCCTAGATCTCTTTGACTTTCAATACTCCTGAGGGTTCTACCATTCACTGTATATTCCCTACCTGCATTAGCCCTTCCAAAATGCATTACCTCACATTTGTCCAGGTTAAACTCCATCTGCCATCTCTCCGCCCAAGTCTCCAGACAATCTAAATCCTGCTGTATCCTCAGACAGTCCTCATCGCTATCCGCAATTCCACCAACCTTTGTGTCGTCTGCAAACTTACTAATCAGACCAGTTACATTTTCCTCCAAATCATTTATATATACTACAAAGAGCAAAGGTCCCAGCACTGATCCCTGTGGAACACCACTGGTCACAGCCCTCCAATTAGAAAAGCATCCCTCCATTGCTACCCTCTGCCTTCTATGGCCTAGCCAGTTCTGTATCCACCTTGCCAGTTCACCCCTGATCCCGTGTGACTTCACCTTTTGTACTAGTCTACCATGAGGGACCTTGTCAAAGGCCTTACTGAAGTCCATATAGACAACATCTACTGCCCTACCTGCATCAATCATCTTAGTGACCTCCTCGAAAAACTCGATCAAGTTAGTGAGACACGACCTCCCCTTCACAAAACCGTGCTGCCTCTCACTAATACGTCCATTTGCTTCCAAATGGGAGTAGATCCTGTCTCGAAGAATTCTCTCCAGTAATTTCCCTACCACTGAAGTAAGGCTCACCGGCCTGTAGTTCCCGGGATTATCCCTGCCACCCTTCTTAAACAGAGGAACAACATTGGCTATTCTCCAGTCCTCCGGGACATCCCCTGAAGACAGCGAGGATCCAAAGATTTCTGTCAAGGCCTCAGCAATTTCCTCTCCAGCCTCCTTCAGTATTCTGGGGTAGATCCCATCCGGCCCTGGGGACTTATCTACCTTAATATTTTTTAAGACACCCAACACCTCGTCTTTTTGGATCACAATGTGACCCAGGCTATCTACACCCCCTTCTCCAGACTCAACATCTACCAATTCCTTCTCTTTGGTGAATACTGATGCAAAGTATTCATTTAGTACCTCGCCCATTTCCTCTGGCTCCACACATAGATTCCCTTGCCTATCCTTCAGTGGGCCAACCCTTTCCCTGGCTACCCTCTTGCTTTTTATGTAAGTGTAAAAAGCCTTGGGATTTTCCTTAACCCTATTTGCCAATGACTTTTCATGACCCCTTCTAGCCCTCCTGACTCCTTGCTTAAGTTCCTTCCTACTTTCCTTATATGCCACACAGGCTTCGTCTGTTCCCAGCCTTTTAGCCCTGACAAATGCCTCCTTTTTCTTTTTGACGAGGCCTACAATATCATTCGTCATCCAAGGTTCCCGAAAATTGCCGTATTTATCTTTCTTCCTCACAGGAACATGCCTGTCCTGTATTCCTTTCAACTGACACTTGAAAGCCTCCCACATGTCAGATGTTGATTTGCCCTCAAACATCCGCCCCCAATCTATGTTCTTCAGGTCCCGCCTAATATTGTTATAATTAGCCTTCCCCCAATTTAGCACATTCATCCTCGGACCACTCTTATCCTTGTCCACCAGTACTTTAAAACTTACTGAATTGTGGTCACTGTTACCGAAATGCTCCCCTACTGAAACATCTACCACCTGGCCGGGCTCATTCCCCAATACCAGGTCCAGTACCGCCCCTTCCCTAGTTGGACTGTTTACATATTGTTTTAAGAAGCCCTCCTGGATGCTCCTTACAAACTCTGCCCCGTCTAAGCCCCTGGCACTAAGTGAGTCCCAGTCAATATTGGGGAAGTTGAAGTCTCCCATCACCACAACCCTGTTGTTTTTACTCTTTTCCAAAATCTGTCTACCTATCTGCTCCTCTATCTCCCGCTGGCTGTTGGGAGGCCTGTAGTATACCCCCAACATTGTGACTGCACCCTTCTTATTCCTGATCTCTACCCATATAGCCTCACTGCCCTCTGAGGTGTCCTCTCGCTGTATAGCTGTGATACTCTCCTGAACAAGTAGCGCAACTCCGCCTCCCCTTTTACATCCCCCTCTATCCCGCCTGAAACATCTAAATCCTGGAACGTTTAGCTGCCAATCCTGCCCTTCCCTCAACCAGGTCTCTGTAATGGCAACAACATCATAGTTCCAAGTACTAATCCAAGCTCTAAGTTCGTCTGCCTTACCCGTAATGCTCCTTGCATTAAAACATATGCACTTCAGGCCACCAGACCCGCTGTGTTCAGCAACTTCTCCCCGTCTGCTCTGCCTCAGAGCCACACTGTCCATATTCCCTAGTTCTCCCTCAACGCTCTCACCTTCTGACCTATTGCTCCCGTGCCCACCCCCCTGCCATACTAGTTTAAACCCTCCCGTGTGACACTAGCAAATCTCGCGGCCAGGATATTTATGCCTCTCCGGTTTAGATGCAACCCGTCCATCTTATACAGGTCACACCTGCCCCGGAAGAGCTCCCAGTGGTCCAGATAACCGAAACCCTCCCTCCTACACCAGCTGTTTAGCCACGTGTTTGTCTGCTCTATCTTCCTATTTCTAGCCTCACTGGCACGTGGCACAGGGAGTAATCCCGAGATTACAACCCTCGAGGTCCTGTCTTTTAACTTTCTGCCTAGCTCCCTGAACTCCTGCTGCAGGACCTCATGCCTCTTCCTGCCTATGTCGTTAGTACCAATATGTACAACGACCTCTACCTGTTTGCCCTCCCCCTTCAGGATTCCCTCTACCCGTTCGGAGACATCCTGGACCCTGGCACCAGGGAGGCAACATACCATCCTGGAGTCTCTTTCACGTCCACAGAAGCGCCTATCTGTTCCCCTGACTATAGAGTCCCCTATAACTATTACTCTTCTGCGCTTTGACCCTCCCTTCTGAACATCAGAGCCAGCCGTGGTGCCACTGCTCTGGCTGCTGCTGTTTTCCCCTGATAGGCTATCCCCCCCGACAGTATCCAAAGGGGTATACCTGTTCGAGAGGGGGACAACCACAGGGGATTCCTGCACTGACTGCCTGCCCTTTCTGGTGGTCACCCATTTCTCTGCCTGCACCTTGGGTGTGACCACACTTACATAACTGCGATCTATGACGCTTTCCGCCACCTGCATGCTCCTAAGTGCATCCAATTGCTGCTCCAACCGAACCATGCGGTCTGTGAGGAGCTGCAGTTGGGTGCACTTTCTGCAGATGAAGCCATCCAGGACGCTGGAAGCCTCCCGGACCTGCCACATCTCACAGTCAGAGCACAGCACCCCTCTAACTGACATTGCGTCAATTAATTAAAATTAAAATTTGTCTTTTTTTTTATAAATACTTTTTTTTTTTTAAATTACAAAGTTACTGTCAACTATCTGTTTCCTAGCACTAGATTTCTAATAGAAATGCGATAGCTAACTATAATATCCTCCGATCTCTGGCTTAGATATCCTCTAAATTATAATTAAGTTATTATGTTTAATTAGTTCCCAAATAGTCAAAAAAATTTAGGTTAGAATCCCAACCAGCCACTCAGGTCACAGCTTTTCTGTCCCCCCCGACACACACAATTTGAGAATTGGTTCCGTGCCAAAATCGGGCAACGCCCACAGTAGCCCCTAAGGGGGCCGCGGAGCATACCGCTGGTGAGGAGAGTGCCAGCCGGCGGTACCCCTGGCATCAGTGATGGCTGCCAGGGCCAGAGGCCCCCACAGTGCCGGCCATCGACAGGACCAGGGGTGCGGGGATGTGGGGAGGGCAGAGCCATCTGGTGCCATATTGTAGCCCATTGGACCTTGTTGGGCCCTGGGGTACGCACCATGCTAACATCTTGGCCTTTAATCAACATTGGAATTTAACCCGCAATGTTGGCCTTCCTGCTAGTCACCGCAGCCCTGGGGATAACCTGCGGCTGTACGAGCTGGGGCTGCTCGAGTGCTCGAGGTTGATGAAGTTACATGCAGCGGAACATGCCGCAGAGGAACAGGTGACAGCCGTATAGAATGGATAGCTGGCTGCCCATCAGGTCGAGAAGGAGGAGGTGCCAAGAAGGTGCTGCACGAGGCCTCGTGTGTACCGGCACCGCGTGTCATTCGAGGACCTGCCGGACCAGGTCCGTGATTGAGCGGTGCTTCGGCCTCCTGAACATGTGTTTCAGGTGCCAAGACCGCTCTGGAGGGGCCCTCCAATATGATGCTGAGAGGATCGCCCACAACATGGCGGCCTGCTGCATCCTGCACAACATCACGCAGCAGAGGGGGGATGTCCTGGAGGAGGAAGATGAACACCAGGCCTCATCCGATGAGTAGGATGCGGGGGAGGGCAAGGACGGGCAGGACATGGGACCCAGGCAGGCACGGGAGGCTGCACACATATGTGCCTGGGTCAACACGTACGGGACACTCTGATCGCCTCCAGGTTCACCAACTAACGAGGGGGCGGTGGAGCGGGGATGGTACTGGCCAGGGGCAGGGACACCGCATCCCAATCCCACCCCCCCCCCACCTCACTCCCCGGCCAACCCCGCCTGCAACTCCCTCCGTGATACATACTTGCAGCACTACGGGGTGTGGGCCGTGGGTTGGCAGTAGCACCTGGTCTGGTCCATGGGATGGAGGATGATGACAGCCCGCTCCGCGAGCGCCCTGGTGCTTTCCATCTTATGCCAACATCTAACTCCTGCCCACGGTTGTGCTTTCCACTCTCCACCTGGGTGATCCCTGCATGTGAGCTGGCCATTCCATCACACGGTCCCATCGGATCCCTGGGGTGGTGGTGATGCGGACAGTCAGGGGGTAGTGGAAGGGTGAATATCCCAGCCCATCCACAACATCCACCCATTCCCCCCCACCCCTCCTCCCCAACACCATCTCCCTGGCCATCCCAGATCAGCCAACCCCTCACACCCATCAGACAGAACCCCGAGGCAGGTTGTAACCGTGGTAACAGGTGTTTAATGTGAACAAATATTTACAGATATGAGCCATAGCCCCTATATCTAAACTGTGCCCTGCACCCGTGCCAGCTTAATTGGTGTGTAACTTTCTGACCTTACGGGCCCTAGCATGATGTCTAGGTTGTTCCCCAGACTGTACTGCTAGAGTGCAGGTGGCCTGTTGTGATTCCTGCCCTGCGACCTGGGTCTTCGTTGACGGGCATCTTCTGGGCGACTGGGCATGGATGGACCCGGCTCCTGCTTGGGTGTCCTGGGAGTCAAGGTGCCACCCCGTTCTGCCCGCTGCCCACCAGAGGCACCAGGGACAGGAGTGGGGGGAGTCCAAGGTACTGCGGTCTTCCGGCATCTCCCCTGCGGGAGTCACCGGCACAGGCCTCATCACCTCCTCCTCCCTCAGGGTATCAGATGGCCCCCGGGCTACTCCATGGGATGGGGATATGAGCAGAGCTATCCCCTGATTGTCCCCCTCCACCTGGCGTTGCCAGTCCTGGAGGCCCGCTCTGGCCTCGACCAGAGTCCATGCACTCGCAGCCATGAAGCACAGGGAGTAGACCATCTCCATCTAGGACTGCGCCACATCACTCATTGACTGTGCTACCATCCTCTGGGTTTGTGTCACATTAGCCAGTGACTGCACCATCTCCCTCTGGGACTGGGCCATCTCCCTCTGTGTCTGCGTCACGCCTACCAGCGCCTGCGCAATGCTGTTGACGTTCCTAGCCATGGCCTGCTGTGACTGGGCCACACTCAGAAGCATTGTCCAGGTGGCTCTGGAACATGGTTGCCTGTGAGACGGAAACCCTGTCCTAGGCCTCGGCTAGTGCCTGCACAGAATTCCCCAGGCCTTGAACATGCTAATCCATAGCCAAGACCGTCGCATCCAATGCCTCCACCGCAGACGCCACCTACGTGGTGTTGGCATGGGTGGCACGCATGGTCGGCACCACCTCCTGCTCCTGCACGTGGCTGGACTCCTCCAACCACCTCTAGGTGCTGGATGATCGGCGACAACTCCTCATGTTGTACCTGGCTCTGCAACTGCATCTCCACAATCGATGGGACTGGCCGTTCCTGAAGCCCGAAACCTGTCTGGACGGCTGCTAGTCCCTGGTGACGGCCTGCTCTCTGACTGTCCACCCCATCGGGTGTTCCTACCTCCACCTCCATGCCAGATGGACCCGCCCCATTACTAGAAGACTAGAAGGTTCTGCGAGACACAAGACAAGATGCATGATTAGACTGCGGGCTGGCGGGGGGGTGGGGGGGAGGTCGTTTGGGTGGGGTGGAGGGTACTGGTGTGGGGCTAGTGTGGGGGGTGAGAATGGTGTGGGGGTGGGGTGGGGGTGATGATGGTGTGGGGGTGAGGGTGGTGTGGGGTTGAGGGTGGTGTGGGGGTGAGAGTGGTCTGGGGGTGGTGTTGGGGGGGGTTTGACATGTGACATGAGGAACCACAAAAATGTGGAGTCCCACTTTCTCGCCTCCGGCTGGACTCCACCTTGTCGACCTCCCTTACCTCTGGTCCGCCGACCACTAGGGCTCTCTGCTCTGCCACAGTGAGCAGCTGCAGGACCGGTGGTCCCCCTCCCATCTTCCCCCGCTCCTGGTGGTTATGCGCAGCCTTCTCCTGGGAGTGGGGGGAGGGTGGTGCGGAAAACAGAAAATAGCAGCGTTGACAGTCCGACACATGCAGCCCAGGGGGTGAGTAGCTGGTGGCCAGGGCACCCTGCCATTGCGGCCGGTATGGGCTCCAACATGTGGTGCAGGGTGGGAGTTTGGCTACCTTCGGGTGGGGGGGGAAGGGTGGTCGGGTTTCAGGGGTTAATGCCAGGGCACACTGCTGCCTACTCACCCTGCTGCCTTGAGGAGGTCATGCAGTTTTTTCTGCGCTGCTGGCCGGTTCGGTTGGTGTTGCCCACTGCGCTGATGGCCTCTGCCACCTGAGCCTAGGCATGGTGAATGGCGGCGACTGGCAGCATCCTTCCCGGGCCGGATACAGGGTCACCCACCTCTCCTCCACCATGTCCAAGGGGGTGTCCAGCTCGGCATGGGTAAACCTTGGGGCTGCTCTCCTCGCTGCCTACTTGTTGGCTGGGATGGTGTGTATGGGGAGTGTAGTGTGTATATGCTGCTGCAGCTTGTTGGCCTCCCCAATGTCAATCGCAGAACTGGTGAATCCGGTACAATTTTTCATTAGAATCGATTGTATTCCATGTGGCACCGGTGCTAGTCCCTTAACAGTAGCAGAATCGGTCCAGGTGTGGCGCGAGTTTTTCTGTCTTGGAAGTCCACAAGTTCTGCGTTGGTGTCAACACTTAGGGCTAGATACTCCGCTGTCGGAATTCTCCGTTGTGCCGGCAGCGCATCCACGCCCAGGGATTTCCCGACAGTGTGGGGCTGCCCACAATGGGAAATCCCATTGGCCAGCTGGCGGGATGGAGAATCCTGCCCTTAGTCTCAGAAAAGGAGAATCCTGCCCCCTTTCTCTGGCAATTTCTAAGTGTAGGCTCGGAGTTGACCTACAATGTGATTAAGCATTAATGCTTGTGTGAGTACTCATAAAACAGTATCCAATTGATGTCCGATTGGAAAACACATTGAGAAATAAATACTTTTAACTTTTAATGTTGTGAAAAATAATGATGAATAACATTTAAGAGAAGCACTAATGATTTATAATTATAGTTTACTGCTGGACATCACATAAACTCCATTCCCCCAGCCGTGTGTCTCTCGGTGGCGCGCCATTTGCTGGCGTCGGGGTTCTCTACTCCCACTGCTTGTCAATAGGATACCCCATTGAATCCACCCCACACTACCGAGAAACCCACAAGTGACGAAACCCAACGGCTGGAGAATTCAGGCCCTTATATCAAGTTACTTTTATCTGTAAAGCTGTACCATGATTTTCATATATTATTAATCCATGGATCATATAATTACTACCAGAACATTTCACCGCGGAAGGGTTTATGAAGGCAAAACTTATTGCATTGAAGCAGAGAATATTATCAGCTATGAGGTTAAGCATGCCAAACAGATAACATTTTGTTTGTTCATTCATGCCATCTTTTAATTACAATGGGAAACTATCATTTACTTTTGTTGAACACTTTCCATGTGCAGTGGCGCTAACTGACACGTTAAACAAATGTAGATCAAAACATGTGAAAGTCATTTGTGTATAACTGATGTGAAGAAACTGTGACATGGTAACAATCTTGAGCTTGGCCATTTATGTTTGCACAAATAACACTGACTCAGTTCCCAGTAATATTGTTTAAACAAAATAGGTTGTATTTGCACTTTGTACATGAATATAGTTCCTTCTATTTCAAATGTACATATTTGTTTATTGGATAATGCAGAAACTAACATGATATTGCACAAATATTCATTAAATTCATTGTTGAATGTGGAAGGATTTTTGAATTTGAAAACATAGTTATTGAAGTTGAAACAGCTGAAGCTCATTGAAAGGAGCACACTTGATGGAAACACATTTTATTAGCATTGTTTCTTTTTTGTAAATATAGACTACAACCGTGCCAGGATTATATTTTATTTGTGTGAAATTGATCTTGCTAGCCCACCACCATAAGCATTGCCAAGTGGATGATCCATTTCACCAGTGACATAAGTGTCTGTCGCTGTTTGAATTTCCAGGGTCAGTGGACAAATATCAATATCAATATTGGTACAGCTGAGGCAACAGATAGTTGGAGCGCATGCGGTAGGAACATATGACGGTGAAAAGCTACTTGGATTCTGTTAACTCCTGACTCAAGCAGCTAGTCACTGCCATATATTCCGACATTGCACCAACCTAGCAGATGCCTGCCTGTTATGTGTTAATTGAATACTTCTGGTGGGTCTATGATGATACCCATATCTACCATCTCTCATGAGTCTCCCACTATCTCTGCACCAGGCTGGTTGTTCAATATACAATCTTGTATCTGTATTTTTTCCATTTGTTCATGGGATGAGGTGTCGCTGCTAACCCAGCATTTATTGCCCATCTCTAGTTGCCCTTGAGAAAGTGGTGGTGAGCCACCTGCTTGAACTACAGCAGTCCATTTGGTGTAGGTACACCCAATGGTAGGAAGGAAATTTCATGATTTTGACCCAGTGACAGTGAAGGAATAGGCGATATAGTTCCAAGTCAGGATGGTGAGTGGTTAGGAGGGGAACTTGTAGGTGGTGATGTCCTCATGCATCTGCTGCCTTTGTCTGCTGCCAAAATGTGTCGATGGTGGAGGGAGTAAATGTTGGCGGACCTGGTACTAATCAAGTGGCCTACTTTGTCCTGGATCGTGTCTATCAATGTCTCATCAACTACATTGTTAAAGTTGGTTACTGTCAGTTGCGTTGTTCAAGGAAACAGGTGATACATATTTGAACACATATAAATTGGCGTAACTGGTACAGCGGAATGTGAGGAGTGTTCATAGAGTCCCTACAGTACATTAGGCCCATCAAGTCTGCACCAACTGTCTGAAAGAGCACCCTACCTAGGCGCACTACACCACCCTATCCCCGTCACCCCACCTAACCTGCACATCTTTGGACCCTACTGGCTAATTTAGCATGGCCAATCCACCTAAGCTGCACATCTTTGGATTGTGGGAGGAAACCGGAGCACCCAGAGGAAACCCACGCAGACACGGGGAGAAACTTCACACAGTCACCCAAAGCTGGAATTGAACCCGGGTCCTGGTGCTGTGAAGCAGCAGTGCCCACCACTATACCACCATGCCACCCCTTGCCGTGCCGTGACACTAAACAAAATCAATAAACACTCAACAAGGAAATTCATCAACCAGCGTGGATCCTATTCACAGTGTTGAGCTCCTTGAGTATTGTTGGAGCTGCACTCATCCAGGCAAATGGAGGGTATTCCATTACGCTCCTGATTTGTGTCTTGTAGATCGCCCACTAACCTTGGGGAGTCAGGATGTGAGTTATTCATCATAGAATTCCAAGCCTCTGACCTGATCTTTTAACCACAGTATATATATGACTGGCCCAATTCAGTTACTGCCCAACAGTAATTCCCTCAATGTTGATAGTGGGGAATCCTGTGATGGTAAAGCTATTGAATGTCAAGTGGTGATGGTTAGATTCTCTCTTGTTGGAGTTGGTCATTCAGTTTTTCTGGGGCTTAGTGATGCCAAACACAGTCAAATTCTACTTTGATGTCAATGGCAGTCACTCTTACCTCTCGCTGGGAGGGTCTCCTGAGGTCAGGATCTGAGATGCCCTGGTGGAACTCAAACTGAGTATCAGTGAGCAGCTTATTGTTGAGTAAACACCACTTGATAGCACTGTCAAGAACTGTTCCATCACAGAGTAGTCTGAAGGGGTGGTAATTAGCTGGATTTTATTTGCCCTGCTTTTTGTGGACAGGACATACTTAGCCAATTTTTCACATTGCCAGCTTAATGATAATATTGTAGCTGGGGAACTGAAAAAAAAATTATGCCATAACTGTGTTAACTGGGAAAATTAAAACTATCAAGTTCAGTCTGCGGCACAAACTCTGCTCCCTTGCCACTGACTGTTCCCTTCCCAGCCACTGTCTGAGCTGAACCAGACAGTTTACAACTTTGGTATTCTGTTTGTTGGTGGGCTGAGTTCCTAACCCATGTTATCTCCATGCTAAAGACCAGCTACTTCGATGTCGATTATATTGCCTGCCTCCATAGGCTGACATATTAAGCAATTGTGAACCTACGGTAAATATAATCCTAACCACCTTTCTTTGACAGATAGAAAACAACAAACAAAAGCACGAACTACTTTAAAATGTGCTGTTAATTGGACATAGAGTCCCTAGTATTAATCTTCCGGTGATGGTTTCAGATGGACTGCTCAGTTTAACAAGAAAACGTGGGTACATGTCTTTTAACTCCAAAAGATTTACTAGTGAAATATATGCAAAAATATATAATGTTTGTATTTGAACTGAATGGCTTGGCCATCTCTTAGACACCAAACAAAATATCTATATTTTGGACCAGTTTCTTTCAGTCAAATTAACTTCTAAGCATTTTGGGAGAAGAAACATGATACTTTATGGACCAATCAATTTTTCTTTAGTACTGATGTCAAAAAAGTTGCTGCCATTTAGGGAATCAGAAAGATGGCCAGTGGATAATGGTTATATTGTGCGACAAGCAATAGGATAGCATCCTCAACAAGTATTTCTTTTGAACACAAAAATGGGAAATTTCTATCTTGAGTTTTCTTGAAAATCTGTATGCGACTTAAATTCCTGATTAAAAGAATTGAGGACAAACCACATGGGGGCCACCTGAAAGGATGTCAGAGGATGGCGGATGAAAATCGCTCATAGATGCAAATTAATGTCTCGTTTATTTCATCCTTCACACTGCTATGATCAGCCCCAGGTGGGGTTCCCCAACGGTTATTGATCAGGGTGAGACTGTCTGGCTGGGATACCCCCCAAGTGTCACAAAGTTGGGTGAGGAGGGATGACTGGCTCCGTGCCTTTATTTAACCCTCCCTCTGCTGGTAGCAACAAAGGTTTAATCAAACCCTTTATCTTGAATATCTTTTCCAGACCCAATAGTTATGCTTAAAAAGAAGCCAATTCAACCAGGCTTTCATGAGTTAAGATAGAGGAAGTTTATTAACTACTAAAAGGTAAGGAAATGAGTAAAATACATGCATCTATAGTCATACGGATTAGAGGTAAGAATTAAGTCTAATAGTAAGTAAATACAAAAAGGTTATACAAAACAGTCCTTAGGTTGTGAGGAGTAGATGGTAATGTGTTGCGGCCATTACAATTGTTTTCAGTATGGATAGCTTTTGCTGGCAAACAGTTGATTTTTTCGGTTCAGGTGTCCTGTTGTTCGATATTTTGATAGCGATTTCAGCACTTTTCCAACTGCAATCCTTCTGTTGGCTTATCAACTTTCCCCGAAAGTTTTAGATGTTCCTGCAAAAGCTGGCTATATTTGCAGGGGCCGTGTCTCGGTTGCTGTATTAGCTTCAGTGTGGCGATCTTTGAGGCACTTTTCTCACAGCACGCACATAAACACAAACTGACAGACAGACAGAACAGCACAGGCTGGAAGCAAGCAAGCTTTTAACTCCCTATTACCATCCTGGACCAGACTCCACAATTTGCTAGGATGCCAGACAAGAACCCCAATCACTTTTTAAAATTAGTTAAACTGTGAGGCAAGGATACTTCTCTACAGAAGTGATTCTTCACATACGTAAGGATATGGTGTATTGAACCAAACTTTATTATTAACACAGTATTAAACTACCTTAACATCACAGAAATATTGCTTACAATTAAGAGTCAGACAATGCTTAACAATAAAAAGAAACATTTTGGGCACGATTCAATGGACTTCAAACTAAGTCCACTGTAGGGTGCGTTTAGTGGAGTGTTTCTTGGCGGCTCCAGCACCGTGAAACATTGTGCTATCCAACGGCACTCAGCTGGTTTTTTTGGCCTCAGGGAATTTCTCTCCGCCGAGGCAGCTCTTAGAGTGATTTCCCGTTGACGGTCTCTACAGGCTGCTTGCCGATTAGGGCGCCATTTTCACTGGCAGTCCTGATCTTTCCCCTCCTTCAGGTCCCCTGCTTTATCGACCCCCCCCCCCCCCCTCCCCTCAACCTTGGGAAGGCCCTGGGAACACTCCTTCACCACCCCTGGCAATGCCAACCTGGCACCTGGGAAGTCTGGCCGCGTCAAGGTGTGCAGGTACCAGGGAGAGTGCCAGGGTACTGTGGACCAGTATTGAAAGATGCCCTGGTGAGGTCTTGCAGGCGTTGCCACGATCTATTAGGCTCATTTAAATATTCAGATCTGGACCTTGCCCAACAAGGGCGAAATTCAGATTATGCCGGGCAACCGAGTCGAGTGACTCGCGATCGACCCAGTGTCCCATGTGAAGCACAATTTGGGGCTCTCTGGCGGTTCATCCATTGCTCCTGACTCCATGCTGAATCGCGTCCTTTAACTTCGAACTGATATCTTCTCTATCTCCAGTCAAGCAAAATCCATCACATGATTCCTGCAACACACACACATATAATGCGATATATCTATCAATTTCTTACATTCATCACACCTCCAGATGTGCGTATTCCAAGAGGACCAGAATGTACGAGCCTGTCGCGGCCATTATACCCAGAGTCTTGGAGATGAGAGGCTCATTATGTCCCTTTGTTCTTTTTTTAAAAAAATTTAAAGTACCCAATTCATTTTTTCCAATTAAGGGGCAATTTAACGTGGCCAATCCACCTAGCATGCACATTTTGGGGTTGTGGGGGCGAAACCCACGCAAACACAGGCAGAATGTGCAAACTCCACACGGACCATGACCCAGAACCGGGATCGAACCTGGAACCTCAATGCCGTGAGGCCGCAGTGCTAACCCACTGCGCCACCGTGCTGGCCTATGTCCTTTTGTTCTTACCGGAGGTAGTACTCAGTCTTTGGATGGTTTTACTGGAACTTGTCTGGAAGCACAGGAAGGGATTCCATTGTTGCTTAGAAAACCCCCCTTGCGACTTCCGGTGGCGGCCAGGGAACTTATTTGGTAGCTCCCGCTCGTGGTGGACCTTTGGGAACGTTTTCCCCGATTTACAGTGAATTTGATCGCCGAAACAGGAGACTGGTGAAGTAATGGAGAAGGACTCTGCAGCACAGGAGAATATGGCGGAGGGTCAGGGACCGAAATTGCCAGCCCAGTGGTCACCGGAGCAGCTGGTGGATTTTCTCCAAGAGAGCTTTGCTCAGCAAAGAAAAGAACACCTGGCTCTGATTAAGATGGGGATTGACCATGTGGAGCGGAGATTGGAAGCCCAGGGCCAGGCGATCCAGACGGTGGAAGAGGTGGTGGCTGAGCATGATGACCAGCTAACCGCGATGGTGCCGGAGATGCAGATGATGAAGAACCACCAGAAAAGGCTGCAAGAGAAAGTGGAGGATTTGGAGAACAGGTCACGCAGGCAGAACCTGAGGATTGTTGACCTCCCGGAGAGCAGCGAGGGATCGGACGCAGGGGCATATGTGACGCGTATGTTCGAAAAGCTGCTGGGGGAAGGTGCGTTTGCTCGACCCTTGGAGATGGAGTGGGCACACAGAGCACTGATGAGGTAGTCGCTGAGGAATGAGCCACCGAGGGCGATGGTGGTGCAATGTACCGGTTCCTGAACAAGGAACAGATCTTGAGGTGGGCCAGGCAGACGAGGAGCTGCATATGGGAAGGCAACGAGCTGAGTATTTACCAGGGCTTGGGTGCGAAACTGGCCAAAAGAAGGGCGAGTTTCAATGAGGTGAAATCGGCCCTCTCTAAGAAGGGGGTAAAGTTCGGCATGCTGTACCCAGCGCGTTTGTGGGTCACCTATGACGGCCAGCAACTTTATTTTGGATCGCCAGATGAGGCGATGAACTTTGTGATGGAGGACATTGAACTTGGGGCGAGTAGTTGTGTTCTTTATATGCTGCTAAATTTATTTTTCTTTGGGTTTTGTATGTATTGTTTTGTACTAAGTTTGGGGCTGTTGCTATGTTTAGTTTGAGGGTTAATTTTGTTTTTAATGGGGGATGGTGGGTGGAATTTTCTTCTTTGTGTTAATTGGGGATTGTGATGTTTTGCAAATGTATCTTCACGTAGGGGGAGGGAAATCAGTGGGGAGTAGGATACTTGGCACCATGGGCGGGGGCTACCAGGCTAGCTGGGCAGGCTAGCTAACGGAAACGCAGTGGGGGGGGAGCAGGTGATCATTTTGTTGAGGGGGTTGGGATTGTTATTTTGTTATTGGGGGAGGGGGAGGGATGGGGGTATTGACCTGCTGACAGGGGAGGGACTGCCGCTTGGAGACAAATTGGGAGTTGATGACAGTGGGTGCCCGAGGGCGGTGCTGAGGAGGTGCGGGACACGGGCTGGAAGCTGCCCTAAGAAGGGTTATGGTTGATCGACAGGGTGGGGAGGGAGGACGAGGTGCTATAGGAGACACACCTGAGAGTAGTGGATCAGACTAGGCTAAGGAAGGGGTGGGTTGGCAGTCATTCCATTCGGGGTTGGACTCTAAAACTAGGGGGGCTGCGATCTTCATCAATAAGCAGGTGTCAATTGAGGTAGGGAGCATAGTGGCAGACTCCGGGGGCGGGGGGGGTTGTAGGTACGTTATGGTGAGTGGGAAGCTGGAGGGGATGCCGGTGATATTAGTGAATATCTATGCACCAAACTGGGATGATGTGGAGTTTATGAGGCAGGTGTTGGGGAGGATCCCGGACTTAGAACATAGAACGATACAGCGCAATACAGGCCCTTCGGCCCACGATATTGCACCGAAACAAAAGCCATCTAACATACACTATGCCATTATCATCCATATGCTTATCCAATAAACTTTTAAATGCCCTCAATGTTGGCGAGTTCACTACTGTTGCAGGTAGGGCATTCCACGGTCTCACTACTCTTTGCGTAAAGAACCTACCTCTGACCTCTGTCCTATATCTATTACCCCTCAGTTTAAAGCTATGTCCCCTCGTGCCAGCCATTTCCATCCGCGGGAGAAGGCTCTCACTGTCCATCCTATCTAACCCCCTGATCATTTTGTATGCCTCTATTAAGTCTCCTCTTAACCTTCTTCTCTCCAACGAAAACAACCTCAAGTCCATCAGCCTTTCCTCATAAGATTTTCCCTCCATACCAGGCAACATCCTGGTAAATCTCCTCTGCACCCACTCCAAAGCCTCCACGTCCTTCCTATAATGCGGTGACCAGAACTGTATGCAATACTCCAAATGCGGCCGTACCAGAGTTTTGTACAGCTGCAACATGACCTCCTGACTCCGGAACTCAATCCCTCTACCAATAAAGGCCAACACTCCATAGGCCTTCTTCACAACCCTATCAACTTGGGTGGCAACTTTCAGGGATCTATGTACATGGACACCTAGATCCCTCTGCTCATCCACACTTCCAAGAACTTTACCATTAGCCAAATATTCCGCATTCCTGTTATTCCTTCCAAAGTGAATCACCTCACACTTCTCTACATTAAACTCCATTTGTCACCTCTCAGCCCAGCTCTGCAGCTTATCTATATCCCTCTGTAACCTGCTACATCGTTCCACACTGTCGACAACACCACCGACTTTAGTATCGTCTGCAAATTTACTCACCCACCCTTCTGCGCCTTCCTCTAGATCATTGATAAAAATGACAAACAGCAACGGCCCCAGAACAGATCCTTGTGGTACGCCACTTGTAACTGAACTCCATTCTGAACATTTCCCATCAACCACCACCCTCTGTCTTCTTTCAGCTAGTCAATTTCTGATCCACATCTCTAAATCTCCCTCAATCCCCAGCCTCCGTATTTTCTGCAATAGCCTACCATGGGGAACCTTATCAAACGCTTTACTGAAATCCATATACACCACATCAACTGCTCTACCCTCGTCTACCTGTTCAGTCACCTTCTCAAAGAACTCGATAAGGTTTGTGAGGCATGACCTACCCTTCACAAAGCCTTGCTGACTATCCCTGATCATATTATTCCTATCTAGATGATTATAAATCTTGTCTCTTATAATCCCCTCCAAGACTTTACCCACTACAGACGTGAGGCTCACCGGTCTATAGTTGCCGGGGTTGTCTCTGCTCCCCTTTTTGAACAAAGGGACCACATTTGCTATCCTCCAGTCCTCTGGCACTTGGACACACATAGGCTGATCGTGGTCGGGCGGGGGGCGAACTTTAATATGGTTATAGATCCGAGGTTGGATCGGTCGAGTTCGAGGACAGGGAGGGTGCCAGCCCCGGCAAAGGAACTAAAGGGGTCTATGGAACAGATGGTGGGGGGGGGGTGATCCGCGAAGGAATTTTCTTTTTCCCCTCATGTACTCGT
Organism: Scyliorhinus torazame; assembly: GCF_047496885.1. Classification (NCBI taxonomy): domain Eukaryota; kingdom Metazoa; phylum Chordata; class Chondrichthyes; order Carcharhiniformes; family Scyliorhinidae; genus Scyliorhinus; species Scyliorhinus torazame. The sequence continues at coordinate 235,515,027 of NC_092710.1, forward strand.
AGGTTGATTTTTTTGTTTTGAGTAGGGTTTTGCTGGTGAGAGTGGTGGATACCAAGTATTTGCCGATTGTTGTGTTGGACCATGCCCCATGCTGGGTGGATTTACGGGTGAGCAATGAGGGCGGAAGCACCCGAAATGGAGATTGGATGTTAGCGGATGAGGTGGTGTGTGGGCGGGTGACGGAGGCCATCCAGAATTATTTGGAGATAAATGACACAGGGGAGGTTTCGGCAGCATCGGTATGGGAGGCACTGAAGGCAGTAGGTAGGGGGGGGAGCTGATTTCAGTTCGGGCTCATAGGGAGAAGATGGAGCCGGCAGAGTTGGATACGTTGGTTAGGGAGATACTCCAGGTGGATAGAAGGTACTCGGAAGCCCCGGAGGCGGGGTTGTTGAAGGTGCGGCAGAATCTGCAGATGGAGTTTTGTCTGATATCCACAGGGAAGGCGGTGGGCCTTCGACTTTGATGGAGTGGAAGTACTTGTGGGAAGACCTGGGGCAGTTTGGATTTGGGCAGGGCTTTGTAGACTGGGTCCGGTTGCTGTATCAGGCGCTGGTGGCGAGTGTGCGGACGAACCGGGTGAGCTTGGAATATTTCAGACTGAGGCGGGGGACGAGGCAGAGATGTCCACTCTCCCCACCGTTGTTTGCCTTGGCTATAGAGCCATTGGCAATGGTGCTGAAAGCGTCAAAGGACTGGAAGGGGCTAGTCCGGGGGGAGGTGGAGCACAGGGTCTCGTTGTATGCGGACGACCTACTCCTGTATATTTCTGACCTATGAGGGGGGATGGGAGAGATTATGCAGATCTTAGGGGAATTTGAACATTGGTAAGAGTGAGGTTTTTGTAATCCAGGCGAGGGGGCAGGGGAGGAGGCAGAGGGAGTTTCCGTTCAAAGTGGTGGGAGGGAGTTTTTGATTCTTGGGAATCCAGGTGGCACGGGGATGGGAGCAGTTACATAAATTAAATCTGGCCTGGCTAGTTGAGCAAATGAAGGAGGACTTTTGGAGGTGGGGCATGCTCCCGTTGTCACTTTTGGGGAGGGTACAGACCATAAATGTGGTGATGTGCATCAATGTAAATGCATGTAAGCTAGCTAGACACTAGAAGGAGCACCAGAAACATCACACACACACACTCAACCAATAGATCAGTTAGATAGGATACGACCAATGGACACTCACGATACACACGGAAGTGACACGACCACAAGAGGGCATTATACCAACCCATATATAATGGACACCACACACATGATCTGCCTCTTTCCAGTGGAGACAGTCAGTGAGTACAGAGACAGAGTTGATTCAATATTACACCCACCACGTGGATTGCAGCAGCTGGTTAGTCAGTCTGGGTAGGTATAGTAGGATTAGCAGTAGTGTCGAACCCGAGTAATAGAAGTGTAAGTAGTTTAATAAAGGTGTTGAAGTTATCTCCACGTCTGAACCTTCCTTTGTCAAGTGCACCACAAGGAAGCCGCTTATGTTACACCTACAACATAACAAATCAATAAAGATGACGGTTCTCCCGAGATTTTTGTTTGTTTCCCAGTGTCTCCCTATTTTTATACCAAAGGCCTTTTTCAAGCGGGTTAATGCGGTGATCTCTGGATTTGTTTGGGTGGGTAAAACCCTGCGAGTAAGGAAAGTGCAGTTGGAGCGGAGCCGAGCGGGGGGCGACGGGGTTGGCCCTACTGAACTTTAGGAATTACTGCTGGGCGGCAAATATAGCTATGATCAGGAACTGGGTAGTGGGGGAGGGGTCTGTGTGGGAGCGGGTAGAGGCAGCATCATGTAGGGGCACAAGCTTAGGAGCACTGGCAACGGCACCTCTGCCATTCTCGCCGACCCGGTACCCCATAGTCAGTGGTGGTGGTGGCTCTGAGAGTTGGGGACAGTGGCGGAAGCATAAGGGAGTAGAGGGAGCGTCGGTGTGGGCTCCAATTTGTGGCAATCACTAGTTTGTCGCCGGGAGATTTGGTGGGGGTTTCGTAGGTGGCAGAGAGCTGGTATTGAGAGGCTGGGAGATCTATTTATTGATGGGAGCTTTCCTTGTTTGGCGGATCTGGAGGAGGAGTTTGAATTGCGGGTGAGAATGGGTTTCTCTATCTGCAGGTGAGGGACTTTGTGCGAAGACAGGTTTTGACATTTCTGCTTCTTCTGCAACAGGGGATATAGGATAAGGTAGTTCCAAAAACAGGAGTGGGAGAAATTTATAAAGCGCTCATGGAGTGGGAGGGGACCCAGATAGGGGAGGTAAAGCGCAAGTGGGAAATGAGTTAGGAAAGGGTCTCGAGGCAGGTCTGTGGGAGGATGCTCTGAGTAGAGTCAACACATCCTCATCATGTGCCAGGCTCAGCCTGATACAATTCAAGGCGGTTCACTGGGCACAGATGATGGTGGCCCAGATGAACAGGTTTTCTGGGGTAGAATACAGATGTGTGAGGTATGCAGGAGGCCCGCAAATCATGTCCACATGTTTTGGGCATGTCCAAAGCTTAAGGGATTCTGGTAGGAATTTGCCAAAGTCATGTCCATGGTGCTAAAAACTAGGTGGCGCCGAGTCCGGAGGTGGCGATCTTTGGAGTGTCGGGAGAACCGTGAGTCCAGGGGGTGAGAGAGGCTGGTGTTTTGGCCTTTGCCTCCTTGGTAGCCCAGAGACGGACTTATTAGCGTGGAGGGACTCGGAGTCCCCGAAATCGGGGGTATAGGTTCGCGACATGGCTGGGTTTCTCAGGCTTGAGAAAATCAAGTTCGCCCTAAGATGATCAGTGTTCGGGTTCGTCCTGAGGTGGCAGCCATTTATTAGCTTCTTTGGGGCAAACAAAACTGTTAGCAGATACAATAAGGGGGTGTTAGGGAATAAGGGGGGCAGGAGCAAGTTAGTTTAGTTTAGTTCAGTTTAGGCGGGATCAGCGAGTGGACATGGAGGGACTTGGGGATTGTGTGTATAAGTTATGTTGGCGGGGTATGGTTGTTAGTTGGGGGGGGGGTGTTACACACTGAATTTTGTTTACATTTGTATTTGTACCTTTTGTTGTTATAAAACCAGAAATGCCTGAATAAAATGTTTGTTAAAAAAAGAAAACCCGCCTTGCGGCCATTCCTGTCAGTGGCTAATTGTACATTCTCAGCCACCTTTGGTGTCTTTTAAAAAAAATATACAACTTAGGTATTTATTAAAGTCCAATATAATGTATAATTTCAGGGCTTTTCTCCACAGTTACAACAACATCCAAATCTAATCAAACCATTTTAAACAATTTGACCACAATTTCTCAAAATCAAATTTCCTGCCTAAATCTCTCCACCTTGCTCAACGTATCCATAAAACCTACTGATGTGTTGGGTAGGCTGGGTCGATGTGGACTGCACTTGATGCATTGTAGCGAGAGACAGACCTCCAAGACTTGATAAGATGCATTTTATTTAACATCTAAACTATTATACATGTTCAACTGTGGGTTGACACTATGCTGACTTGACTGGAGACCTGATGCTAGCCTAACCAGACTTACTGGCTACCACATGGTGTTTGCACTGGCCAGCTCACTAACTCTGACTGTCTCAGAGGCTGGGTCCCGAGAGAGCGGAAAAACTGGTGCCCTCTGGCTTTATAGTGGTCGTGTCCTGTTTGGTGATTGGCTTCTCTGTTCTGTGTGCTTACTGGTCATCCTGTGTGTCAATCACTGCCTGTCTGCACTCCATTGTATACATAGATGTATATTATGACACCTACCTCTTTTTTTTACAAACTTTTGGTCAGCTAATCTCATATATCCTTATGTTAATTGGTATAAAGTATTATTTGATAATGCTCCTATGAAGCACCTTTACAAAGTTCACTATGTCAAGGATCCTATCAAAATGCATATTGTAAGTTGTCCATGAAAGGTTTAGCAGATTGATGGTAGAGGATGTTTTGATTGAGTGCTTTTTTTGAGATGCAGAACAATTTATTCCAATCTGTTATGTATTAAAAGATTTGGCACAATGCCCTGTTTTTTTACCTTTGAGGAATTCAACATCAACAAACTTATTCTTATAATGTAGAGTACAGGAGTTTAAAATTCACAATAGCACGAGGGCTGATTGTTGATTGTAACTTTTATTCTTGGTGGTCAAGAATGCCCTATCTTTTCTGCCATTTAACAAACTAGGGAATGATTGGGAGCCGTGATTGAGATTTAGTAGGAGCACAGTTTTAGGTTCCATAATTAAAGATTTATAGTGCTGCTAGAAGCACCTTCAGAGTTACAAGATTACAAATTGTGCAATTATGAATTCTGCTAATTAGATACAAATTGAATATCTAAATTATATTAATTAGAAAGTAGTCTTGCCACAACTCAGAAATATTCTATCCATGAAACTTGACCAGTATAATGTTCTGTAATAAGAGATAATATGATTAATTATACATGATTCGCATTAGCAAATAAGACAGCACGGTAGCACAATTGTTAGCACTGTTGCTTCACAGTGCCAGGGTCCCAGGTTCGATTCCCGGCTTGGGTCACCATCTGTGTGGAGTCTGCACGTTCTCCCAGTGTCTGTGTGGGTTTCCTCCGGGTGCTCTGGTTTCCTCCCACAAGTCCCGAAAGACGTGCTGTTAGGTGAATTGGACATTCTGAATTCTCCCTCAGTATACCCGAACAGGTGCCAGAATGTGGCGACTAGGGGATTTTCACAGTAACTTCATTGCAGTGTTAATGTAAGCCTACTTGTGACAATAATAAAGATTATTATTATTATTATTATTATTAAGGCTGATTCCAAAATACACTTTCTCATCACAGAAAAAGTGCAAGACACTAAATTACAAAACTCAGACAATAGAGTTCAATCACCAATTACCTAACTATAATTTGTATTATACAGTTAATGACATGAAAATTAATATCTAATAGCAGATTTAAAATCTAACATTTCCAAATCATTTTCTCTCAGCATTTATTGATTTTTCCTCTTCCTGTTATTGTGAATGCCTTTCTTGTCCATTTTATATGTGTCATTACGATTTTAACTCAAATAACAGTGCCACTCCCTAAATAAACTATTTCTTCTGTCATTGTATTACAATGCCCCCAAATGCAAAGGATTCAATCTAATGCTAATTTAAACAATTTTCATTTTGAACATTATTTCAGTGCAATTAAAATAAAGCGCGCAACAGAAAATATTAGTCATTCACATGTACATTCCAGACAAATAATAAAGTGTTGTCAAGTTATGTATTTAACAGGAATGGAGAAAATGATGGAAAAAACATATTTTGAGCCATTTGTAAACTCATTACATCATTATGTCAAACACGGGCATTAGGGCAACACGGTAGCATTGTGGATAGCATTGTGGATAGCACAATTGCTTCACAGCTCCAGGGTCCCAGGTTCGATTCCGGCTTGGGTCACTGTCTGTGCGGAGTTTGCACATCCTCCCCGTGTGTGCGTGGATTTCCTCCGGGTGCTCCGGTTTCCTCCCACAGTCCAAAGATGTGCAGGTTAGGTGGATTGGCCATGATAAATTGCCCTTAGTGTTCAAAATTGCCCTTAGTGTTGGGTGGGGTTACTGGGTTATGGGGATCGGGTGGAGGTGTTGACCTTGGGTAGGGTGCTCTTTCCAAGAGCCGGTGCAGTCTCGATGGGCCGAATGGTCTCCTTCTGCACTGTAAATTCTATGTTAATCTATGAGCAAAGCTGTTTCAATGCATTTTCACTACTTCTAAGTTTAACTCTGCTGGCCTCACTCTAAAACACTGAGATGCTTCATCTGGAGATAATTTATTGTAACGTGCTGGTGCCCTTTTACAGAAGGACTATTCGCATACTTGTCACACTGTAACTGACAGATGGACAGCTGACACCCACTGTATCTGACATATCAATGTGGCAAGACCATGAGCTGTAGAGAATGAAAGAATCCTAATTGACCTTCTGATGGAAGTAATCTTTATAAATCTTTTAATAAAATGTTTTCAGCACTATGCTATTTACATCATACTTTCCCTGTAGCCCCAAGGCTGTTGGTGCCCAATGGGCTCAAACTTTGCTTCAACTGCATCTTAACAAACTGAATTGCAATTCACAATTAGGATTTAAAATGTTAATTTATTTCGTCCCAGATTCAAAATAGAAGCCTATTGCTGGAGAGCCTCTGGCTACAATCAGATATGTAAGTGGAAGCAAGCAAGCCTAACCTCACTGAAAGAGAGGCATTAGGAGAAGATGGTGTGGTCAACAATGGCACCTGGCATCTGCAGGCAGGTCAAGAAGAATGATGAGGGATTATTGAACCATGGTCACAGTCACAGAAGATATCATTTGTGATGTTGGTTAGACCTGTTTTGATGCTGCACAAGGCCAGAGACCTAACCAGAGAGATTCAAACATGGAAAGAGAAAGCTTGGTATGGAATTTGTGGATGGAAACATTTTCAAAAACATTAGATAGTAAACAGCGAAATTGAGGATGAAGTGGTAATTTACAAGGACAGGAGGTTGTGGATGAGTTTTTTTTGAAGAGGATGGAAAGGATAGTAGTTTTTAAAGGCAGGAGGACAATATCTGAGGAGGCAGCACCAATAATAATTCCATTTAGCTTTGGAGCCAAGAAAGAAAGTAGGGCAGTTAGCAGTTTAGTGGGAATGGGGTCATGGGGTAAGGAGATGGATTTTCTGTATGAGATAATGCAGAAAGGGTATGAGAGGTGTCATGTGAGAGTACCTTTAAGAAATGGATGTTAAGCAATGTACCTTTAAGAAATGGGGCTGATCATATTACTGAAGTGATGTCAGAGGGTGGGGGGAGTTGAGCTCACTTCTGCTTTTTGAGTTTCGGTTTGAGAACGCAGCTGGGAGTGTCTGTGTGTTTTGCTGTGAGCTGCAGGAAGAAACACAGAGCTGGTCTGTTGATTTCTGCAATCCAAAGACTATAAATATATTGAATGTAACCTAATGTGCTCCTCATTTTTGAAGGTTTGAAGTCTTTTGGATGTTTAAAGGAACAGTTTGAAGGATTATTTAGTGTTGTAGTCTTTTGGGGTTATCTTTGAAGTAATGGGTGTTAAGATATTCAATGTTTGTTTTTAAAAGGTTAACTTGAGTTCATCGAATAAACATTGTTTTGTTTTAAAAAAACATTCATCCATTTCTGCTGTATGCTTCCCACACCACAATCTATTAAAAGTTGTGGGTCGGTTGAACTCCATGAAACACTTTGGGGTTCTGTAAACCCGGACCCATAATAGAGGGTATGCTAGAAAAGCATGGGAGACATAGGTTCAGTGATAGGGCAGAAAAACAACTTGCAAGAGATCTGAACAAAGAACAAAGAAAAGTACAGCACAGAAACAGGCCCTTTGGCCCTCCAAGCCTGCGCCGACCATGCTGCCTGTGTAAACTACAATCTTCTACACTTCCGGGGTCCGTGTCCCTCTATTCCCATCCTATTCATGTATAAGTCAAGATGCCCCTTAAACGTCACTATCGTCCCTGCTTCCACCACCTCCTCCGGTAGCGAGTTCCAGGCACCCACTACACTCTGTGTAAAAACCTTGCCTCGTACATCTCCTCTAAACCTTGTCCCTCGCACCTTAAACCTATACCCCCTAGTAATTGACCCCTCTACCCTGTGAAAAAGCCTGACTATCCACTCTGTCTATGCCCCTCATAATTTTGTAGACGTCTATCAGGTTGCCCCTCAATCTCCGTCGTTCCAGTGAGAACAAACCGAGTTTATTCAACCTCTCCGGCTTTGTAAGAGAAGGGTAGGAAACCAGTGGCAAATGAACAAAAGATTGCAACCTTTGTGACAAATTAATCCATGATCTCCTCAAACTTGTTGCAGGTGAGAATTCAGGGGAAAAGGAAAGGGGACAGATATGTAAGGAGATGATGAGGAGGGAAGAAGCAAAATAGGGTTTGGCTTTACTAGGATGATCCTGGAATAATGGATGGATGAATTCTAGTGATACAATGAAGCCAGATCTGGTGACGAGTGGCTCAAGTCTGCGGCCCCTGTGTGAGCAAAGTTGGAGGCAACAATGGGGGAGCAATTGTGGTGGGACAGATTTAATGTCTTGATGGTAACAAAGGGAATGAAGGACTACTGAACACACCAACATGGTTAGAAGTTTTTGATTTGGTTAGAAGATGAATGAAAGGCCAAACTAGGCAATTGGAAGTTTGAAAGTTCAACTGTGACTAGCTTGGGTGAGAATTTACTCCAGGGATGGGTGCAGAAAGACATGTAGTTAGAAAGGGAAAGGACTACATGGATGATGAGAGATACAAGGACAAATTCATAGATGGCTTTGTCAGTGATGAGATTGTGGGAGGAGCAATGCTTTAAAAATGGTAAGGTCCAAGGGGAGGGAAGACAATCATAGTAGAGCCTAGCACATTGTTCTTTAATATGCTTTAAAATGTACATACTTCTGTCATGAAATGTTACTGTAAAATAGTATATAAATTCTTAATTTGAAATTCATGTCCCCTCTATTTCAACAGACTTATATAATTCATATTAATTTTAGTCCCTTTATAGAATAACCGTTTATTAAAATCTCAATCATGTTCCCTCTCAACAATCACACTTAAAATCTGTGGCAAGGAACTTTAAATTCATCATTTGTAACCAATACTTTTGGCACAAGTGGCTGTTGCAAGGTGACTATCTTGTTTCAACACGATGACAGGACAGCCTTTTGTCTTCATTGAAAATTTATGTTCTGAGTTGATGGGCAAGCTTCTTTCACTGCACAAATGATTATTATATATTACTCTATTTAATTATGTGAACAAAAATAATTGTGTCAGGTGAATAGAGTTTTCTACAGCTGTTTCAACAGAATTTGTCTAAAGGTCCATTTACTTTTTATGTCCGACTGGTGGATCTAGTGACAATGATGATATGAGTCAGAATAACCACAGGAATGTAATGTATAACGTATTAACAATGATTCATAGGGACTGACTGAATAAGTCAAATTATAATTTCTTTATATGGTAGTTTGGGATTTTAACTATTATTCAGTGATGAAACTCCATAACCTGTGAATTATGAGAGCCATAAACCATTATCCATTATTACTGTATGTTCTTTTACCTGTGTATTCATTTTTTTCCTTTTACTTTTTTAAAAGGGCAGGCTACAGTTAACAACATTGGAGCAGGTGGAAATGGGGGAAATCAAGGAGTTAGTAAGACTCTGGGAAGGAGACACTGGGACGGGGATTGTGTAGATTCTGGGCAGCACGGTAGCATAGTGGTTAGCACAATTGCTTCACAGCTCCAGGGTCCCAGGTTCGATTCCGGCTTGGGTCACTGTTGTCGAGTCTGCACGTCCTCCCCGTGTGTGCGTGGGTTTCCTCTGGGTGCTCCGGTTTCCTCCCACAGTCCAAAGATGTGCAGGTTGGGTGGATTGGCCATGATAAATTGCCTTTAGTGTCCAAAATTGCCCTTAGTGTTGGGTGGGGTTACTGGGTTATGGGGCTAGGGTGTGGAGGTGATGACCTTGGGTAGGGTGCTCTTCTCCAGGAGCCGGTGCAGACTCGATGGGCCGAATGGCCTCATTCTGCACTGTAAATTCTATGAAATTCTATGATTTGAGGATGGATGATTTGAATTTTATTCTTAGAATGTGGTAATTTCTGCCAAAACTGCAATTATTGCCAATCCTTAGTTGTGTTTAGTTGAAGGTGGTGGATCTTCTTGAACTACTGCAGTCATTGTGGTGATGGTGTGTCTAGGTTGGGAATGGGTACTTAGCTTAGTCTTTGGAAAATTCTGCCAGGTTGGAATTAATAGCATGCGGAGAATCGTGTGCTGCAAAATTCAGCACTGTGCTCAGTATGCCATTTCAGATACAAAATGGTGTCTGAGGCACGTGCATACATTCTGGTGCATTTCTGGAGCTGGGAAGGCAAGGAAAGGGAAGGGAAAGCCCAACAGTGCTAATTCAAGGGATCATAAACTGCTTACAGATTAGTTGCTGCATCATTGACCAACCAGATTCTAATTCTTGAGTTCTTGAAAGGAGAAGGGATTATAATTGATGGGGTTGCAGTGAGGGGAGGTGTTGGGCAGAAGAAAGAGACCATCTGAAGCTTGTAAATCAGAAGACATCGCAGGCTGAGGGGGAAATGGGATGTGAGAAGATGCATTAGGTATGAGCATATGGTTATCATTGATCCCTTCAGCTCTGCTGATGTCCTTGACCTCAGTTATGGCCGTCCCAATGTTGGCTCTGTCACCATCTCCTCCATCAGGCTTTGGGTATGCAGCTATGGTCTCCTCTGCCGGTTATGTGCTGCCACTTGTGGTGATGATTCAACTTACTCTGCAAGAGAGAGAAAGAGAGGCATGTCAGTGAATAGTGCAATGTATTTGAATAATGTGTCTGTTATGGTTGAATAGATGTCGGTACAAACTGTGAGATATGGGTGTAGGGTTTGAATCTAGATGTGTAAATGGGGTATGAATGTAAGGTATGATTCATAATTGATAGAGACGGTTGGTAGATGAGTGAACGTGTGTTAGTGAATTTAGAGGTTTGTGAGGTTAGTGGTGCATTTGTATGGCTATAGCATTTGAGGATCCATTCACTGACTTTGACCACTTGTGTGAAATCATTGAATTTCTTGCGACACTGCATCCAAGTTTTCGGGATTACAGTGTTGGTGTTTTATTTATTATTCATTTGCGGGATGTTGGTGTTGCTGACTAGGCCAGCATTTATTGTCCATTCCTGATTGCCCTTTAAAAAGTGTTGATGAGCTGGATTCTTGAATCCCTGCAGTTCATGTGATGTAGGTACACCTACACTGCTGTTGGGGAGGGAATTCCAGGATTTTGACATTGACTATAATGGCTATCTGCTGCCACTGCCTTAGTGATGTCTGTCTGGAGGGGCTCTTGGTCCCCTGTGTATAGAGAATCTCTCTCCTCCTGTCCAATTCTTGCATCAAGGTCTCCAGTGCTTCATCACAGAACCTTAGAAATGCTTCTACCCTGTTGCATGATTTTTCAGTTCTTTTCCTGCTCAAACACACTTTCCCAGCTACTTCTAGCATTTGCTCCAGTCAAAATGCACCTCGCCTTTAGGAGGTACAGGCTGACTTTATGTAGTGCAGACTAACTTGAACTCATGCTAGCCTCTCATGATTTTTTGCCTCCTCCTCAGGCATGCTATCACTCAGCAGCACACTTAACACTGGCTGCATGCTGTTATTAAGTTGCCTGCATCAGGCGCAGGATAATTGCACATCACCGTCCTCATGCCCACTTTCATGCCTTACTGAATTTCAAAGCACTGGGGTTCAGCAGACTTGTGAGGGTGGCCTCACCATCAGTGCCTTGGCAACATTTGGAAGGATGTTATTCTGGATTCTGACAGCCGGGGGGGGGGATTTCTCATAACCTGCTGTCCTTAGGTGGAATTCTTGGGCGATGGGGCAAAGAAGGGATTTGTGGCATTGGTGAAGGTGAGCCACTATACTGTTCACATTAAGGATTATCATATAAGCTGATTTCCTGACTTCCAAAATAAAAATCAGGTCTTGTGTGAGTGGAACAGTTCAACGTGGATGACAAATGTGGTACTGTGGGCTGGGAACTTGTGCAGTAGTTTGGGGTGGAACTGTAAACATAAACTCCAGACTCAGCTGTACTGACAACACTTAATGTTTAGCTTCTGTGTGTTTATCGGTAGATTTTATTCAGCTCAGAGAGTTGAATGGTTGAAGCTTAAATTATATGGATTTATTGATTGATTGGATTGATTCTACTTGGTTGTACTGGTAGATTTTGGTTCCAATGCTTAGCCTATGAGTTAAGCTATGTTAAGAATGAAAATTAAGCACATTAAAATGAGTTACTGATCAAATCAGAAAGTCTGACCAAGGAAAGGTGATATGACAACTAGAAAATATATATTACTGGTAGATTTTAAGAAGATTATAGATAATGGCCGGGATTCACCAATATCGCGGCCAAGTGTTGACACTGCATCAAAACCGACACGAGCGACGCCGGCGTCAACGAGTCTCCAGGTCCAGGTATTCTCCTCTTCTTCAGGGGTTGGAACAACGTCGGAGTGCTGCGCGCTGCTCCGGCGCCGAAAGCTGCCCTACACGGCCGGCGTGGGTCAGCGCATGCGCGCCATGGCCGTCTTCGCGCCGGCCCCCAGGCAACAGGGCGGAGCCCTACAGGGGCCTGGCGTGATGGAACATAGCCCCCCCCCCCCCGGAATGAGAGTGCCCACCGATCAGTAGCCCCCGATCGCGGGCCTTGCCACTGTGGAGGCCCCACCCCCGGAGTCGGCTCCCCCTCCCCCCCCCCACCAGGACGGCCCCCGCAGCCAGAGTGCCGAGGTCCCGCCAGGTGGGGCCATATGTAAACCACACCGGTGGGACTCGACGGAACTTGGAGGGCACTCATCCCGTCGAGCGTGGAAAATTGCCGCAGGGGCTGCTCTCAAGGGCCCCTGACTGGCGCCGCGATGATTGCGCGGGTGCAATTGCTGCCAATTCTGCGGTCGCTGGAGAATCGGCGGCTGGCGTCAAGAGCGGCGTGGCGGGATTGTCGTGCCCACCCAGCGATTCTCCGACCCAGAGGGAGCTCGGAGAATCGCGGCCACTGTCCAAAAATTACAGTTTTTAAGAATACGAGATGAATGTTTTCAATATGTTCATATAAAATTCTTCTATCTAAAACCTTTGCAAATGCATGAACCCATTTAAATCCATACAGGTTTTTTAATATTAGAATTGGTTTTGGTGCATATTTTAGATGGAGTCAAAAATGGATTCCTAACTCCATTGGAAAATCCATTGTGCAGTGGAAAGGAGAGGATGAAAAACAGTTGTGCTAAGTTTTAGGCATTTGTTACAGAAACAAAACATGGCTGGAAGCTTGTGGGAATACCCAATGTTTATTGTTTAAACATTTTTGGCCCAATTCTTGTCTTACCCAATGCAATCAACTGTAACAGATGGAAAATTAAGTAGACAGCAGATTTATTTCATGCACACACATTTTCTATGCAGCAAAATCCCATTGAGGGCAGAGGTATACCACGGTCCTGTCACACTTGGCAGGAAAGCTTGGAAGTGACAGAGGCAGATGACAAATCTGAGTCTCTGTGCCTGCAAGTTCCCAAACAACATGACTTGTGAACACCATTCCTTTGCACTCAGACTTCAGTGGGACATATCAGCCCCAGCTTTGTAAAGGATGATAGCAATGTTGCAATAAGCTTGACTGAGGTGAATTCTGTGTAACATCACTCAGATTGCAATCAGAGCATTTTCCCCCACCTGTGGTCCTCTGCAGTAGACCTCTCTGAATTTCTTCTGCAATATCAACTCGCTGACATGTGTAGAGCTTAAAGAAAATTAAGTGGCGAGGTTGGTTGTGAGATAATTGATTGGAATTGGGGTTATCCCCTGAATAACAATGCCATGCCATGTGGCTTCATTTGTTACCAAATTATATTTTAGGAAAAGCATGAGCAGGTTTCAATTTTGCACGTACTGAATGAGAAAAAAATGCAGACTAATTCAATTGAATGGAATTCCAAGTAAAATAAAGGACAAACAGTTAAATAGGATTGCAAAAATTGCTGTGGAAGGCTTGCGTGTAATGTGTATGTGTTTTGGGCTGGGAGGTTGAATTAATATCAAGAAAAGTCCAAATCGCAGCTCAAGGAAAGTGCATGAAGCTGAATGAGATGACGAGGGAGGAAACATAACAACACGATGAAAACAAAGCTGCTGGCACGATGCAAATTAACAGATTTGTGCAAAACACAAGCCACCCCACCCCCCATAGCCGCCTCCAATAGATACAGCGATACATATTACTAAAATGCTGAATAAAGCTTCACAAATTACGTGGGTAAATTTATAATCGAATTAGTTCATAAATTCAAAATAACCGCCAGTAATTTTAAACAACTGTTAATTAATCTTCTGTCAATTGCCATAGAAGTGAATACCAGTTTCGTGCGTACAATTTAATCTCAGGGATACATCTATTGCAAATAGCTCTAATCACGCCTGCTGGGACACTGGCATAAGATATGAAAGCTCACGGTAGTTTATTATCTAGTAACCTTTTGTTTTCTATTCTTAGTTGACTTAAGGTTAAAAATACTCAACGCTAAGCAAGATTCACACACACGCACACACAGAACCAACAGTGCTCTTGTTTAACCACCATTGACGAAGTGGTGCTGAAGGATAGTTGGAAGCATGCAGTATCCTCCAGTTTTAGATATACGAGGACGTGCGAGTGGAAACAATAATTACACCAATTTATTTTTTAATACCTCCGACTAATGATGGATATCAATATTTATTGGTCAATTACGGGCACTTCTCAATTACTAATTTCGAATACAACATCCGCCTGAACCAATCACCAACATAGTTTGCGTTTATTTATTTTTTGTTGTTTTCCTTCAAATGTGTAAAACCCATGCTGCATTGTGTGCGCATCCGTTTTCAACACTCACTGTGTCACTGTGTGGGGGATATGGAGATCCACTTTATAAGCGGTGCAACTGCTTACAGCTGCCATTGTAAAACACCAATTTCTCTTTAATGCATTATATTTCCCATAATAGATAGGTTTGCAGATTGGGGTACGTGCCTTTCCTGCAATTGCCCTGGTGTGAGTCAGCTCCCCCCCCCCCCCCCCCACTCCCCGAATATGGCCAGAAGCAGCAGCAGCAAGCAGCAGTGTGTAGGCGGGGCGACATGGCTCGACAGTGCTGAAAGACAGCTCCCAGCGTTCGAGAGTGTGGGCTGTCTCTCCGCCGCGGTCTCAAGTCTTCTCCTGTGCATCATGAGTCCAGCGGCTCCCGGAGCGGCGCCATGAAGCGCCAGAACGTGCGGACTCTCGCCCTCATTGTCTGCACCTTCACCTACCTCCTGGTCGGAGCCGCCGTCTTTGATGCCCTGGAGTCCAAGCAGGAGACCTCGGAGAAGAAGAGCCTGGAGGAAAGGAGGCTCGAGCTCATGAGCAAATACAACCTGAGCGAGAAGAACTATGAGGAACTCGAGCTAGTTGTTTTGAAACTCAAGCCGCATAAAGCTGGGGTCCAGTGGAAATTCGCTGGATCTTTCTATTTCGCCATCACTGTGATCACAACTATCGGTAAGTACTTCCCGCCTGTATTACAGACCTGCACTTTTCTTTCTGCATTCGTATAATCCATTAGTAAAGAGAAAACAACATCTGATTTATTAAACCGCGTTTGGGCGCTGTTCTTCTCCAAAGTTAATAACTGTGGCAGTTTACAATATTCATTTCATTTCTTTTTTGTTCAAGATAATAAAGATGGTTTTTTTTCTGGTGGTTTGTTGAAGCCATAGTGATTGAAATAAAGTTTCAAGGATGGAACCAGGCTACATAATCCCATGCACTAAATATTCACTGTCCACTGTAAGAATGTTTCAGTGACATTTCTAACAAATAGGTCTATTTTTAAGTTATAGAGCGAGCTACGATAGCCCGGAGTAACTAATCAATTTAGGAACTTCTAATATCGCATTCATTTACCTGTTGTGAGCCTTTATGAACAACCCGTCAAACCCAGGAATGTCAAAACACGGAAATGTTTTCTTCCTGGAGAAAGACAATCATGGAAATCGCTAATATATATATATTTACGTATTAACAAAGACCTTTCTTTGGCGAATGTGTAGGTCTAGGTAAGGTAGCGGAACAAAGGGAGTTAGAGGTAGGGATTCACAGAACAACAACAGTGACATTGCAGGTTAACAAAGTCATAGAAGATTCGAACAAAGCAGTTCTAGAGGAATAGGATTGAAGAGCTGAAAAGTTATGCTAAACTCATATCGGACCTTGGCCCCACCGCACTTAGAGTACTAGACACAGTTCTGATCTCCATATTCTCAAAAGGATATAGATTCATTGGAGGATTTTTAAAAAAGAATGAGACCAGAACTGACAGGAAAGATTGAACAAGCTGCAATTCTTTTCTCTGGGAAAAGGAAGACTGTGGGCAATTTGGTGGAGGTCTTTAGGATTATGCAAGGTTATGATAGGGTAGATGTAAAGAAAGTGTTTCCACTTATTGAGGACTCCAAAACTAGGATTCATAAATATAAGATGGTCAATAATGTATCAAATCCAGAATACAAGGAGAAACTTCTCTGCTTCTCTGAGTGAGGAAAATAGCACAGTTTCATTTAAAGGGATGCTGGATTAATACTTGAGGAAGATAGGAATAAAATATTTTGTTGATGGGGTTAGAGGGAGGATGGGAGGAAGCTCATGTGGAGTATAAACATTAGTGTGGATGATTTTCTCTGAATGAGCTGTTTTCTGTGTTATAAATTCAATATAAGTCCATGCAATTTGCTACAGTTACCAGCAAGATCGTCTGTCTACTTCTACATTGGTGAATTAGTGCACTGCTTTTGGAGATCTGGGTTCTAATCGTTATTACTAAACCTTTGCCCTAAACCTTTCCACTATTATATTTACCTTCTAAAATCTCTCCAAATCCATCTCTCCAACCAACGTTTTCAGCCTGTAACACCCATCCCCCCACCCCCACCCCCACTCTCACCACCCCCAAGCATACCCTCCAGTTCTTCCCTTTCTGGATTGACTTGCACCATGTAATTCTTATTTGTGTAGTAGCCTTGATATGTTTCTACATTAAATGTGTTACTTCAATGCAATTTGTTATTGCTGTTGTTATTTAATGATGATCCATATTTATAGGGATACTTAAATTAGGTGCAGATTCACTTTGCTTGTAGCGTTCCTCTGCAATATTTTCAGCAGCTCTACCCATTTTAGCAACTGCTTAATCCAAGTATGTGTCATGTTAAATTGGAAAGCTGTCAGCTTTGTGAAAAAAAAATGGCTATGTTGTTTAGAAAGCTCTATCTGTTATAAATGATCAGATGGTCTATTTTTAACTGTTTTATTATGCAGCTATAGTGACTCCTTTGAACTGTTTATTTAGATGTGCCTGCACTTATTTGGATATTTCTCTATAGATACTATGAATGAAGGGTGCAGAGTGATAAAATTAATATTTCTTTACAACAGTGGAATACAATTACATAATTAATAGTGATGGTAGAGGGGGCAATCATAAACTTCCATCTGACATGCACACAAACTCATCCTAGCAGCTGTGCTCATAGCTGGCATCAGGAGGTTTAAACTCTTTTCAGATTTGGTCCTCATTCAAATGCTGCCAATGAGCTGGAATGCACCAAATGGGTGCCCTATTGCAGCTCGCTGGCTGTGAGAGGGCAGGAAATCTGCAGGCTCCCAAGCTGAGCTGGCTGACAGATCAGATAAGAACATAGGAAATAAAGGGAGTAAATAATATGGCCACTTAAGCTTACTTTGCCATTCAATACAATCAGGGATAATCTTCTGCCCTAACTCTACCTTCCCACTGACTCTCCGTAAAAGTTGATTTCCTGAGAGATCAGACATTCACCCAGCCCAGTTTTGAATTACTTTATGAGGGAGCACACAAAGCTCTGTGGGGTAGAGAATTCCAAAGATTCACAATCCTGCGCGTGAAGAAATTTCTCCTCATTGCAGGTCTAATTGATTGGCCCCTTATTGTGAGACTGTACCCCGCTGTCTAGATTCGCCAGCTAGGGGAAACAACCTATCAGTATCTACCTTGCCAAGCCCCTTCAGAATGATATGTGATTCAATTAGATCCCCTCTCATTCTTATCCAAAAGTAAAGACTAATTTATTCAGATCAAGGAGCAGGGGGTTGGGGAGGTAGGGATGTGTAGCAGGGAGCAAGGTGGTAAGGTCGGTAGTGTATAGTGGGTGGAGGAGGATGTGGTTCTTGCACAGACTAGTGTCCAGTTGGAATGTTTTCATGGATCCATTATTGCCCATTTTTGCCTGAAACTGTCCAAGATGTGCCAATGGAGGATAGTAAAGAAAAATATGACAAAGTCACATTAGGGTTGATGACCAAAAACTTGGCCAAAGAGGTAGGTTTTAAGTAACATTTTATGGAAGGGAAAAGAGGTTGAGAGGTATGGAGAAATAATTCCTGAGCTTTGGCAACTGAAGCCATGATGGATGAATTATCATCTGGCGTGCATATTAGTAAATTAGAATAGCTAAATCAAGAGGTAACAAAGGCATGGATGAGGGTTTCAGCAGCAGATGAGCTGAGGCATAAATGAAATTAGGTGGTAGTCGAGCTGGAAACATCAGTCTTAGTGATGATGTGGATATGGGGTCAGAAGTTCATCTGTCCCAACAGACGTGCTGCTAGGTGATTTGGACATTTTGATTTCTCATAGAATTTACAGTACAGAAGGAGGCCATTCGGCCCATCGAGTCTGCACCGCCCCTTGGAAAGAGCACCCCACCCAAGCCCACATCTGCACCCCATCCCCGTAACCGAGTAACCCGACCCAACCTTTTTGGATACTAAAGGCAATTTAGCATGGGCAATACACTTAACCTGCACATGTTTGGTCGGTGGGAGGAAACCAGAGCACTCGGAGAAAACCCCTGCAGACACGGGAAGAACGTGCAGACTCCACACAGCCAGTGACCCAAGCCAGGAATCGAACCTGGGACCCTGGAGCTGTGAAGCAACTGTGATAACCGCTGTGATAACGTGCTGCCATCCACTGTGCTACCATGCTGCCCTCCACTGTGCTACCGTGCTGCCCTTCTCCCTCTATGTACCCGAACAGGTGCCGGAGTGTGGTGACAAGGGGCTTTTCACAGTAATTTCACTGCAGTGTTAATGTAAACCTACTTGTGACAATAAATATTATTATTATCTCAGGGTTTAATATGACATCAACATGGCAGTGTAATTCAACCTCAGGCAGCTCCTAGAGTGTGTGATAGGACCAATAGCTAGGGAATGCAATTTATCATCTCAATATTAATTGGAGGAATTTTCTGTTCAGTATTTAATGTCAGGCAAGCAATCTGGCATTATAGAGACAGGATGGAATGGGAAATTTAGTTGTGAGGTAGAGCTGGTATTGTCGGTATAAATGTGGAAATTGATGATGCAAATTGCAGCTAACAAAGGCAAAAGAGAACAAAATGAGCGAGCTCACCAATTGTTACAAATAGCAGGATTTCTCAAAGTTCACGGCACTCATGTCAATCGGTGTACTGCTGCACACTAGGATGCATCATACATGAACCAAAATGGTATATTTAATTAATGTACAGCTTGTTTGCATAGCAAACCAGCAGCTTGAAACCAATCTGGTTGCAATATTGATTTGAGGTGATAATTAGTTCTTCAGAGAGAGGGTTGTCACCTATAATTTTAAGCAGTTTGTGCTATTGTGAGTAGATTACTGCTGTGACACCTGATGGCCCAGCACATTGTTCTTATCTATTCACAGAGCAGGGAGCTTAGCCAGGCAGACATTTTGAAGTCTCATCAAAACTTAAGTTCTCACCTCAAGGTAATAATTTTTATTGACAGTTTCATGGGCTGAGTTTGCTTCTCAGAGATTTAAGGGAGAACAGTTCAGAGAGGGGCAGTTTTTCTCTCCGGTCGAAGAATGTCTGTAATCTTGGCAACCAGCAAGAAAAAGCGATCTATCTTTTGAAGTATGAATCAGTTGAAGGATTAATCTAGATAAGGAAATCTTCCACCTTAGCAACTATGTTTAGAGAGAAAGAAGTCGAGTTTATTGTTTTTATATCCAAGCAATGTAGGAGAATTTATGCTTTCGCTATGAAAAATGTACACTGTTCATTAAGCCATTTATGTTATCGATGTACAGCGTGTGCTTTATCTCAGCAGAATGCATAGGAACATAGTAACAGGAGTAGACCATTCATCCTCTTTTGCCTGCTCTGCCATTCAATTAGATCATGGCTGATCTGTGGCTTAACTCAACTTTAGTTCTATATCCCTTAATACAATTACTATCAATCTCAGTTTTGACATTTTCAACTGATCTGGAATGAAAAGATTTTTCACTACTGTGCTGATCAAGTGAGGAGGGGATGAATGTCTCCCCTCATTTCCCTCTCCTTGCTTTAACCACAACAGGTTTATTTTTGTTTGAGAAGGATATAAGTGCCAATTCGATGAGCACTTAACTGTTTATGTACTATGACCATAAAAGAGCCAATTAGACAGGCTTTCTGAAGTTTAGTAAAGAAAAAGGTTAACTTTATTATTCTTAAATTGACTTTAGTAAAATAATAAATATACTTTTGCACACATGCTTTTGAAGTTCACACGCACCCTCAAATGAAAATTACAGAGTGGAGATGGATAACTTGACCAAATTAGAGTGCATAAAAAGTGTTAAAGGAGTATGTATATATAGTTTGGTGACTCTACTGGCTTCAGACTATCCTTTGCTGGTTCCAGTGCATCAGATTTAAAGATGTATCCAGCTGATTTGGTTAATTTTCTGGAGATGTTAGTGATGGGCTGAATTTCTTTTAAGAAGTCTGTTTGCAGCAGGAACGTCCCTGATTGGTCATAGACAACATATGGGTCTTGAAACTTGCCAGGTGGGTTGGGGAGAGAGATGGAGGAAAAAGTCCCCAAATGGGTCATTTCTTTCAACTTTTCAGTTTGTCCTCAGTTATGCTGAGAAAACATATTCTTAAAACCTACAGAGGGTTGATCTAACATGTGACCTTCCTGTTCCAACTGCCAGGGGATCCAATTAAGGCCATTGTCCATTTATTCTATGGTAACTTGATCAGCTCACGTCCAGAAAGCTATCTTGTCCAAGTGATTACACTTAATGGTTAATCTCCAATAGTTGTGCACCTCAGGCCTTAATGACTTGTTAATGGAACAGGAAAATCTGTATCCTTCACATTCCCTCGCGGTCATTGTCTTTGTTGGCTTTGCAGAGTTTCTGACTCCATTCCAAAGGATTGGAATGTGGAATGTGCAGTACTGTAAATTGGGGTAGCCATCTTTGGCTGTGATCTCAGGTCACCTTCATTCTATGTTTATAAAAGTCTGTCTTTGAAAGTTCAATTTGTGTTTCCAGGTGGATTAAAATCATTATGTGAATAAGCACATCTTCATGACAATACTATTTACATGAAGAAGTGCTCCTGACATCATCCAAAATGCAAGTTAGTAGCTCCCACAGGAAATCTATTTTCTCTATTTACTGTATAATATTATTTGACCATTTTAAATATCCCAAATAAATCACCATCATCAACCTGGGCATTACCATTAACCAGAAATGTAACTGCACCAACCATATAAATATTGTGGCTGCAAGAGAGGTCAGAAACTGGGAATTCTGTGGCGAGTAACTCACTTCCTGAATCTCTGAAATCTGCCCACCATCTTCAAAGCACAAATCAGGAGTGTGATGGAATACTCTTCACTTGCCTAGATGACAGCAGGTCCAAAAATACGCAAGATGCTCGTCAATATCAAAGGAGTATTTCATTATAAGGTTGTTTTTTTTATTACTTACACACGCGTTCATCCTCGCATGCTCAAATCTTAACCTTACACTATTACAGCTATGTTCTGTTTACGTTTCTGCCCAGGACACATTTGTGCTCAGTTAGCTCCGGATAAGCATCAGCATCATTGTTTTCCTTTGTGCAATGTGGGTGATCTTCAGGTGATAAAGTTGCAAAACAGGGTCTATCAAAATAACCTTACATTATGGATTTTGAATCTCTCTTTCGTGTTGAGTTCTGGCTTAAGGAAGGAGTTGTTTCAAAACCTGATGCTTTCTGGTCCCTTTTTTCCTTTTCAATCCCTGTTAGGTATTGTCTAGGGGGATCTAGGTGATTGCTAAAATCTAATGGTAGGATTTTGGACTCCCTAGCTTTTGAACGGATATCTATCTTTAATTGCCTGGCTATACTTCTTAACTCTTCAATGGATAGAGTGTTTAAACTGTCCATGTTGCCGCACCCTATTCAAGGATGTTACAGGCTTTGAATGTGGACATTTTTAGTATACCAGCGCGGAAAACAAAATAGGGTGCGAACCGAATAACAGCATAACAGGCTTAAACAACATAACGGGTTACAAAAGCGAAGCCGAATAGAATCTCTGGTAGAAGCGTGCCCCTCCCCAAAGAACTCAATGTATTCTATGCTCATTTTGAGCAGGAAACCATCAAACCATTGTCAACTGCCCCAGCAGCCTCGGACACAGCCATATATACCGATACAGCTTCTGATGTCAGATCGGCTTTCTTGAAAGTGAACCCTCGGAAAGCAACGAGTCCTGACGTAGTCCCTGGTTGTGCACTCAGATCCTGGGTGTGTTCGCGGATATCTTCAACCTCTTCCTATTCCATTCCGAGGTTCCTACCTGCTTCAAGAAGACCACCATCATACAGGTGCCAAAGAAGAACCAGGCAACATGCCTCAATGGCTACCGTCTGGTGGCCTTGGCATCTATCGCTATGATGTGCATAGAGAGGTTGGCATGAGACACATCATCTCCGTACTCCCAGAATGGCTGACCCACTGCAATTTGCATACCGCCATAACCGGTCCACAGCAGACGCCATCTCCCTGGCCCTACACACATTCCTGGAACATCTCGACGACAAGGACTCCTACGTCAGACTCCTATTCATTGACTACAGCTCTGCCTTCAACACTATAATCCCAGCCAAGCTCATATCGAAGCTCCAAAACCTAGGACTTGGATCATCCCTCTGCACCAGGATCCTCAACGTCCTGATCCCTAGACCAGTATCAGTAGGGATAAGCAGCACCTCCTCCACGATAGTCCTCAATACTGGGGCCATACAAGGCTGCATGCTTAACCCCCTACTATACTCCCTATACACATACGACTGTGTGGAACAATTTGGCCCCAACTCCATCTACAAGTTTGCTGATGAGACGACCGCAGTGGGTTGGATCTTGAACAACGATGAATCACAGTACAGGAGGGAGATAGAAAACCTAGTGGTGTGGTGTAATGACTACAATCTCTCCCTCGACGTCAGCAAAACTAAGGAGCTGGTCATTGACTTCAGGAAGCAAAGTATCGTGCACACCACCGTATGCATCAATGGTACCAAGGTGGAGATGGTTGACAGCTTCAAATTTCTAGATGTGCACATCACCAACAACATGTCTGGTCCACCCACGTCGATGCTACGACTAAGAAAGCACAACAGTGCCTATACTTTCTCAGAAAACTAAGGAAATTCATCATGTCGACATTGACTCTTACCAATTTTTACAGATGCACCATAGAAAGCATCCTATCTGGCTGCATCAAATCCTGGTACGGCAACTGCTCAGCCCAAGACCATAAGAAAATGTAGAGAGTTATGAACACAGCCCAGTCTATCACACAAAACCGCCTCCCATCCATTGACTCTGTCTACACCTCCCACTGCCTTGGGAAAGCTGGTAGCATAATCAAAGACCCCTCCCACCCGGATTATTCCCTCTTCCAACCTCTTGCATCAGGCAGGAGATACAAATGTCTGAGAACACACACAAACAGGTTCAAAAACAGCCTCTTCCCCGCTGTTACCAGACTCCTAAAATGACCCTATTATGGATTGAATTGATGTCTTAACGCATCTTTTCTACTGAGTAGTACTGCACTCTGGATGTTTCACCTGATGTCTATGTATTTACATTGTGTATTTATGTATGTCCTATATTTTTTCATGTATGGAACGGTCTGTCTGGACTGTACGCAGAACAATACTTTTCACTGTATCTCAGTACATGTGACAATAAATCAAAGCAAAACAAATCAAAATGACAAAGCCTGCATTGAAGTTTTAAAATTATGTCTCGGGATCATTTTAATTTCCTGCTTCTAATTTCTCATTTGTGGGTTTTGTCATGGATGTGGAGTCCCCAAATTTCTGTTATGACCAAGCGGAGAAGGGTCAAATGGCTCCCCTCTTGCATGGAAAGATTGTTTGTCCACAATTGAAGCTAAACTAGTGCGGAGACATACCTGAGTCCCTCAGAGGAGATGGTGTTGTGCATCATGGGGCCAGCTTTTATAGAGCCTGTTACATCTGCCGTAGCTGAGAGCATTCAGGGTGACAGTATGTTTTTGCTTATGCCCGTTCTTAATTCTGACCATACCTTCATACTGCTATCTGGCATGGTGCACAAGCACCCAATGGTATGCTCAAGGACTTCTTACTTTATATCCCACCCTTATCCCAAACCCCGCTCTGATATTGTGTTTTCAGATACCCAAAGAACTGTCATCTGCTCGGTCACAGCAGCCCCTGGAGAAAAAGAGAGCGAGTTGCACCAGTCCTCTTATGAAGCAGTACTGTCAATGATCTGACACTCGCATCCACCAGCATAAATACTGGAAGGCTAGTATAGAATCAGGATCTGCATGTGGTAAGCCATCGGGCATGAGAGTGCTGCAGTCAGACCGAAGGAAAGGTGAGGTCACAGATGAGTTCCGTTACAGGGTACACAAATTAGGACTGCAATGGGGAATCATTCAGGGTGAATGCTTTTGCACACTGACTCAGATGCTTGGTGCAGGCTTACCAGACAGTCGTCTGTCACAAAACTAAAAAACAAAGTGCCAGAAATGCCTATCAGGTTTCTGCATTATTTTCTGGAGAGAGAAGCGGGTATCGTTTCAAGTGACAGCCTCCTGTCACTGTTAAAAACGTCGTAGGAGTCTGGCTCCATTGTGGCAGAGGGCAACACTCAAAGCCTTGACCCATCTTTTCCATCATTAAAATGTTGGTCAACTCTATGATAGTACTTGCAGACTCATTTGTGATACAGTGTCTGGTGGCTGCTGTCTCAGCTTACATTTCAAAACAGGTGGAAACAAAATGAAAGCCCCTCAACATCTCAATGCTGCAGTGGAGCTCAGGCAATGGTCATGAATTTCATACTCTCTGCCATGACTTGGTACCATCATGACTGCGAACCTCAGTGCTCAAAGGAGCATGCTGGCTGTCATGACTATCCAGCAATCTTCCCTCCACCAGGCTAATAAGGATTGCTGAGATGCCACCCCATGAGTGCGATACTACCACTGTGGAGCAAGAACCTCGCTGTACTTTTGCAGGAAGACAACATTCATGCAGATACTGTTGTGTTCTGCTTCATGTAGCATAAGCTGCTTCCTTGATGAATACTCTGACAAAGGAAGGTTCAGACCTGGAGATAGGTTTAACACATTTATTGAACAGTTAACAATTCTCCTACTTGAGTTCGACTCTCCGGCTTATTTTACTATAGTAACTCAATCTAACTAACCAGCCTGCTCTAATCCATGCAGTGGGTGTGATGCTTCCTGATCTGCCCCTGTCTCTCTGAGTATCGCCTATGGAAAGAGAAAGAGCATGTGTGCCCAGTCCTTTTATATGGGTAGCCCCCTTGTGGTAGTATCACCTCTGGGTGTGTCTTGACTGCCCATTGGTAGTGCCCTATCTTACTGACCTATTGGTTGAATGTCTGTGTGTCATGATGTCTCTGGTGCTCCCTCTAGTGTTTATTTAGTCCCAGTGTATTTACAGTGATGCATATCACCACAGATACCACTACCACCCTACGAGTACCCTTGCTGTTACCTCTCAGCAAACAGCTTAGACCGCTGGCTGCCCATATTGAGGTGGTGTAATCTGAAGCTGGGTCCTCAAAGCCAGAGTTCATGAGGGTGTGCTGCGAGGCTATCTGTAATCCTCTCCACTGAAAATCAACAACCTTCCACCAGCCACTGGAATAGCACTGCTTTGGAGTAATAGGCCAGGCAAAGATACCTAGATGGTGGTGATGAGTAATCCTGAGGCCCTTGTTGAGTACATGGGTTTAAATCCCACAATGGCAGCTGGTGGATTTTAATTCAACCAATAAATCTGGAATAAAAAAACTAATCTCAGTTATTATTACCATTAAATAATATTTTATTGTTGTAAAAACCCATCTATCATTTAGAAAAGGACATCTGCTCTCTTTACCTGGTCTGGTCTTCACGTGACTCCAGATCCACAGAAATGTGATTGACTCTGAACTGCCTTCTGAAACTGCCTAGCAATTAGGAATGGACAAAAAATGCTGACCTTGCCAGTGACACCCATCGTGTGGAAGAATATAAAAAGGCAGGCACCAGGATAAGGCACAAGGTTGAATAGTTCATTTTTGTTTGTATAGTTGGGTATGTTTTTGGATAAACTTTTAATGACAAGGTTTTGTCATTAGTTGGTAGCTTTTATTGTAGGATTTGGTTACAGGGATGTTAGGATGGGGTGCCTCAGATGGATACTATAGTGAGGAGTGGTGGAGCCATGGTGATAAAGGGAGGTTGTCCTATGGGGAATGGAGTCTGACAGAAAGTACATTTGGATGAGGATAAATTGAACCAAAACAAAGTTAAAAGTGCATTTTCAAGTTCTACCCCCTTGTATCTCCTGTAATCCACAACATGCACACATATCCTGAAATGTCCACAAAGAAGCTTGAGACCTTCACACCCACTTTTCCTGCAATTGTTCTTCATTCACAGCCTAAAGATGAAATAGGGCCACTTCTGTACCTATTCATTCCCTGTGCCTGTCCTAACACCCATTAACTAATGCTTACTCACAAATAGATTGCATTCTATTTAATGGCAAACATAGTTCCTTCAGAATTTACTTTCTACTTAAAGGAGACATATAATACCAAACAAAAAGATGTCAATGAAGAGGATCCCAGGTCTTCACGCTTCCATCTATTTTTGAGAAGGATGACTTGGAAATTTTAGACCAACACAAGGTGACAGCATTGTGACATGGGAACTAGCCAGCGACAGGTAGGGTTCTGGTTCTCAGTTCTTGTGATTAAAGTGAGATTTCTTAACAATGCATTAACACTGCTTAAGTTTACGTCTTCTTCTAAAAGGATACTGATATTTCACAGCTCTGTTACTCCCACTAACCTCCCTTTTTTTACCTCCTAGAATAACCAAAGCCCAAGAACCAGCTTGAAGAACCGGGATTCTCAACTTCACTTCACTCAACACCACTTCACTCATTCTTTCACTTTGGGAAGGATTCTTCACTGCCGACACTGGCAGCGAGATTCATGATCGGGCAGAGAATGTTGCGTCGGGCAAAAAATGGGATTAGCGCCTGGTACTGATCCCATTTCGATGTTCCGATCCTCTGCTGGTGGTGGCATTGAGTTTTGCGCCCCGCACCAAGCCCCATGCAAATCCATGATTTGTATTAATTTGACTACGATTAATGGGTGGTTGATACTCCACCCCTCCTCGATGCTCCACCCCTCTCAGGCATGGGCGTGAATTAGTTCAAGTATTTACGAACAGGACCCAGCGCCATGGCTGTTGAGGGGGAGCAAGAAGGTAAGAAAACTCTCAAAACCTTTTGGGCTTGCAGGGGATGTCGGCCTGGATCCCAGGGAGTAGCGGGGAATGACTTGGTGGCAAGTGTGTGGACTCTGGGTGTTCCCCTCGGGATCGGGGTGGCCTGGCTCAGACCCACATTGCTGCATTATTTCATTTAAACCCACCCCTTAGCTGCAACTTACAGGTTCCTGACTATTGAGACAGCTGACTGCTTACAATATCCTGTGTATGCTCAAAAAGCATCTGGTCATTTGAGAATCAACCTATCCTGCTCCACTGGAAACCCTCATACTTCAACAGTATCATAAAGGCATGGTCATGCTCATGTCGGCCCACCAGGTGCTGACACTCCTCAGAAGTGTAGCCCCACTGCAGAGGAAGCAGCGGATTAGCAGAGCTCACCCCAAACAAAGGACACATTCAACGTGGTCGTTGAAATTGTCCCTGGCACACCGTCAGAGTAGAAACCTCACCAGTGATACTATCAGCTAGCCCACCCCTGAAGATCATCGGCTGTCTCCAAGCACTGCCTGTCCACCTCACCCCTGCTCCCATCAACCTGCCCTGGCCAGGATTCTTGACCCGCTCTGTGTCACAACCTAAGGGGCAGCACGGTAGCACAGTTGCTTCACAGATCCAGGGTCCCAGGTCCCAGTTCGATTCCTGGCTTGGGTCACTGTCTTGCGGAGTCTGCACGTTCTCCCCGTGTCTACGTGGGTTTCCTCCGGGTGCTCCGGTTTCCCCTCACAGTCCAAAGATGTGCAGGTTAGGTGGATTGGCTATGCTAAATTGCCCTTAGTGTCCAAAAAATAAGGTTAGGTGGGGTAACGGGGATAGGGTAGAGGTATGGGCTTAGATAGGGTGCTCTTTCCAAGGCCTGGTGCAGACTCAATAGGCTAAATGGCCTCATTCTGCATTGTAAATTCTGTGATTCTATGTGTTAAACCCAGGCTCCCCAAAACACTACAGCTAAACTCCCAGCACACACACACACATCCCTTGCTCACCCCATCTGTAGGATCTGCTTGTACACCAGCCTCTTAGCATGGAGGTGTCAGGCAGCACAGGTTGACCGTCTCCACCACACAGCCAGTTGGCACTCTGCTGGTGGGATAAACAAGTTCCACCCAGTGAGGAGGAACATAGCAGACCCCACTTGGCGAAAAGGACATGGGCCACAGAGCCTATCGCTAACACAGATTGCCGCAGCCCTGTTGACAGGGACGAGTGGTGAGGATAGATGCTCCCCACATCACAGGCCAGATGCCAGTCACTGACAGGGATAGGGGTGCGGTGCGGATGACACCATATCAAAGGGTCCAGGGGAGGAAGGGGCGCTATGTTGAAGGAGGTGCACCAGTACAGCTCAGGGTGACCATGTAACCTGGTGGCTATGGATGGTCAAGAGAAACCTCATCGAGCTAACATTCTCTCCACCCTCCACCTCCAGAGACATGGATTTCAGACTACAGCCAGCAATGCTCGCTATCTACCTGGCCAAAGCTGCCATGCACCGAGGCGAGAGCACCAGGGCTAGCCTAGGGAGAACCCTGCACAAGAGGAGCCTGCCCCAGAAGAGCAAGGGCCAGCTGGTGAGGCTCAAGTGCTGGCCATCCAACAGGCTGAGGAGGAGATGTGAAGGAGGTGCCAAATCAGGCCATGGTTAGAGCATCACGCCTGTCCTTTGAGAAGCTGCCAGACACATGTGTCGATGACGACTCCAGCTCACCAGGGAGACCATGCACCATCTGTGCCAGATGGTGGCACGGCCTCCGCTGCGGGGGTATAGAGGACAACCGCTCCCAGTGGCCGTCAAGTTGATGGTGCTGAACTTGTAAGCCTCTGGCTCATTCTTGAGCTCAGGGGGGCACCTGTATGGGATATTAAAAATGTCCACACACAGGTTCATCCGCGCTGTAACAAATGCGCTATGCACCTTCAACCTGGACAAGGCCCAACAAAATGCAAAGGTAGCAGGATTTGCCACCATCTCTGGCATACCCCAGGGCCAGAGGGAGATCGATGGCACGCATTTTTCCCTGTGAATACTGATTCGACAAGGGGTGCCTTTCATCAATAAGAAGGGCTTATTGGTGTGCGACCACCAGCTGCACACCATGCATGTCTGCGTCCGATATCCAGGCAGCGTACATGACCCATATGTCCTGGTGCACTCATCGGTACCAGGCACCTTCGAGGCACACCCTTGGATAAGGAAGTGGCCATTGGGCGATAAGATAATGACGCTCAGCTTACACAAGATGCACTTCCGATGTCTGGACTGCTATGGTGGGGCTGTCCATTACAACCCCCAGAGGGTCACGAGTATTATTGTGGCCTGCTGTGTGCTCTGTATCATCGTGCAGCAGCAGGGTGACATACTGGAGGAGAAGGATGAACGACAGACCTCATCTGGTGTCCAGGGGGATCCAGTTGTGGAGCCTGAGCTGGGAGGGAAGACAGCCCATCACGTGCTCCAAGATAGCTGTGCACAGGACAAGCTCATCACCTCCCGATTTACCAACCAGGAGGCCTGGCCGCCGGCAGCTCTGTCGCCACCTCTCCCCCCGCACCCCTCTGCCCTTACTTCATTTCCGCCGCCCCGTACAGAACCCTCACCCCTTCCCTCTCCTTAAGTCCTTCCACCCCTTCCCTCTCCTTCAGTCCTTCCATCCTTCCCTCTCCTTCAGTCCTTCCACCCCTTCCCTCTCCTTCAGTCCTTCCCTCTCCCTCAGTCCTTCCCACCCCTTCCCTCTCCCTCAGTCCTTCCACCCCTTCCCTCTCCCTCAGTCCTTCCACCCCTTCCCTCTCCTTCAGTCCTTCCACCCCTTCCCTCTCCTTCAGTCCTTCCCTCTCCCTCAGTCCTTCCACCCCTTCCCTCTCCTTCAGTCCTTCCACCCTTCCCTCTCCCTCAGTCCTTCCACCCCTTCCCTCTCCCTCAGTCCTTCCACCCCTTCCCTCTCCCTCAGTCCTTCCACCCCTTCCCTCTCCCTCAGTCCATCCGCCCCTTCCCTCTCCTTCAGTCCTTCCACCCCTTCCCTCTCCCTCTGTCCTTCATTCCACCTTCCTCCTAACCTTCCAACTACCACAGCACCCCCTCCATTCTCTGAAGGTCATGCCTGCATCGCCACAGGGTGTTGGCCTTGGGTTGTCAGTATCAGTTGGTCTTGTCCACAGGACAGAGGATGATGATGACTTGCTGTGAGATCAGCTCTGCTGCTCCTCATTGACAAAGTCTGACTCCTGTCTTTAGGATAACATACCACTGTCCGCCCGGGTAATTCCTGCATATGTCTTGGCAAATCCTTCTCATGTGCCCAACATTGGTCTTGGGGAAGGGGGTGTGGTGGGGGCCGGAGGGGGGGGGGGGGGGGGGGGGGGGGGCGGGGGGGGGGGGGGGGGGTGAGGGCATTGTGGGAGATGGTGAATGGTTGGGACTGACTCACTGGGGATGCTGGGCACACAAGGCGGGCTCACATTGCTGCCCAATGCCCTGCCACACTCGGTGATGGTGTAACCATGTGGGATGATCATGTATCATGGGTATCCTGACCCTCCCCAATCTCCACCTCCCCAATCTCCATCTCCCTGCACCCCCTTCCTACCTGGCAGATGCACAACACCCAGCCCCAGCCCATCCTTCAAACCTATCAGACAAAATTGAGGCAGGTTGCATTTTTGGTGTAAAAGTGTTTAATGGTGATTATGTACAATAGGTATGCCCTTACCCCTAACTATCTTCTATCTACTACACCCATGCCAGTCATCTATCGCCTTATATTATGTGCCTACCACTCCTTCTACTTGTTTGCCCAGACAGCACATCAGGAGTGGAGGCGGCCTGCTGCTTGTCTCGTCCTCTGCCCTGTGTTGCCCTTGGCAGCCATCCTCTCGAGGACCTTGGCCTGGATGGGCCAGGCCGACTTACAGGTGTCAGGCGACGACGTTTCCCACTGTTCTGCCTGCTGCCCATGAGATGTGCCAGTGTCAGGTGGGGGGGGGGGGGGGGGGGTCTGATGTGCTGAGGTGTTCCAGCACACCCCCAGCGGGACCCACTGGCATTGGCCCCATCACTTCCTCCTCCTTCAGGGTGCTCGCTGGCCCGCGGGCTACTTCATGGGATTGAGGTGAGGCCGGAGTGAGCTCCGGAGGTGGCAATGTCATCTGGCGCTGCCATATCTGGAGTCCAGCCCTCCTATGAAACATTGGTCTTGATACCCTCAGCCATGGCACACTGAGACTGTGGTATGTCCCTCAGCGAGTAAGGCATGTCCCTCACTGTCTCTGTAATGTCCCTCTGTGACAAGGTCAGTCAGTAACCAGCCAATGCTCTCGATGCCTTCAGCCATGATGCTTTGTGAATGGGCCAAGCTTGCGAGCAGAGCAGCAATGTTCATGTGCACCCCGGATATGTCCGCCTGTGACCGGGCTCTCCTGTCTTGCCCCACAACCATGGAAGGCACAGTTTGCCCCAAGCCTTGGACATCCTGACATATGGCTCTGACGCTTTGCCCCAGGCCTTCCACCATTTCAGTGTTGGCCTGGGTGCCACGCATTGTCGGCATCATCGCCTGTGCCTAAAGGCAGCTGGACTCCTCCAGCTGTACTTGCTGGAAGGTTGCTGACATCCCCTCCTGTAAATTATGGCTGTGCTTCTGCATCTGTACCAGTGATTGGATCATATTTTCAAAGTGCAACATCTGTCTGGACAACAGTTGTTTCCTGGGATTGGGCAGCCCTCCAACCAGCTGCTCCCTTGGGAGTTCCTGCAGCATGTGTACGATGCTCACCAGAGGGTGACCCAGGAGCCTGATTGCTAACATTACCCACTGAGTAGTCTCTGCGATTGTGGATGATGCTGGTGAACGCAGTGTTGAAACGTCGGTGTCTTCCCTGCAGTGGTGCTCCGGGATGTGCTGAGGGGAAGCAACCCCGGATGGCTCGGCCTCATCCGCTGGTGAGCCTGCAAGACAAAGACATAGGGTGAGATCTTGGGAATGACTGGGCTGTGGAAGAGGGGTGACTTGCTGTAGGGACCTCTGCTTTGCATTGGGCTCTAACTTGTTTGCCGTAAGCCGACTTCCATTGCAGCCATTGCCCTCTCTTTGGCCGTCCCCGTGAGTTGCACCTCTCCTCTGAGGGAGGTGGACCTGAATGCCTGGGATTCGCCCTACCATCTTATGGCGCTTATGCCAATTATAGGCTACCTTATCTTTGGGGACACAGAAAGGACATAGTGAGACACTGAGAGGCGAGTTCTATAGAGGGTCTGTAGCTAGTAGCATGTATGCGCAAGGTTCCGGGCAAAAGAAGACAATACATGTGCTGGGGTTTGGTGGAGGGTGGGTTGTAAAGGAGATGCAGGCAGGTGGGGTGTTGTTGACCTCTAGAGGACAGGGGGGCAGATGTGAGGGAAGGGAGTGGTGCCAGGGGCTCAGAGGTGGTGACTCACCTGAGCTGCCCTAAGGAGGTCATTCATCTTCTTCCTGCATTGTGTGCCGGTCCGCCTGGTGAGGCTGCCAGCACTGACAGACTCTGCCACCTCTTCTCAGCTACTGTTGAGAAGGACGGGCTTGAGTCTCCACGCCACCCAGGGAAAGGGGGTGTCCCTCCTCTTCACAATGGCATCCTGCATACAGTCAATCTCGGACTCCTGGAGTCAGGAGGCAGGTCTTCAGACAGCCATCTTCTTGGCTGGAATGACAAGTGAGTGGAGCGCTTATAAACAACTCCAGCTTGTCAGGCTCTTTAACGCGAATCCTGGCCCAGCGAATCAGATGCTAGCGGATCGGGAATCACTTGGCTGCACGTAGGCAGCGTGTCTATCTATTTGCATAATCTGAATTTTAACTGCATAACGTTCCGAGCGGGAAAGCAAATTCTCCATGATTCAGTTCCGACGGGAGAATATAGTCTCCCAAATGGACAGTCCTGCCCTATGTCTCACCCTCAGAGGCATCAGCTTGAAGGTGAGCACACCAGACTGCTTTCATACACGGATGGCACATTATGTGCAGATTCACAAAGTAAGATGAGAAGATGAGGATATGATAGGTGAGGAGATACCATCCTTATCTGAAGGGGGAGTCTATCCTTGGTTGAGGCATCTCAAGATACAGATCTCAGGGTCCACTATTTAAACAAAGGATGCTTACAGACAGAATCAAGCATGTGTGCAGGCAGTTAATTCAGGTCCCAGAATTAGTGGTAGATGATACGACAATTGGAGGAGTCTATTATTTGTTTCTGTACCAACATGGTGGATGTAGATACAACAGTGTACCGATTCTGTAGTGTCTGACAGCTTCAGCATGATCTGTAGCACGTGCTTCTCCAAAAACCAATCAAAGGTACTCACAGCCGCAGCATTGTAGCTAACTGTTATTAATATTAACTGTTTTGAGCAGTGAAAAGATTAGGCTATTTCTCAGGGCTGCCAAGATGTGTTTGGAATCATTTGTTCTGCATTCTCACCAATCAGCAGCTAAACAGATTCACAGTTCCCTGCTAGTGGACTGGCAGCTGGACGTACAAAGGATGATTTTACCTCTCAGGTGAGTGATATTGTGCATCTTTCTTGCAAGCTTTGGGTCAGCTTCTGACATCCTTTCAGCTGCAGCAGGGCTGGTCATTGCTGTAAGATTTTTGAGCAATTTATGTCTGTCTTACCCAATGTCTAGTTATACCACAGTGCAATCCAGGGTAAGAGTAGAACCCCTTTGTAATCTGAATTGGACATCCTGGGCTGGATTCTCTGGTTCAGTGGTTAAGTGCCAGCTGAAACGGAGAATCCCCGGCGTTTTACGACGGTAAACTCGGTGCCGAACCTTCACCGGTTCCGGGACCGGTGAGGGGCTAGCATTTGCGCTGGGTAAAACTCCTGTCTACCGCGCCAAAAACGGCCAGAGAATGGCTGGGTCCGTGGCTGCGCATGCGCACGGCAACGACCTGCAGCGGTCACGCCTTACAACATGGTGCCAGTCGTGCGCAGACCTGATCTGCCAAATATGGCCCCACAGACCACCCCCACCTGTCCCCCCAGCCCTCAGGGAAGACCCTTCAGGCCAGCGGCATGGCTCCCGGCCGACTGAGGCAGCGCTGGACACAGTCCGGGCCTGTGGTCGGGAACTCGGCCAATCAGGGGCGGGGGATCGGGGGAGGGCCTTCCGATGATGCTCCAACGGCGTGCAGCGCATGGCGCGATGATGCCATTTCAGAGGGGGAGGAGAGTCGAAAACCGCCGTCGAACTGGCGCCGCCATCAATTTGGGCGTAGGAAGGGATTCTCCGCCAGATCGCTGATTACGATATCGACGTTGGGCAACAGATAATTCCGACCTCTATCTTTCACACATTTCCATGCACACTGCCCAATATATATGAAGAGACGCTGGGAAACATGTTAGTTAGAGCAGGCCAATATATATAGTTAAACTGGGATTGTTTAGATGAAGCCTGATAAACAATTGATCTTTGAGTCTCCATTTTTGGATTCCTGTTTGAAAACTGGGGTAAATTAATTTCTAGTGTAATGTACCTGAAAGAAAACTTACCAACAATGTTTGGATCTCCAGTTTGATAATGTAGCTTAGTGAAGGAAAGCCATAGAGCAAGAAGTACAGAATAGATCAGAATGACGAGCATTGACGATGGGACAGTTGAGCTGAATGTAAGTATATGACTGATTGGATGCATGTTCAGAAGGATGGTGCTGGTTTAGTCAGTAGAGCAATTATTTAGCTGAAAGTGGCCTTTATAAATTTGGTTCACGATGGTGTGGCATCAGGCAAAGGTTGGTCTTGGTCTTGTTGCCTGCTGAATCATTTGTCCTGAAGTCACCATTTTTGCCTTCATAACAGATGAACTGCAGTGGCCACTGTCTTTTAAAGAAAATGTCTGCTGAAGCTGAAAAAAACCCAAAAGGGCGGAACTAGACTGGTAAAGGTGCAAAAAGCAGAAAAACACCCATTATATTCGTAAAATTTATAAATAGACAAACGGCTTTTGAATCTAATGCCTTTCAACACACTTTCACTTTGACAACAGTTGCCTAGCCATTAGCAATGCCTCTTATAAACAAATGTTAGTTTTCAGAGTGGATCAGAGGCTTTGGGGAGCGAAATCCTTGTAAACTCATTGTAATACATTGATTCACCTGAGGAAGGAGCTGTGCTCCGAAAGCTAGTGATTCGAAACAAATCTGTTGGACTTTAACTTGGTATTGCAAGACTTCTCATTGTAATACAATTAGCAGTGAGTGAATGGGTATGGACGTGGCCATTGGTATATAGGGATAGCAGCAAAACTGAAGCAGACGTCTTTTGTGATCAGTTATTGAGAGGAAATTTCTGCCTCGATAATTTCCATATTGTGGTCATTATGTGATTCTAAAACAGATAAACTAATCATCGTCTTCAGAATATGTAAAGATTTATCAATATTACTGAAATCAAAGGCTGTGATCCTCTAGACCCTTTGAAGACCGGGTTGGAGGTGGGAAGACTGACCAACACTAATGCGCTGTCGCACCATTTTCAGATGGTCCGTCTGCTGACTAATTGAGTCACTTAAATGGCCATTAGCGGCTTGTCCCAGTCTCTGCTGGCATTTTACCACTAGCAGAAAGGCTCTTTTGCATAGAGATCACAAGATAATCTAGGCAGCATCCAGGTTCTGGGAAATGTGTGGAGGCTTTTTTTATGGGCACTTTTGGCCCATGGCAGGTTCTCCAGTGGCAGTGGCTTTCCATGGCAACAGTGCCACATGCCCTCAGTGACTCTGACCCACTTTTCAGCTGACTGACCCAGACCTCACTTACCTGGTTGTGAGGGCACCCATCCATTGCTGTGCTATCCTTGTTCAGGTGCAGCTCCAGCAGTGATCATCACTCCTGATGGTGCTGCTGAGTTGCCAGCCCTCTGACTGGACCGGCAAGTCTTGGGGTCAGCGTCCATCCTTAGCTCGATGCCAGGACCGGTGGCAGACAATCAATTGGCTTATGCTGGAAAAATGTAGCCCCAGATGCCAATGTCCACTTAAGTGAGGTTTACCCCTGCTCCAGCCAACCCCTCATTTGGCTCTGATAGAGCGATGCATGTCACCTTTGAAAGCTCTCAGCCTATGAGGTAAATTTAACGAGTTAGTGCTGCTGATAATGAACCCCATTCAATGGGCAGGCCGCCCAGACAGCTGACCAGATTAGTGCATACATTTTGAGGCCCTTCCAATTATCTGGTCATTATTTTTACTTTCTGGAAAATTGTAAAGAGTGGGAATCAGAAGGCAAGACCTGTCTTCCCTCAGGAGTCTTAACTTGTAAAATTTACTTCCTCGTAAGGCTGGAATGTTTAGTCAGAGTTTAAGTCTCCACATTGCTTATTGTTCCCAGGTGTCATGTTTTTAGCATGGACCAATCAGAATCCAACATTGGTCCACATTGACCATATTATACCCGTTGTTCATTAGATTACCACTTTTTATCCCTTTAGCTCTCTATTATTTAATTACTTTTCACTGACTTCTTCTCTACTTTTTAAATTATTTGAGGGCAGCCTCCCTGCTACTGCCCAGCTCAGAACTGTGTTATCCACCCCACCTCACCCTGAACAATTTACAGTGGCTACCGGCCTCCAGGTTTGCTGATGCTGTTCCTTTGACTCTCCTATTGCTGGTTTCCAGCCTCCACTTCTTAAGTAGGGACTAAACAGGGAAATCCAGGAGCTGTGGTACATTGTCAAAGTCTGTAATTGAATCCAAGGCAACAAAGACTGAGGTCAGAGCCTGCTGTTCTCAATCAAAATGTCAGGAAGAATAAAGCTAGAATCAATTGGTTTCCAACCTGGTGTTTGTGCAGAAACTCAAAAGAGCCTCCATCAGCTCTGAGTTCAAAGTTAAACTAAAACTGGAAACACAGTCTCACAGAGGAAGGAACATTCCAAAGAAAAACCTGACAAATCAACATTGCGTATCAGCTAAGCCCCAGCAATTTGAAATAGTCTATTGGCTGACAGCCAAGTCCATCAAGATGTATCAGCATTAATGTCAGACCAAACATCACATCCTGCTGGAGGTTCTTGTTTTTAAGATTAAAGGTGACGTCCGTCTTAAAACATAGGCAATTTTTTGGCCATATACAAAAGTTGAAACAGCAAAATAACAGAAATTAAAAGGAAAAAACAAGGGACAGACGGGGATTAAGAGGAAAATCCTTACATATCCAAGTTCTGTAGAGTCGATGCTGGAGACATTTGCTCCTGAACCCACAAGAATATATAGGGGCAGAGAGAGGTCATCCTCCAGCATGCAAGTGACAGACACCTGTGGGCTCATCTTACACACCTGCCATAGAAAGGAAGATGATGCTGGTGCTTTGGAATATTGGCTTTAACAAGTCACTTTTTCCACAGCTGGCACAGCTGACTAAAACCTATTTCATCAGCCCATTAGGCCCTCCTTGTAAAGAATCAATATCACAAATGGAGCTATATTTTCATTCAAGTTGCAGGCCAGAATTTATGTTTGGATCCCCAGATAAATCTCAAATTTCCATGACTTCCGGTGGCGGCTATGAAGGAGTCAGTCGCACATTTGGTGGCTCCTGCTCTGGTCGGACTTTTGGACCTTTCCCCTGGACTTTTTGCTGGTTTTAAATGGTGAGTTCGAAGGCTGAGGCAATTGGGCACCGTTTCCATGTATTAGTGTATGGAGAAAAGAACCAGAAGTGCACGAAAAGGCAGAAATAAGAAGGTAGGCAAGAGCTGTGCTGAAGCTGCAGCAGGAGACAGCATGGCCGAGGACCGGACCCCTGGTGTGTCAGCCCAGCGATCTACGGAGCAGTTGATGCAGGTCATCCAGGACGGCTTTGCCAAGCAGAAACGGGACTGCCTGGACCCGATTAAAGAATCAATTGATCGGCTAGAGTGCAGATTGGGTGCCCAGGATCGGGCGATCCTGAAGGTTGAGAAGGCGCTGGCTGAGCAGGAGAAGCATCAAACAGCGGTGGAGCTGGAGGTGGGGATGCTTCGGGACCAGCAGAAAAGGCTTCTGGAGAAGATGGAGGACCTAGAGAATCGGTCCCGCTGGCAGAACTTAAGAATTGTCGGGCTCCCGGAGGGGGCTGAGGGAGCGGACGCTGGGGCATACATAGCGGGTATGTTCGAAAAGCTGCTGGGGGAGGGGGCATTCTCCCGACCCTTGGAGGTGGACAGGGCGTATAGAGCGCTTGCGAGGAAGCCGTGAGCGGGGGACCCTCCAAGGGCAATGGTGGTGAGATTCCCCAGGTTCCTGGATAAGGAATGTATTCTTTGGTGGGCCAAGCGAACGCGGAGCTGTAAGTGGGACAACAGTATCCTGCGGATGTACCAGGACCTGAGTGTGGAGGTGGCCAGGAAGAGGGCAGCCTTCAACCAAGTCAAGTCTATCTTCTTCAAGAAGCAGGTGAAGTTTGGACTGCTGTATCTGGATCGTCTTTGGGTCACATATGAGGACCAGCATCATTATTTTGAGTCGCCCGAAGATGCGCAGGACTTTGCTAAAAGAAAGGGACTGGTGGGGGGCTGAGAACTCTCGAACTTTGAGGCAACTTGTTGGCCTATATTGGCCCATTTTGTCTGTTTTAAACTGGTTTTGTCTCCTCTTATTGTTTCATTTCTGCTTTTGAGTTCTGTTTAAGAGGGGGGGAGAAAAAAGTCTATTTTTTGTTTTCGGGTTCTCTTTTCGGTGGATGTTGGCAATGTCTTTTTCGTTGATGTGCACTTTTAGGGGGTGGAGACGTGCTTGTTTGAGTTTTGATGGGTGGTGTTTTTTTTTTGCTGCTGGGTGTTTGTGTGGGGATTGTTAGATGAGGGAATTTGTTTGTACGAGCGCGCGGGGGGGGGAGCGAGGGAACAATAGGTGGGAGACTTTTTGGCACCGGGGGCGGGGCCACCAAGCTAGCTCATGGAAGCGCAGTGGGGGGTGTGCATATGTTTAGTTTACTAGATGGGTTAGGTTTCAGAGTAGTGTTGCTAGGGGGGGGAGTGGTTCTGCTGACGAGGGAGAGACTTCGGTGAGGGACATTGAGGAGGTCGGTGGCGGGGGCTGGAGGAGGTGCAGCGCAAGGGCTGGAGGCGGGCCCAAGAAAGGGGGTGGCTGATCGACGGAGGGGGGGCACTTTGCCCCCCAACTAGGCTGATCACCTGGAATGTTCGAGAGTTAAATGGGACGGTTAAGAGGGCACGGGTGTTCGCGCACCTGAGGGGACTGAAGGCGGACGTGGTAATGCTACAGGAGACGCACCTTAGAGTAGTGGATTGAGGAAACGCTGGGTCAGTCAGGTTTTCCACTCGGGCTGGACACAAATACTTAGAGGGGTTGCGATCTTGATTAATAAGCGGGTGACATTTGAGGTGGGTAGAATAGTTTCGGGTGTGGGAGGTCGATATATCATGGTTAGTGGTAAGCTGCAGGGGATGAAGGTAGTGCTGGTTAATGTATATGCGCCAAATTGGGATGACGTGGCATTTATAAAGAGGATGTTGGGGAAGATACCGGACCTCGACTCGCACAAGCTGATCAAGCAGGGGGGGGAACTTTAATACAGTTATTGTTCCCGGCCTGGGTCGGTCATGCTCGAAAACAGGAAGGGTGCCAGCAATGGCAAAGGAACTGAAAGGGTTCATGGAGCAGATAACATAAGAACATAAGAACTAGGAACAGGAGTAGGCCATCTGGCCCCTCGAGCCTGCTCCGCCATTCAATGAGATCATGGCTGATCTTTGTGGACTCAGCTCCACTCTCCGGCCCGTACACCATATCCCCAAATCCCTTTATTCTTTAGAAAGGTATCTTTGCCCACCCAGGCGGTCTTTGGCCACTTGGAAGTGAATGTCGGAGTTATAGGTGTCGAGACAAACTAAACTGTCGTCAAATTCCTCTTCAGTCTCCTCCTCCTCCCCCACAGGCGCCGGGGACCTGGCCCGGTTGTAGTAAGTCTCCTCCCTGAATTCGTAATAGCCTCGGCCCCGTTCCGCGTGGCGCCTCTTCTGGCCACACCGCTCTTTGCCAGGGGGCCGCGTCTGGCTGACGGAAGCTCGCTCCTCGCTGCCTCCTTCTCCAGGCTCCCGCTCACAGTTTGCTTTTTCTGTCGGCTCCACGGCCTGCTCCCGCTGCTCCGGGGCCTTCTCCTCCCCGTTCTGCTCGGGGCTCTCGGGCGTCACCCCGTCAGCGGCCGCTTCCTGCACCTCCTCCACCTCCA
The DNA here is from genome assembly GCF_047496885.1 of Scyliorhinus torazame. Taxonomy (NCBI): domain Eukaryota; kingdom Metazoa; phylum Chordata; class Chondrichthyes; order Carcharhiniformes; family Scyliorhinidae; genus Scyliorhinus; species Scyliorhinus torazame. Next base: position 235,555,596 of record NC_092710.1, read on the forward strand.
GTAACGCGGCCGCCGGCTTCTTCTCCTCCGCCGCCTCCTCCTCCTCTTCCTGGGCCTCTCCCGTGCTTGGCCCCGCCTCAACCCTGGGCTCGCAAGCGGAGCCCGGCCGGTCCTTGGCCTCCTTGCGGTGGCCGGCCGTCTCACTTGAGGCCGAGGCTTCGGCTCCCTCCTCCTCCTCGTCGGCCAGCAACTGGTCCTCTTCCTCGTCCTCCTCTTCGTCCTCCTCGTCATCGTCGGCATCTCCCGCTGCCCTGGGGGTGTACACCCGGCTGGGGCCGCCGTCCTCGGACAGCAGCTCGGCGTCCAGGGCCTCCTTCAGCCGCTGGGCCAGCTCTGCCTTCAGGCCGCGGGTGTCGAGGCTGCGCTCCTGCAGCTCCTGCCGCAGCTCGGCCACCTTCATCTTCTTCACGTCCATCGCGGGAGGCGAAAAAAATTAAAATTTATTTAATTTTTAAAAACCCCGGGGGGCTCGCGCAGCGGTGGGCGTCCTTTTAGAATTTTAACCGCTGGCCAACGGCGGTTAAATGGGGGGGTGGGGGGAGGGGGGGGGGGCTGGATCCATGAAGATTTAAGCAGCCGAGGGTGAAGGAGTTTTCTTTCTGCTCCCACGTACATAAGGTGTACTCTCGGATTGACTTCTTTGTTTTGGGTAGGGCCCTGCTGGCAGGGGTGGTGGACGCGGGGTATTCGGATATTACGATCTCGGACCATGCTGCACACTGGGTTGACCTGCAGGATAGCAATCAGCGCCCGCAATGGAGGTTGGATGTAGGGCTATTGGCGGACAAAGCGGTGTGTGAGAGGCTGAGGAGATGTATGCTGAATTACCTGCAGGTAAATGATACGGGGGAGGTCTCGGCAGCGGTGGTCTGGGAAGCGCTGAAGGCAGTGGTGAGAGGAGAGCTGATCTCGATCCGGGCTCACAGGGACAGGACGGACTGGGCAGAGACGGACCGACTGGTAAAAGAGATTCTACAAGTCGACAGGAGGTACGTGGAGACTCCAGAGGCAGGGCTTTTAAGGGAACGGCGCAGGCTACAGGCGGAGTTTAGCTTGTTAATCACAGGGAGGGCAGTGAAACAGCTCAGAAAGGCGAGGGGGGCAATATACGAGCATGGGGAGGACAGCAGGATGCTTGCACAGCAGCTCAGAAAGAGGGAGGCAGCCAGGGAAATAGGGAAAGTTATGGACGGGGATGGGAACTTAGTTGGGGACTCGGCAGGGGTGAGTAAGGCGTTTCGGGATTTTTACAGCAGGTTGTGCAGGTCGGAACCCCCTGCGGGGTCGGAGGGGATGAGCCACTCCCTGGAGGGCCTGACTTTCCCAAAGGTGGACGGGGAGCTGGTAGAAGGGCTGGGGGCCCCGATCGGGTTGGAAGAGATAGTGGAGGGCTTGAAGGCCATGCAGTCGGGTAAGGCCCCGGGACCGGATGGGTACCCGGTTGAGGTCTATAAAAAGTTCTCTGGGATATTGGGACCGGTGCTGATGAAGGTGTTTAACGAGGCAAGGGAAAGAGGGGTACTGCCCCAGACGATGTCACAGGCCATGATTTTGCTTATCCTGAAACGGGACAAGAACCCGGAGCTATGTGGGTCTTACAGGCCGATTTCCCTGTTGAACGTGGACGCCAAACTGTTGGCCAAAGTGTTGTCCTCCAGGATTGAGGATTGTGTACCGGACATTATTGTGGAGGATCAAATGGGGTTCGTTAAGGGCAGACAGCTGGTGGCCAATGTAAGAAGGCTGTTAAGCGTGATCATGATGCCCCCGGAGAGTAGGGAGGTGGAGGTCATGGTCGCGATGGATGCGGAGAAAGCTTTTGACCGGGTTGAGTGGAATTATTTATGGGAGGTTCTGGAGCGGTTAGGATTTGGGAGGGGCTTTATTGACTGGGTCAGGTTGCTGTACCAGGCTCCTGTGGCAAGTGTACGGACGAATAGGATGACTTCAGGCTATTTTAGACTGCACCGGGGACGAGACAGGGATGCCCCCTCTCCCCACTGCTGTTTGCGCTGGCTATAGAGCCGCTGGCAATTGCTCTGAGGGCCTCGAGGGGCTGGATGGGGCTGGTCCGGGGGGGGTGGAGCACAGAGTCTCGCTGTGTGCGGACGACCTGCTTTTGTATGTTTCAGATCCAATGGAGGGGATGGAAGAAATTATGGGAATTTTAGGGGAATTCGGCCGGTTTTCGGGGTATAAGCTTAATATGGGGAAGAGCGAGATGTTTGTGGTCCAGGCGAGGGGTCAGGAGAGGCGACTGGGGGAACTGCCGTTCAGAGTGGTAGGGGACAGTTTTAGGTACCTAGGTATCCAAGTGGCAAGGGATTGGGACAGGCTACATAAATTGAACTTGGCCCGGTTGGTGGATCAGATGAAGGAGGATTTCCGGAGATGGGATGCGCTCCTGTTGTCTCTGGTGGGCAGAGTTCAAACGGTGAAAATGACGGTCCTCCCGAGATTCCTATTTGTTTTCCAATGTCTCCCCATCTTCATCCCATGGTCCTTCTTTAAGCAGTTCAATAAAGTTATAGCGGGCTTTGTATGGGGGGGCAAGTCCCCACGAGTGAGGAGGGTAATGCTGGAGCGGTATCGGAGAGAGGGAGGGCTAGCGCTGCCGAATTTTAGTAATTATTACTGGGCGGCTAACATAGCCATGATTAGGAAGTGGCTGGTGGGGGGGGGGGGGGTTCGGCATGGGTGCATATGGAGGCAGCTTCTTGTAGGGGCACAAGTCTGGGGGCGCTGGTAACTGCACCTCTGCCGTTCCCGCCGGCACGGTACTCCTCCAGCCCCATAGTGGTGGCGGCCTTGAGAGTCTGGGGGCAGTGGAGGGGACATGTGGGAGCAGTGGGAGCGTCAGTCTGGTCCCCAATCTTCGATAATCACCGGTTTGCCCCGGGGAGGATGGACGGGGGGTTCCGAATTTGGCGGAGAGCGGGGATTGAGAGGATGGGGGACTTGTTTATAGAGGGGAGCTTTCCGTGTATGAGGGCGCTGGAGGAGAAGTTTGTATTGGCGGGGGGTAACGACCTTCGGTACTTGCAGGTGCGGGACTTTCTGCGTAGACAGGTACCAACTTTCCCACTCCTGCTAAGGGGGATTCAGGATAGGGTGGTTTTTAGCGGATGGATAGGAGAGGGGAGCGTCTAGGACATATATAAAGAGCTTATGGGATCAGAGGATGCGCAGACCGAGGAGCTGAAGCGAAAGTGGGAGGAGGAGCTGGGGGGACGATAGAGGAGGGCCTTTGGGCGGACGCATTGAGCAGAGTCAACGGGACCGCAACATGTGCCAGGCTCAGCCTGATTCAATTCAAAGTCGTGCATCGGGCTCACATGACAATGGCCCGGATGAGCAGATTCTTTGGGGTGGAGGATAGGTGCGCAAAATGTGCTGGAGGACCAGCGAACCATGTCCACATGTTCTGGGCATGTCCAAGACTGAGGGATTTTGGCAGGGGTTTGCTGATGTCATGTCCACGGTATTAAACACAAGGGTGGCAATGAGTCCAGAGGTGGCGATTTTCGGGGTGTCGCAGGATCCGGGAATCCAGGAGGAGAAAGAGGCAGATGTTCTGGCCTTTGCTTCCCTGGTAGCCCGGAGGCGGATATTACTAGCATGGAGGGACTCGAAGCCCCTGAAGTCGGAGACCTGGCTATCGGACATGGCTGGCTTTCTCTGCCAGGAGAAAATTAAGTTCGCCATGAGAGGGTCATTGTTAGGGTTCGCCCGGAGGTGGCAACCATTCATCGACTTCTTCGCAGAGAATTAACCGTCAGCAGAAAGGGGGGTGGGTAGGTTAGCGTAGATTAGGGGGTTAGGTAATGGGACCTGTGGGAGAGGGAGGCGGTATTTGCACTATGTTTATATTTTTATACATTGTTTATATTGCTGCTGTTACAATGCAAAGAAATACCTCAATAAAATGTTTATTAAAATAAAAAATCTCAAATTTCCATAGCTGCCAGGTTATTTACAGAAGAGAGGCTATTTTCCATTAAAGAAGGTACAGCCAAAGAAATTGCAGTTGGTGGATTCAATCGCTTGAGCCTACCCTTGCCAATACCTTCGGTCATATTTCCGCAATTGGAGGCTCTGCCTTTACTGTCCCACAGGCCCCACCTGAAATTGTCAGCCTGACTCGAGACATTTGTACAGAGGCCCACCCTGCTGGCTTTGTGAGGTTTGTTTCATCTCCTGTTCAACTGATGCTGGGGTTGTTCCTCTAAACCCCATGGGAGGTTGTGGCTGCTGTGCCGTGGAAAATGTGTACATACACGCTGTGGGAAAGACACGCCCAGTTAGCGAGCATATTCTGGAAGGTCTGTTGTGGGAGTTGCTGCAAAGATGCGTAGTTTTCTTTGGGCAGTAGGACACCTTGCTGTGAACGCAGAGATGCAGAATGATTAAAGTTAATTCAGTAAGATGAATGAATAAGAAGTTTACTTTCGCAAGTGAAATGCCAAAGTAAGTGTATCCATTTTTGTACAGGTTGGCTGTCTCAGAAATGACAACCTCGTGTCAAAGACTCTTTAAAAGATGTTTCCCTAAAGTTGCCCATGAACAATGTATTTGTATCTGTGTGCCCATTTTCTTATCAGTGGAGTCAGAAATTCAATTTAAGATAATCCATCAGCAAAGTCATTTTACTTTAAAGGAAAAACCTTGTTTATTTCACACTATTGCTCTGGTTCTTAACCCCATCCTCGTGGCAAGTTGTGGCAGACAGGAAGGGCACGTGGACAGTCAATTTCCCGCTGGTGTCAAATGATTGTGGGAACATCCACTCCTCCTGTAAGAGTGGCTTGCCATTCCCGCCCAGGGAGCGGCACAAAACTGATGAAGGCTCAACTGGAATTGTCTCCCCCCCCTTCCAATTATCTGCGCTGCCAGTGGGTTTTCACAACAATCCAGAACACATCTGGAACATCAACAATCTGGATTTTCTCAGCACAGTTTCTTCCAGGAGGTGGATATTCTCAGAGAAGATTCTTCCAGGAGGTGGATATTCTCTGTGTAGAAGGGCCAGGGACCCACAGTGGCCTCCTAGTTGGGCTGCAGTGGGGCTATGATGCATCGACTTACCAGGTTTCACTGAGGCCCATGACCCCTGTTCAATGAGGTGAGTGTGAGCAGTTGAGGTTTCACTTGCCTTGCCAGAGGGAATGACGTTATTCTTGCTCGTCCTGCATTGCAGGGAAGTCCTCTTGTGGAGACCCTGGGCACTGACCACCCTTGAGACTTCTTCTCATGCAGGGTTGTTCTGTCGGCTCAGCCTCCCCCTCCCATCCTGTAGGTGGACGATGCCTCACCTGGTCTCCACTTCATTCAGAAGGACTTTGAGGGAGATGTCACTGAATCTGGGGGCCCGGGATCAGCGGGCCATCTTCCCCATCAACATTGGGTAGGTTATGTCCATGTCTGGTGCCCAAATATGACGATGGGACGCATATCAACCAGCCTGCCCCGTTGCACGAAAAGTCGGGAAAACCCGAACTGCATAATTAATTAATGAGGCCAACATTACGCAATATGGCACAAATTGCTAGAAGCCTCCACAGGACTTAATCCAGGAATGGAAAATTCTGACCAAAGTTACGAATACAGCCACACGCACAAAGATTAGTTTCAGATGTAGAAAAAAATGATACTTATAAGTGTGAATCAAGTTCAATCCGTATTGGTCAGTGCAGGCCTGATGTATTTTGAAGCCTGTTGCAGTGTCTGAAGTGAAGGTTGAGGGTTTGAGGTTGTTGAATTGTCTCTGCAGCTGCTGTGGCTTCCACAGTTGAATTTCCAGAGGTTGCTTTAACAGGTGAGCTTAATGGGAGGAATCAGGGTTTGCAGGGATGCTTCCTTACTTCTGATCTACAGGTGTAGCACTTTCAGCTGCCTAATTACACCGGCAGCTTTTTAAAAGTGCCTTTCACTGTCTCCCCTTGGCTTGAAGCCTATTCAAGATGGTTTTCTGTGGATCTGCATTTTTCCTGCCCATTTCAATGCCTTTTGTAGGTGAGGGCATTATCACATCACCTGTACAATGCCAAGTCCCTTTCCACAACAGCCAAGTAGTAATTCCATTGCAGTTATCCAAACTCCTTACCCCTGTGTAGTGAATAAAAGGGTCAAGGTTTTCCATCATTTGCAGTGGCTTAACAATTAGTCTCTTTGTGTTTGGAGGAAAATCCATCAAGTCAATGAGTTTCTGTTCATTCTTTTGGAACACTCATTGAATTTTAAATGTGAATGTCTGAGGAATGCATCCTGGTCTCTTTGGGAGGGAAGAGAAAGATGATTGACGTCCGCACTTCTGTCTGGTAGCCTGGAGCCATTTTGAGAACAGCCTTTAAACTCGACCCAAGGTATTTTTTTAAAATGTGACCGTCAGAACAGTTTTTCTAAAATTCATAATATCAGAACTGTACATGGTAACACTCAGGGCTGAGGCAGTGCTGGATTTTGGATCTTGCCGGCTTTAGGCGGATTGTTTGGGATGGGTCAGGTCAAAGGTTGCTCGGGCCACTCTGGTCATGCAAAGCCAATGAGTTAATGCGCGCGCAATTGCAACATTTAAACCCAACAAGGCAGTAAGTTATTTTACTCATCTAATAGTAAAAATTCATGCATGGCATCTTTAAAAAAAGTCCCGTTTTTTGGACACCGCCAGCTTTCAGACACACTGGTTTTCAGGGAGTCGGATTTGAGACACTTCACCTTCAATTATTATAGATTCATAATACGGGCAGCACGGTAGCCTTGTGGATAGCACAATTGCTTCACAGCTCCAGGGTCCCAGGTTCGATTCCGGCTTGGGTCACTGTCTGTGCGGAGTCGGCACATCCTCCCGTGTGTGCGTGGGTTTCCTCCGGGTGCTCCGGTTTCCTCCCACAGTCCAACATTGTTCAGGTTAGGTGGATTGGCCATGCTAAATTGCCCTTAGTGTCCAAAATTGCCCTTAGTGTTGGGTGGGGTTACTGGGTTATGGGGATAGGGCGGAGGTGTTGACCTTGGGTAGGGTGCTCTTTCCAAGAGCCGGTGCAGACTCGATGGGCCGAATGGCCTCCTTCTGCACTGTAAATTATATGATACATACGGCACACACCAAAACTGAGCTGCAAGATTCTCAGTGAAGTTGCATGTAAAACATGCTGAAAATCTGCACCTCTTTCGACTCTTTCTTTAATTGCACAAAAGTTGAACAGCACTCTTTGTTATGGGGGGTAACAAAGTAGTTTACACTGTGGCACAGAAACATTGAAGTATACGCTCAGAATCAACACTGCCATGAGAAACAGCATGCATGTTAGAATGGAATGCAATCACACAACAGGGATATAGTCACGATTGTCACCTAATGTGCCTTGGGCTCTTAAGAACCCAGTAAAAGTATTCCATCCTGTCCACGTGGTGCTACTTTCCTCAAAGTGCTGCTCTTCACAACCACCTTACCTGTGATACAAGTCGTCTGCAGGTTAATGTGCAGCAGAATGGATACACCCCATTTGAAATTGAGGTGCGGAACATAACATTGTATACATACATATCGATTTGTATTGGATACACCACTATATTCTTGGAACTTTACTGAAGAGCTTATTGACATAACCGTAGAAAATCGGAGTAGGAGTAGACGATTCAGCCTTTTGAGTCTCCTCCATTATTCATCATGACCCATGTTGATCATCCAACTCAGTAACCTGTTCCTGCTTTCCCCCCATATCCTTTGATCCATTTAGCCTGAAGAGCTATATCTAACTCCTTCTTGAAACCATACAATGTTTTGGCCTCAGCTTCTTTCTGTGGTAATGAATTCCACAAACTCAGCCCTCTCCGGGTGAAGAAATTTCTCCTCATCACAGTCCTAAATGATTCCCCCCCGTCTAGTCCAGTTAGAATGTTATAGGTTTCTATGAGACTTTGCCCCAGCGAAACCCCAGCGAATATTATCCTAACCGACTCAATCTCTCCTCATAAGTCAGGAATCAGTCTGGTAAACTTTTGCTGCACTCCCTCTGTAGCAGAAACGTCCTTCCTCAGATAAGGAGACCATAATTGCACACAATATTCCAGTTGTGGTCTCACCAAAGCCCTGTACATTTGCAGTAAGACATCCCTGCTCTTGTACTCGAATCCTCTCGATATGAAGGCCTTCTTCACCGCCTGCTACACCTGCACGTTTACTTTCAGCGACTGGTGTACAAGGACACCCAGGCCTCATTGCACAGCCGCTTCTCTCAATCTATAGGCATGCATATGATTACTTTCCTGTTTTTAGTACCAATAACCACACATTTCTCCACATTATACTACATCTGCCATGTATTTGCCCACTCACTCAACTTGTCTAAATAATACTGAAGCATCTCTGCATCATCTTCACAGCTCACCTACCACCCCACTTTGTGTCATCCGCAAATTTGGAGATATTTGACGCGATTCAATGGAAAAATGTCAAAGTCCGGTTTTGGACAGATTTGACGGGATATTTCCCGACAGCCATGTTGGTGAGATCATGGCCCCTGTTCAACGGCTCTTAGTGCCAAAAATGAGCCCCCACAATATTCTCGACATAACCGACTGCCTTGCAGCCGGATTTGCCCGACTTGTGCCTCAGCAGCTCACTGAGCAGAACATTTAAATGTTCGCTCACCACTCACTCCCAATCAACACACAAGCATGGCAACGCACAGACCTACTCTTTGCTTTGGGGATGGCAACATTACAAAGCTTCCCGACGCTGTGGATGAGAGGCGGGCCTGTTTCCTGAGGGGGTCGGAGGACCAGCAGCAGGAGCAGCAATGCCACCTGGGAGACAGTGGCAGCGGCTGTCAGCGCAGGCCGCATGAACAGGAGGACCGCTGTCAAATGTAGGAAGAAGACAATCGACCTCCACCAAGCTGCAAGCGTAAGTTATCACCTCTCTCTCCAGGCATCAGTTCCACATGCATCCCTTTAAATTCCCCTCCCCTCCATAAATCACTGGCTGACACTTCTCATCCTCCCTACATCCTCAGATCCCCCTAACACCCACTAGCACAACTCCTTCATGTTCAGGTAAGGTGCCCGCACATGCCACCGGTTATATAACCATCAAGCTTGCAGCTCACAATGCCCTCTCTTTGACCCTGCAGGAGAAGATAACCCAAAGTAAACGGGAAAGGGGCAAGGTGGGGGGGCCTAAGATTCGAGTCCTCATCCCTATTGTGATATGCATCACTGTATATACACAAGGGGTTAATGTAAATATACTACAACTAAATAACCACTAGAGGGAGCACCAGAGATGTATATAAGACAGACAGAAAGTCAGGCAGGCACTCTTCACAGGAATGGCAGCTAGTGAGCAGGATACAGACAGACAGCTCAGATGTAACATCTAGTATAAGTGCTTGAGAGAGAACAAACTTACACAATAAAGCATCTACTTCAACTGTAAGATTACGAGCTTTATTCAGACTCAAGGAATAATACATGGTACCAGGACTGGCTTCAGAACGCTTACTGGAAGATTACATAAGATGCAGACAAAGAAACATCAAAAATACAAGAAAACTCGTACCGGACATTCGACGTGGAGAGACTTCGCTGATTCAATGGAACTCGTTGGAACTCCACCGCAGCTGAAAACCATCGGTAATTTAAGTCATAGATGGAAAATTTTTAAACAAATGTTCGAAATATATATCGTAGCTAATGATTTGAGCACGGCCTCTGAAGAAACGAAAATAACACTGCTACTAGCAGGACATGAAGCTAGAGACATCTATAATTGCTTTAATTACTTGAAAGGTGAAGACAACACCAAATTCGAAGTAATACTTAAAAAATTTGAAGATCACTAACACCAATAAATTTCACAGAGAATGAGTGATGTGAAACTCAAACAATCATTAGCAGAACAGAAAGGTTTAATGCTGGAAATCGCATTTGAAAAGTGCCGATCGCAAGAAAAAATAACATTAAGTCTTGACCAAGAAAGAAGTCCGAAAACGTTCTTCTCCACGGGTCAAAAGAAGTTAAAATGGTGTCTGAGCACATTTCAAACTGCCCGGGGAACAAAAGCCCGCATGCACAGTTGAAGAAAAAGTGCACAGTAAAGAAAGAGCGATGTGCGCATGCGCACTCGATTCCTACGCTTTACGTCACGAGCGCCATGTCATCAGAAGACTCAGACCACGTCCACTTAAAGGGGAAATGCCCAAAAATCACAAACAAGACTCTTAAAAGGCACAAAACCAAAATATTCAACCTCAAAAGGCACAACATTGCTACCAGCAGTTGAAAATAAATTTTGCAGCACCCTGGAACAAGCAGTTTGCACCACCCAAAAGTGAAGAGCACGATGACAAATCCGAAATCCAAGATGATGATTTCTTCATTGAACATGGAGAGCTCAATAACAAATCCGAAACAAAAAAAGATGATTTATATACTGAAGAATACGACTCAGACATGGCCGAGTTGTTCGGATGTGATCATAAAAGCATCAGCGACACGGTTGAAAAGCTCAACACGACGCTCCTCATGGTAGATGAATCCGATACCATGATGCAATGGCAGATCGTCGATATATTGGATGACAGCAACCTGTCAAAGACCGAAGAAGAAAATGACGCCACACAGCGAGTACTGACCGACTCCGTTGTGAGAGCACAGCTCAACTCCACAGAGAGAACACTGCACGACTCCACACAGAGAGCGATGAAAGATTCCACACAGAGAGCGATGCAAACCTCCACAGTGATCTCGTTGACAGACTCCAAAATGGAAGTAACTAAAGGCTCCATACGAAATCCATGCAATGCATGAACAAGACCATGATGGTCTATTCACCTTATGTGAGCAACCAGAAGCAGACTATGAAAGTCTACCAAGCTCACGTGAACAACAAAAAGACTATGAATGTCTACCCAGCACACATAATCAACAAGAAGACAATGTAAGTCTACCCACTGTATGTGAGACAAGTGACAAAGAAATCACAATTCCCAGACAAGATACACAAGATCACAGTGAGACTGACAGGTCTCAGCTTGTCTGTACAAAAGAACTTGACAATCAAAGCACAACCACTCATGAGTCCAGTGTGACCGCATCAATTAAAACCTCATCTGCTCTTGACAACCTACAAGAAACTGAAATCTTGACGACATTGACTCCAGAAGAGGAGCACCAAGAGATCAAAGATGAAGCAAATCAACCTGAAATGACTCCAGAAGAGGAGCACCAAGGAAGCAAAGAGGAATCAAATCAACCACAAATGACTGATGTCCCCAAGATCAATGCAACATCAGATCATTCACACATACCTCAAGTCGAAAAGCTCAATGAAACATCAGGTACCACAAAGGACACAGATACCAATAACTTTGAGAATGACTCAAATTATCCACAAGGAACAGTCATTGAGCGCAACGCAGATGACAAGATCGACGCCAAGAACGACACCAAGAACGACACCAAGAACGACACCAAGAACGATGACAAGAACAACAAAAATGAAACAACAACCTGCACAACATGGTACAACCCTGCACATGAAGGACAATGTTACAGAACAGTCCAGAACAATGGCAAGAGTCCAAACATACCATGGACATTGTTCACATAAAACAAATGTCATGACAATGAATTTCACGAGTTCATATTTGCTCCAAAACAAAGAACAACACAATGTCTAAGGCACATGACACACTAAATCGATTCCACAAGCACAGAAAAAAGTCCACGTCAGTCAACATCAGTGGTTCGACCATTCGAATACGTGCTGATGACTTGTTCCTTAAACACAAGAACACTGACGACATTCACAAATAAATTACAATATCAACGTCACCACATCAACAACAGAAGAAGAAAAAAAAACTCAACCGAATAAATTCATAAAGTTTGGACTCATAAATTTTTTAATTAAGATTGGACTCATAAATATTAATTGGCTTTGTATAATCATCAATATCATCACAACTTGTACATATCATCATTTATCTACCTGTTTAGTACAATTTTCTTTAACAAAGTACCGAAAATATGTAAAAAGTAAAACTGGGGGATGTAGTGATATGCATCACTGTATATGCACAAGGGATTAATGTAAATACACTACAACTAAGTAACCACTAGAGGGAGCACCAGAGATGTATACATTAGACAGACAGGAAGTCAGGCAGGCACTCTTCACAGGAACGGCAGCTAGTGAGCAGCACACAGACAGATAGCTCAGATATAACATCTAGTATAAGCACTGGAGAGAGAACGAACTTACGCAATAAAGCATCTACTTCAACTGTACGACTATGAGCTTTATTCAGACTCAAGGAATAATGCATGGGGCCCCTATGAGGAAAAGGTCCTGGAAATTGCCAGGTTGCTGACATTGAGGTTGGCCTGCGTCAGAGAGGTGTCCGTTGCCCCTTCACACAGATGATTGGTCTCAAGTGAATAGTTCATGTCAGACAAAATGATCCTTTCCTCTCAATGGCCACATGTCCATTGTCTCGCAGGATTCTCCCGCTGACACCCGAAAGTCCACCTCGGAGGAGAGCACTGTTGAGACCACCGGCAAGGCATACAGCTATCACTCGTACCTTCCATCAGTGCAGTGATACACAGCTCGGTGGGCAACATCAGTGGACAGGCAAGGTACGGCACCGTGACCGAGTTGGATCCTGGCCCTGGGTCACTGTCCATGTGGAGTTTGCACATTCTCCCCTGTTTGTGTAGGTCTCACCCCCACAACCCAAGATGTGCAGGGTAGGCAGATTTTGCCATGCTAAATTGCCCCATAATTATTATCATTTTAAATCAATGGACAGGCTTCTGGGGCACAATCTGGTGAGCAGCACACAGTTGCTGATGCACATCAGCTGGAGGCAGGAACATTCAACAGAGACAGCAGTTGGAGGTCTGCTGGATCCCAGGACACAGCTATGTCCCATCGAGATAACGAGCCTCTGGACAAGTTTCTCTCTGAGCTGATGCAGATGATAGGACACAGCTGTGAGATTCAGGAGGGAGTGTCAGCGACACTCCAGTGACAGCAAGGCCGATTGGAGGAGTCCCAAAGGCTGCAGAAACAGGAGATGGTGCCGACAATGCATGGCACCGAACCAATACTGCTAGGGTGGTGACCACAGTGATAAACCTGGAGCACGGCATCCGCACCTTGAGTGGTGGTGTCCAAGCCATGGTTCAGTTTGAGACGACCATGGCTAAGAGCCTCGATATCATGTCCCAGTCTCTGAGGGATGAGTCCAAGTTGCAAATGGACATTGCTGAGACATGGCCCAGTCACTGAGAACCATCACTGAGGGAGTTGACACTGGGGAGCCTCCAGGACTGGCAGCAGCAGAGAATGACATATGCACCAGTGATTGACCCCTGCACCTAGCGCAACCCAGCGATGGCAGCAAATCCTGCAACCCAGACATCTTGGTGGGCCTAATCCAGCTTGCAGGTGATATAATTGGATGCCCAGGCATACAGATATTCATCACCTCCCGGATACATCTACAGGCAGAAGGTTATGATATGTCACACAGGTTCCTGATTGAGCCCTGGAATGAACTGATGGTCTAAAAGTTCAGGGCTGCAATGAGCTTCACAGACAAGGGGAGTGGTTGTCTGCGAGAACTTGGCACAGGTGCTGCACTTTCTCCCTGCTGAAACGCAGTCTATTGCGGCACAAGGTGTCCGTCAGCTTATTGAATGATCAATGACGCATGAACACGTTGGATCATCACTGGCCTTCCCTTCTGGGTCCCTCCTCAGCCTGATGGGCGGCCGGGTCTTCAGAGTGTACGGGGGCCCCCTGCACATGTGGTGCCGCCTCAGGCCTGTGTTGGCGTTACTGCTGCCTCTGGCATCTACCGTCTTGGCTGCCAAAAGCAATGCAAGGGCAGCATTTGCAGGATTGACTCCAGCAAATATCGTTTTATCTGGAAGGAATTGGAGAAAGAGAGAGACTGACAATCAATTAGGGCTTCCACCCCAGGACCCTCAAATCCCTCAAGCCCCCCCCCCACCCTTACCTGTCCCACCTTCCCTCCGAGTGTCACCTGTGCTGGCACACTCTGCACACTCACCCCTGGGCACATCAGGAGCCCCGAGACCCCAGACCTCTGCCGGGAACATTAGGAAGTTTGTGCTCAACTGTTCATCTTGGCAGCGAGAGGATCCACAGTGGTGAAGCCCTGCTCTTAAGTGTTTGATTGTTGGCAGCTGCCTCTATGGTGCTGACTCTCCTAGAGTACAGGCATCAAAGTTTGCTGGTCATTCAATGCACTAATCATCCTCTGATGGCATATGGCATGTGTGCGCTCAAGGAGGCACTTGAGTGATGAGGAGCGTCACATGCTCTCACAACTAATGAGGGCAATTCCTAATTTTAAATATCCTTCAGCTATGAAGCTAGATGCTGTTCACAGTCAAAGGGAGTGAAATTGGGCGGCACGGTAGCACAGTGGTTAGCACTGTTGCTTCACAGCGCCAGGGTCCCAGGTTCGATTCCCGGCTTGGGTCACTGTCTGTGCGGAGTCTGCACATTCTCCATATGTGTACGTGGGTTTCCACTGGGTGCACCGGTGCCGAAAGATGTGCTGCTAGGTGATTTGGACATTCTGAATTCTCCCTCTGTGTACCCGAACAGGCGCCGGAATGTGGCGACAAGGGGCTTTTCACAGTAACTTCATTGCAGTGTTAATGTAAGCCTACTTGTGACCATAAAGATTATTTTTGTTTTAAAATTGGATTTCAGGCCAGAAGCTGCAGCAGGGCTCTGTGCTCGAAGTGTTTGGTAGGGCGGACAAGCTGTAGGTTGCCCTTCTTATGGATCTCCACAATATTTAAAAATGGCTTGAAGGCCTCAGAGGTGCAAAGCCCCTCACCCTCTCAGCCCAGGGTAGACTGGGGCAGCAGCTCCAGTGCCCTTGAGCTGCATGCCGGAAAATGGAAATGGCTACTCACCTCCTCAGTTCCCCTCAGTAGCCATTGTGCTACCTTCGTTTTTGTAAAGGAGTGTAACGTTCTTGAGAAAACTTGTAGTTAAAGTTATGATTGATTTATTAACATTAACTGGGAGTAAATTACACACAGGACAACAGATGAACAACAGCAAACTCATGCACATGCATGCTCTCTCCTTTACTTCCTCCAGCCAGTGTGAGGGATCACCTGACTTTGCATTCACTTATATACTAGTGAGACCCCTAGTGGTCAGTCGGTGAATTACAACACAACCATGATATTACGACAAGGAAGGCTAAACGGCAACCGCGTGACTTGCTGCTGGGGAGTCGGGTAATTCCAGGAAGCTGCTGCATTCGGCTTCAAACTCGTTAATGAGATCAAAATGAATGCAAACGAGGATTAATAACATTCTCGCCATTTTTGGCCATCATCTGGAACTCTCCATCAGAAGCAGGCCGGATGAATAGTAAAACTGTTCGCGTCTGAGGTGAATCTTCATTTTGCCATCTCCCGCTATTCACCCGGCATGCCCCAATCTGCACTGGGCGCAATGTGGTTGCTGAACCGTGCCCATTACATTTAATTCTTTCCTCTAAATCGTGAATATATATTATGAATAGCTAGGGTCCTAGCACTGACCCTACTAGTCACTGCCTGTCATTTGGAAAAGGGCTTATTTATTGTTTCATGTCTGCCAACTAGTTTTCTATCGATCTCAAGACAGTACCCCCAATCCCATGTGCTTTAATTTTACATGGTAATCTCTTATGTGGAACATATCAAAAGCTTTCTGAAAGTCCAAATAAACCACATCCACCGGCTCCCCCTCATCAACTGTACAGAATTCCAGTGGATTCATCGAGCATGATTTCCATTTTGTAAATTTATGCTGATCCTGCCACTGTTTTGCAAGTGCTCTGCTATAGCAGACTCTAGCATTTTCCCCATGGCCGATGTCAGGCTGACTGGTCTTTACCCCCTATTTTTTCTCTACTCCCCTTTTTAAATAGTGGGGGTACATTAGCTACCCTCCAATCTGAAACTGTTGCAGAGTCTATAGAATCTTGGAAGATGACCACAATGCATCAAATATTTGTAGGGCCATTTCCTCAAGTACTTTGGGAAGTAGATTATCATGCCCTGGGGATTGAGCAGCCTTTGATCCCATTAATTCTCCAACACCATCTCCCACCTAATACTGATTTCCTTCAATTCTAACCTCTCACTAAACCCTGTGTTCCCCAACATGACTGGCATGCTATTTGTGTCCTTCTTTGTGAGACAGAACCAAAGTATGTATTTTGTTCATCAAACATTTCTTTGTTCCCCATTACAAATTCTCTTATTTCTGACTGTAAGGGACCTACATTTTTCTTCACCAATCTTTTTTTCTTCACATACTTACATGGAATCTTATGTGTATTCTCTTCTGATAAACCCAGGTGGAAGTGTCTCAGTCCATCAATACACTTGCTTGTGTAAATATCAGTGCAGACATAATGCTGTAGGTATCTTTACATGTGTACTTGGTGTCCCAAGTATTGGAACCCCCAAGAGAATTTGCTTGCTGCAATGTAAACAGTTTCGCAAAATATAAGTCTTAGGATGCAAAAAAATGATAACCTTCACAGGAACAGAAACAAATGGAAGAAGAAAATATTATCAAATTATCAATGTTTCCTTTTAAAACTGGAAGAGCCCTCAGAAACATTTTCAAGAATGTAACAAGTGTTTCAGGTGACCACCAGTAGAATTGCTAACCTTCCAGGGTTGCTCTGAAGTTTGGAAAATTACAGAATAATCTGATTGCTGCAAGCAAATCAGGAGGTGAACCATTCAGATGATTATTATGTTCATTTAATTTGTTATTAAACTATTGAAAATAAGAAAACAAAAAGTAGTTTGACTGGGTCAGGTTGTTTGAGGGAGGAAATTATCTGATGATCCCTCTGGGAATATGTATGATTAAAATGACTGAGCTGCCTGAAAAATGTCTTGACCGAAAATAGGGTCAATGAAATGAAATGTTGGCCTATTGTCCTGGGGGTAAAGGACTTAACTCCCTGACAATGTTTCTCTTTGTTCCCAAAACAAATACAGTTTCTACCCTGGAAGATTCATCAAGCATTTCTGATCTAAATTGTGTTTCATTCTTTGGTGACAGATTTTCCTTTAATTAAGATGTAAATGAGTTAAGCAGACGCCCAAGTGTGATGTTATTGGTCATGTTATTTTTTTTTTGCTTCCATGGAGTAAGTCTTCAGGCTAAACAATCAGCTTTCTTCCCACTTGAGCCTTTCACACAACCTCCTTTTATAACCTGCTGAGCCTCCAGGGTCTACTACAATGTCTGAAGGATTGGGTTTCAACACATCTAGTCGTGATTTGGCGGCATAAGACAACAGCAGAATTATACAGTATGCTGGGATGGAAAAAAAGTCACCTTGCACACATGTGCATTTTTTGTTTGTTCAGTATTATATTTCTGTCAGAAGCATTTCAATCTCGATAATTTAAAAATATCCCAAGGAGGGTGGTGAGAGTGATACAGAGTGACAGAATGGGAGAGACAAAGGAGCAGGAGATGAGGTTGTAATGTTTTAACAGAGCCAGTATCCGGAAGAGAACAGAAATACAATCATTTGGCTTGGTTTAATTTTTATTAAGGATTTCAATATGAGGAAAACTGTTTCTTTTCACTAGAACCTGAAGGGCAGCACGGTAGCACAGTGGTTAGCACAGTTGCTTCACAGCTCCAGGGTCCCAGGTTCGATTCCTGGCTTGGGTCACTGTCTGTGCGGAGTCTGCACGTTCTCCCCGTGTCTGCGTGGGTTTCCTCCGGGTGCTCCGGTTTCCTCCCACAGTCCAAAGATGTGCAGGTTAGGTATGGCCATGAGAAAGTGCCCTTAGTGTCCAAAATGGTTAGGTGGGGTTACTGGGGATAGGGTGGAGGTGTGGGGCTTAAATAGGGTGCTCTTTCCAAGGGCCGGTGCAGACTGAATGGGCCAAATGGCCTCCTTCTGCACTGTAAATGTTATGATTTTAGCCTGCTGTGCAGGTTTAGGACAAAATAAAATTTGTTTCATTATGATGAACAGTGTAACAAGACTATAAAATTTTCTGTGGTGGTTCTGCAAGGGTATCCAGTGTCTGACATCCAATCAAATCAAGAATCTTTAGGTTTGGTTTGCATTTGTGCCGATTTCAATTAAGGTAGCACCTTTTGGTCAGTAAGGAGAAAATCAGGTGGTGGTTCCTCCTCCTGATCGCTGTTTGGCAAATCCTGCTAGAGGTACATGCATGTGAATATAATGTTCAATCATGTCCCCACATGATTGAACTCAACGTTTAATACTGTCCTCTCCCACTTTGGTTGGACAACTGGTGGCAAATAACATTCATGCCACACAAGTGCCGAGTACATGATTATCTCCAACAAGAGATAAGCTAATCATCTCCACTTGAAATTTCACGGCATTACCATCATTGAATCCCCCATCCTAGGGATTACCATTGACCAGAAACTGAACTGGACTAGCCATATAAATACTGTGGCTACAGGAACAGGTCAGAGAGTGCCTGGGAATCCTGTGGCGAGTAACTCACCTCCTGACTCCCCAAAGGCTGTCCACAATCTATAACACATAATTCAGGAGTGTTATGAATATTCTCCATTTGCCCTGGTGCATGCAGCTCCAAAAACACTCAAGAAGCTTGATACCCTTCAGGAAAAAGTAACCCACACCCCACTTTAATTTCTAACTGACTCTATCTCCAATCAAGCAAAACCCATTATAGGTCAAAAGCCGCTTGTAAATATAGTTAGAAAACACTGGGATATTAGCTGTCCTTTAGGAAGAGATTTCTGGGAAAGACTGCTTGAAGAGAGAGAGAGAGATCCTTTCAAGAAACAGCCAGCAGATCCTTCTTTCTGTGTCAGACTACTGCTTAACCTGACAGCCTTTGGCAATAGCTGCTGCTCAGCTTAAATGTCCTAGAAAAACTAAAAACTAAAATACCTGCTGCAGGTCTAGCTCCTTCAATTAATTACATCATCTTTATCCCACTCAGATCCCCTGACCTGCTTACCTAAGTCTAAACACAATGTCTCAAATTATTTACACTCCAGGGAATCCCAAGCAATATAAACAACATTCCATTAAGCCTTTCTTTGTAAACACATACATGGTTGGAATGAATGGTGATCGCATTTTAGGACACCTTAATTGCACCTTGTGCAGCCACAGAGTCTGGATAACTTAATCTAGATTCTTCAGTAATATTACTGCAAAAGATATATATACCTGAACTCAAGCTTTTAAAAACATTACTGCAACAGATATAAAATACAATGTATACATATACCAATTTCTGACATTCATCATAATAGTCATACTCACAGAATCACACCTGACAGAAGATGTCCCAGACACCAAGGCCGGGATTCTTCAAAACGGTGGCTAAGTGTTGACGCAGGCGTAAACACCAGAGTGTTTCATGCCGGCGTCAATGGGCCTCTTGGCCCAGCGATTCTGTGGCCCGCAGGGAGCCAGCACAGCCTTGGAGTGCTCCACGCAGTTCTGGCTGCCGATATGCAGCCCCGTACTTCTGGCTGCGGGTCCACACATGCGCGCGCAGTCCGCTTCCGAGCTGTCCCGCGCGACATTGTGGACCAAAATAGCGGGCCGGCGCGGAAGAAGGTAAGCCCCCCAGATCGCGTGTGCCTGCCGATCGGTAGCCCCCGATTGCGGGCCTGGCCGTCGTGGAGGCCCCCCTCGGAGAATGTTCACCCTGCACCCCACCAGGACGGCCACCGCCGCCGCGATTACGAGCTCCCACCGGGTGGAACCATACGTGAACCACTCTGGCGGGAACTTGGCTGGTCGACTGCGGAGAATCGCTGCGGGGGCCTCTTTCAACAGCCCTCGACCAGCACCGGGATGACTGCCCGCGCGCGCGACTGACGTCCCATTCTCCGCCACTGTGCCGAGCCCGAGTTCGGCACGGAGGCTCGGAGAATCCCAGCCCACTATCTCCATACCTGGGTATGTGCTGTCCCACCAGCAGGACAGATCCAGCAGCAGTGGCAGCACCTACTGTCAATCATCAGTAAAGTGGGGGAAAGGGGCTTCATCAGTGCTATCAGGTGGCACTTACTTAGCAATAACCTGCTCACTGATGCCGGGGGAGAAAATACTCCACTGGTTGGAGTCATACCAAACACAAAGGAAGATGGATTGGATTGGATTGGATTGGATTTGTTTATTGTCACGTGTACCGAGGTACAGTGAAAAGTATTTTTCTGCGAGCAGCTCAACAGATCATTAAGTAGTAAAAAGTAGATCTGTTTGGGAGAGCTCGTAGAGAGTCGCCTCGCTCCGGCGCCATCTTGGGAGCTCTGAAAGATGGTTGCGGTGGTGGAGGTCAGTCGCAGGACATTACTGCAGGAGTTCTAGGCCCAACTATCTTCAGCGGCTTCCTTCCAACATAAGGCATTGGACAGTACAAGTGGATTGTCCCAGGTTCGATTCCCCGCTCGGTCACTGACTGTGCGGAGTCTGCATGTTCTCCCCATGTCTGCGTGGGTTTCCTCCGGGTGCTCCGTTTCCTCCCACAGTCCAAAGACATGCAGGTTAGGTGGATTGGTTATGATAAATTGCCCTTAGTGACCAAAAGGCTTAGGAGGAGTTATTGGGTTACGGGGATAGGGTAGAAGTGTGGGCTTAAGTGGGTTTTTGCAGACCCGATGGGCCGAATGGCCTCCTTCAGCACTCTGTGTTCTATGGTCCATAAGGTCAGTTGTGGGGATGTCTGCTGATTATTACACAATGTTCAGCACCATTTGTGACTCCTCAGATACTGAAGCAGTTTGGGGGCCAGTTTAGCTAAATTGGCTGGACAGCTAATTTGTGATGCAGAGCAAGATCAACAGCGTGGGTTCAATTCCCTTACTGGCTGAGGTTATTCATGAAGGCCCCAACCTCTCAACCTTGCCCCTCGCCTGAGATGTGGTGATCCTCAGGTTAAATCAACTTGAGTCAGCTCTCCTCTTCAAAGGGTAAATTAGCCTATGGTCATCTGGGACTCTGATGACTTTATTTTCCTGAAGTAGTCCATGTGCAAATGCAGCAAGACATGGACAATATTCAGGCTTGAGAGCAAGAGTACAAGAGCAGCTCAGAGGCTAGGAATCCTGCGGGGAGTCCCTCAGCGCCTGACTCCCCAAAGCCTGTCCACCACTTCCAAGACACAAGTCAGGATAACTGAAGCTCCAACAGCACTCCTGAAGCTTGACACCATCCAGGACAAAGCAGCCCAGTTGATTGGCACCCATTCAATAAACATTCACTCCCTCCACCACCGAAGCACAATAGCAGCACTGTGTACCATCTATAAGATGGACAGCAGGAAATCATTATGGCTCCTCAGGCAGCACCTTCCAAACCCATGACCACTACCATCTGCAAGGACAAGAGCAGCAGACACCTGGGAACATCACCACCTGGAAGTTCCCCTCCGATTCATTCACCATCCAGACTTGGAAACATATTGCCGTTCCTTCACTGTCACTGGTCAAAATCCTTAAACTCCCTCTCTAACAGCACAGTGTGTGTACGTACACCACATGGACTGCAGCGGTTCAAGAAGGTAGCTCACAACCACCTTCTCAAGGGCAATTAGGATGGGCAACAAATGTTGGCCTAGCCAGCGAAGGCCACAACCCATAAAACATTAAAAAAAAATAAAACAGTGGTTCAAGAAGCCGCAACCAACTTCTGAATGGCAATTAGGGGTGGGCAATAAATGCTGGCCTAGCCAGCAATGCCCACATCCTATAAATGAATAATAAAAACACTCATGACCAAAGCTTAGAATTTAAGAATGCAGCAAGCAGGGGAGGATATTCTGAAATGTTAGAGGAAATTCTTTGGTCAGTACTTATCCTTCCCAGAAGGGAAAGTTGGGAGGCTCTTATAAACAGTGATCATAGTATTGAACGGTTTAGATTAGTTAAGGAGAAGGACGAGAAAGGAAACTGAGAATAAAAATACTTAAGAGAAGGAGGGCTAATATCATCAAAATAAGCAGGGATTTGAATCTGGTTAATTGGAATCAAAGATTGTCAGAAAGAAATGCAATGATGCAACAGGCAGCCCTTAATGGGGAGATGGTTCAGAGCCCAGAGTTTGGAATAAGAGGAAGCAGAAAAAAGGGGCTTAGGACAGATGATAGATGAAGGGAGAATCAGGCTGACGATGAAATGTCCAAAGAAGAATTGAAATGGAAACTAAACGGAGAAAATAGATTGGCAGCTAACATGAAAGAATCCAAAGATCGTCCATAGGCATATTAACAGTAAAAGGGTTGTCAGAGAAGGTCTGGGGCTGGTGATCTATTGGTAGAGGCAATAAGTCTGACTGAGGCAGGTTCGATTCCCGGCATGGGTCACTGTCAGTGCGGAGTCTGTACGTGCTCCCTGCATCTGCGGGGCTTTCCTCTGGGTGCTCTGGTTTCCTCCCAAAGTCCCGGAAGGCAGGGAGCTGGATTCTCCATTTGTGTGACTACGTCCCCACACTGGCGTGAAAACGGTGGTGTTCTACGCCAGGAAAACTGGCGCAAAACGGCCACCGATTCGCCGTTTTGCTGGGGGCTAGCAGGGAGGCAATGTAGAGAGCCCAGCTCTAGCTGCCGATATGGTCCAGAGCATTGTCGGGTCCGTAGCCGCGCATGCCCATGTGCACGGTGGCGGCCTGCAGCGGCTGCGCCGTGCTTCATAGCCAACTCAGCCCGCAGATACGGACCTCAAAAATACCCCGCTTTGACTGCTCGCGCGCCCAAGGACCGCCTGCCCACAGTGCCTCCAGCACCCAATGAAGACCCCCTGACTGCGGATCGGCCCTCTCCCGAATATGGTTGCACCGGACTGAGACCGCAGCCGCCACGCTAAGTTCACGCCAGGTGAGACCATGAGAGTCCCACGCCGTCGGGAACTCGGCCGGTCGGTGATGGAGCATCGCGGGGCGGGCCGCAGGCAATGGCCTGAGGTGGTAGATACCCGGCGTGGCGTACACCTAGAGTATGCCACTTTTCAGGGGGCGGAACATCGCAAAAGCCGTGCCCCCTCCCCCCCCCCCCCCCCGATTTTGGCATCATTGGGGATTCTCCGCCCCCTCGCCGAACTTGATTTTGGCGTCGGGGAGCGGAGAATCCAGCCCATGGTGTTCGATGAATTGGACATTCTGAATTCTCCCTCTGTGTACCCGGACAGGTGCCCTAATGTGGCGACTAGCGGCTTTTCACAGTAACTTCATTGCAGTGCTAATGCAAGCCTACTTGTGACAATAAAGATGATTATTTATTATTATTATTATTATCATACATACTTTTCATCAGTATTTACCGAGGAAAGGACTTTTCCAATGTTCTGGTAAACTGGAAGTTGTTACTCGGGTGATAGCCAGGGTAATGGAGAATTGCAAATGTTACAGCCTTGTTCAGATAAAAAGCAAAGAATAACTCTGGCGATTACAGGCTGGTCAGTTTAACATTTATTGTGGAGAAACGAGAACCCAGATGAAAATGAACAACTACTTCTTGGACAAGCATGGATTTGTTAAGCGCAATCATATGTAATTAAATTGGCGAATATTTTGATGAGGTAATAAAGTGGATGAAGGCATTTTCATTGATATTCTGCATACGGGCTTCCAAAAGGTTTTTGATAAATACTATATGTTAGCAAAATTGAAGTCCTGGGAATAGAAGGGGCAATAGCAGCATACACAGTAAGTTGGCTAAGGGTTAGAAGACAGGACCTAAAACCTTATGGTCTGTGTCGATACTGAGTGCATTGATGCTATCCATCAAATTTCTGTGACTCCCCCCTTTTACAATTTTCCAGCCATATCTTCAGATCCCGGATATCGAAGGGTCAGCACAGCCATTTCCAGAAAGGATCATTGGGTGCAAAAAGATAGAGAAGAAGGGAGGACATGCCCCCTTTGCATGACATACGCTGCCACATTTAGGTATTTTTGTAAATGTCCAAGTCTTTCTGTAAGTGAGTGAGTTAGTGAATAGGTGAATGAGTTGTGGGAGGATGTAAATATGATAGGCATAAAGACTTGTGGTGGTGGGGCAGATGTAGAATAAAGGGTTACAATCAGAAGCACACATGATGTCAGATCACATGACAGAAAAGTGTGGTCTGGAAGGGGGAGAAGCTACTAACTCAGGTTGAGGTTCAAATGTGTAAATACTTACTGTAGGTAAAGAAGAATGGTTTTAAGAAGCTACAGACTTGAATGCCATACCTCGGGAGAATAGACAATAGGCAAAACCCTATCTAGATCACAACAAAACTTGATGGCAGCGAGTAAAAGACCTAACGAACCTTAGAAAGCAGACACAGGCAGGATGAGATGTGAACATTTGGAAAGGCTTTTGACTGCTCTCCAAATATTTCTGTTCCACTCGCAATGATGCCTTCTGCTGGCTTGACTGGAATATCCCACATTAAGACTCACCAAAACTTTGGAACAACACGGGAGCAGCATATACAAGGTGAGACACAGACCTGGAGACCGGACAGCACAAGCCCAAAGTAGCAGGCAGCAGCGGAGAAACAGGAACAATTCCAGGGTTCAGTAGAAGCATTGAGTCCACACAACCAATCCCAGAACCATATCATAGTGCAGAAGGCTTGTGCCAAGCCACGGACTGGGGCAACTGTAGAAAAAGGTTCACAACCTACAGAACTGCTTCAGGATCACGCAAAAGAGATCAAAAAGCCCAGGTCAGTACACTGCTTTATACAGCAGGATCTATCTCTGGTGACGCAATAGCAAGGCAGGGGCTGATGAGACTTCAACTTCTTATGAATAAATCCTGCACGCTTTTGATCCTATTTCAGCATCCTTCAGAATTTAATAATATAGAAGACTTAATTTAATAAAAGAAAGCAAATAATAAGTGAAAGCGCAGATTTATTCCTCAACTCTATAGGTTGTCAGGGAACTGCAATTATGGAATCTTAAAAGATGAGCTGACTCACAACAGACTCATAGGTGAAGGCCTGGATGAAGCATTATCAGATGTCCTACAGACAAAAGGATTTGAGACTAGTAAAAGTAATTCAGATTGTGAGGTAAATCAAATGTGGGAAACAGAATTGTGCATTTGGTAGCGGGGCAGAGATGTCTCGTGGAGAAGATGAAATGATAACATGCAGCTTATAGGCCATAAGAGAGAAAGTGTACACCAAATCCTAAGCCTGTCAAAATGGGTAAAAAGCACACTAACTGCTATTTAGAAATATATTCAAGTGTCAGGATAGACTATTTCAAAACTGTTACTTCCTCAAAAAATGGTGACATCCTTTAAAAGAGGGAGAACATCTTAAAACAGAGCCACATACAAGAAGTGGAAGAAGCACAAGCAAAGGAGCATTAAACTTGAAGTGAATGGACCCTCACAAGAGTTTAAAACTAGACACAGGAGCAGGGGTTTATTTTTTGTCGGATGAAGTCAAATGGCCCAAACAGATTACATTACAACCCACATCTATCAAATTACAAGATCCCTGGTAGGGCAAATTTAAAAGTTAAAGGCTAACTCATGGAAAAGTTGAAATATAAAGATTGATATGTCCTTAAATCTCTGGACGGGATTTACCGGTTGTTCATGCCGGCGGGAAATTCCAGTCCCACCCCGGCGTCGAGGGGTGCTATCACCGGGAAATCCCGTTGATAATGGCGGGGTCAGTAGATCCCACTGGGGGCCGCCTCCGCTGCTGAAAATCTCAAAGTCAGGTAAAGTCAGTAAACCCCGTCCTCTGTATTTCATTCAGAATCAAGAGTGTTCTCTACTAAGCAGAAAGGCATCCCTAAAATTGAATCTAATTTATAAAATGAATGAAGTTGTTGATGAGAATTTCAGCATATGTCTGCACCAGGACTTCCACGAGGTCCTGACATACATACAGCCCATCTGCGACAGGGGTCCAGTTAGATTTGGGCCATGGAGTTTGATGAATGGCTTTTTATCAGACTGGAGCAAGGTATGCAATGGAATTCTCTAAGATTCAGGACAATGACAATTTATTTTTCTGATAAACGTAAATGACCTAGGCTTGAGATTGTAGAATTAGAGTTTTTGCCTCCCTGGAAATGCAATATTCACTGAGGAATGTAGTAGATTTCAAGAGGACATAAGCAGAATGGTGAAATGGGCAGAGGCAAAACAGTTGAAATTCAATGCAGTATTGAGGTGATTTTTTAAAAGAAGAATGAGTCAAGACCATGCATGCTAAGTGATACAATTTAAAGAGGTGCTTGTGGAGAAAAATTAGAAAGTGCCAGCATGTTAGCACAGTGGTTAGCACAGTTGTTTCACAGCTCCTGGGTCCCAGGTTTGATTTCCGCCTGGGTCACTGTCTGTGCGGAGTCTGGACATTCTCCCCGTGTCAGCGTGGGTTTCCTCCGGGTGCTCCAGTTTCCTCTCACAGTCCAAAGATGTGCAGGTTAGGTGGATTGGCCTTGATAAATTGCCCTTAGTGTCCAAAAAGTTGAGGTGGGGTTACGGGGTTACAGCATGGGGTGGAGGCCTGGGCTTAAGTAGGGTTTTCTTTCCAAGATCCGGTGCAGGCTCGATGCGCTGTATGGCCTCCTTCTGCACTGTAAATTCTATGATTCCATGATAATTGTTAATAAAGCAGTTAGTAAAGCATGTGCGATCCTGGGCTTTCTTGATAAATGTATAGGGGCAGCACGATGGCACAATGATTATAGCACTGCTGTCTCACAGCTCCAAGGACCCGGGTTCAATTCTGGCCTCGAGTGACTGCAGATTTTGCACTTTCTCCCCGGTCTGTAGGTTTCCTCTGGGTGTTCCGGTTTCCTCCCACAGTCCAAAGATGTGCAGGTTAAGTGAATTGGTCATGCTAAATTGCCCCTTCGTGTCCAAAAAGGTTAGATGGTGTTACTGGGTTACTGGGATAGGGTGGAGATGTGGGCTTAAGTAGGATGCCCTTTCCAATGGCCTGTGCAGACTCGATGGGCCGAATGGCCTCCTTCTGCACTGTAAATTCTATGATGAGTACAAAAGCCAGGAAGCTATAATAAATCAATATAAAGCAATTGTTCGGCCAGAAGTGGAAAATGGGATCCAATTTTCAGCAGCATTCTTCAGTAAGCACTTGAGGGTTTGGGGGTAATTTACTTGGGTTGTTCCAGAGATCAGAAGTTACATCTATAGGTGAATAGCTGAGGTTGTTCTCCTTCGGCGAAGAAGGCAAAGAGATTTCAAAGCTTTTTTTAAGAATCATGAAAGGTTTCAATGGGGTAAATGATAGTAAAACCTTTCAATGGTTGAAGAGATCAATAACCTGAGAGCACAGTTTTAAGGTGATTGGCAAAGGAGCCAGAGGCAACATAAGACAAAACTTTTTATTTAATGAGGGTTAGGATTTTGAATGGACTGACAGAGGTTTACACTGACGGAGAAGTTTACAAAATTATGAGTGGCATGGACAGAGTGGAGTCAGAAGCTTTTTTCCAGGGTGGAAATGACAATTACGAGGGGACATAGGTTTAAGGTGCAAGAGCAAGTTTAGAAGAGATATGCGAGGCAAGTTTTTTACACTGAGGGTGGTGAGGCCTGGAACCCGCTGCCGGGGGAGGTGGTGGAAGCAGGTACGATAGCGGCATGTAAGTGGCATCTTGACAAATACATGAAAAGATTGGGAATGGAGGGATATGGACTCCGGGAGTGCAGAAGGTTTTAGTTT
Organism: Scyliorhinus torazame; assembly: GCF_047496885.1. Classification (NCBI taxonomy): domain Eukaryota; kingdom Metazoa; phylum Chordata; class Chondrichthyes; order Carcharhiniformes; family Scyliorhinidae; genus Scyliorhinus; species Scyliorhinus torazame. The sequence continues at coordinate 235,583,350 of NC_092710.1, forward strand.
GGACAGGCATCATAATCGGTGCAGGCTTGGAGGGCCGAAGGGCCTGTTCCTGTGCTGTACTGTTCTTTGTTTGATGAGGTGGTAGTTGCAATTCAGTCTTTCAGAGTTGAGGGAGAGTGGGATTAATGTGATTGCTCTTTGAAAGAGCTGATCCAGAATCAATGGGCCAAATAGTCTCCTTCTGTGATTCTATGATTGTATCATATTTAGATAAGATACTGGAGGGTTGGCAGCTTGTGTGGAACCACAAAAAAACAGAATTGCTTCAGCAGGGGAGGGAAAAACTCCACAGAGAAAATTGGCGTGAAAATATAATTGATTCATAAACTTTCAGGAAAAAGGTTACTGTTTGAAAATGTGGACTTTTCAGTTGAGTATTTGTTCCAATAGTATGGGCCAGTAATGAAGTCCTGCCACAGCTCATTAGTGCCTGTGCTCGAAGGAGCTGATCTGCTTGAAAAAGTTTGTTAAGGTCATTAATATAGTTTTCCTGCATTACCCTGACAAAGTGGGCCGGCATCGTGTTCTGGAGGAAGGCATTAGTTCTCCGCCGCCCGCTGCTGGTAGTGGGGTTCACTTTGCGGCAGAAAATCAAGCGTTGGACCAAAAATGGGATTTGCACCCCGTTGCGATGTTCCGGTCCCCCGCCACTGGCGGTAGCGAGCTACACACTCCATACTGGGGGGCGGGGGGGGATGCAAATGGGTCATTCAAATCTAATAAAAGCTATTTCTTTTGAAAGTGAATATAAACCTCACAGTTCAAAGGACCTGATAGGGTGAAAAGCCTTGTGATGTGTTATGGCTTTCTATGAAGTAACAGCTGCTGTTCAACACTTCTGTCTGAGGCAGCAGATGTAAGAGGCAGGTGCGTGAAAAAGAAATAACTTCATTGTTTCTGCCTCAACTGCTCGTTAGGCAAGGGTGACTGATGGGGTGGGGGCGGCGCAAAGGTCTCTGATAAGCGCGCTTCTGATATGGGGTGTATCTGATATGGGAGTTCTCTGATATAGGGGTCTCTGATATGGGGGATCTCTGATATGAAGGGGGCTCTGATATGGGAGGTCTCTGATATGGGTGGTTCTCTGAGGGTGTTCTTTGATATGGGGGTTTCTGAGATGGGGGGATCTCTGATTTGGGGGATTATGAGATGGAGGCCTCTGATCTGCTAAGTCTCATAAGGGGGAGCGGTATGATTGATGGGGAGATCTGATGTGGGGAGGGTCTGATGGGGATCTCTATTGTGGGTCTGCCGGGAGTTCTGATGGAGTCTAATGGAGTCTCTGATGGGGGTCCCTGTTGGGGATCTGAGGGGGGGGGGGTCGGTGAAGGGGGCTCGGGCCACCCTCATGCGTGCTTTTCTGGAGGGGGGGGGGTCACTCGTAATTTCCATGGTGGTGAGGAGGGGCAGTATTTTCAAAGTGGGAAAGGGGGAGGGGCCAGAAGTTGGACCTCAGTATCATACGTTTGCATGGCAAGGGAGAGTGAATCGCTCCTGGGTGCCCATTCTAGTGTCATTGCAGACCAGAATGATTCTGTTCCAGAGAGAGAACATAGGGCGGGATTCTCTGATCCTGAGGCTAAGTGTTGACGCCGTCGGAAACTTGACGGGGCCAACACGGCCTCAGGATCAGCAATTCTGGCCCACGCCGCTCCAGCTGCTGATCCTGGCGCCGCGGGGTCCGCGCATGCTCAGTGAGGCTGGCCGCAACCCACGCGGGAGAAAGGAGGCCCCCAGCCAGAGAGGCAGGCCTGCCGATCGTTGGCCCCGATCGTGGGCCAGGCCACATCGGAGTCCCCCCCCGGGGTCAGACCACCCCCCCCACTGGCCACCCCCGCGACCCTTCCGCGCCGCGTTCCCGCCGGCTGAGCGGTGTGAACGCCGCCGGCGGGACTCTGGTTTTTTGACACAGCCGTTCAGCCCATCCTGGGCCGCGAATCACCGGGGTGGGGGGGGGCGAGGGGGGCCGGTAGAGTGGCCCCCGGCCGGTGCGGCGCCAACCGCCCCGGCGCCAATAACGTTCTGCGGAGAATCACATCCCGGCGTCGGGGCGGCGTGGCGCAAGTCGCGCCGGTCGCAGAGATTCTCCAGTCCGGCCCCGGACTGAGAGAATCCCGCCCACAGTCTAGGTTTTGTGCGTTTCGATGCACACACCTTTTTAGGGTGCAAAAATAATGATCGGCACAGAACACCTTTATTAAATAATCAAGATCTGCCCATTGGGAGGTCCCCACATAAGGTTTGCAGGGCAATTGCCTGGGAAATTCAAATTTCCACTGGACAATTGCCCTACACTGGGTACCATCTGAAACTACCGTATAAGTTTCCAACTTTGGATGGTTCGAACTGTCTTACAATACTTACCCAGAAAAAGTTAGATGAATTAAAACCATCCCTACGTCTGAGTCCCTATGGGGGTCCCCCTATTACATGGGTTCCTGGGCGGGGAGGGGGCCCTATTACAGGGGTCTATGTGGGGGATCCTCCTGTTACAGGGATTCCTGAGGGGGCGTCTTGGGTCACCACTGTACTTGGGGATAGGGGGGCAATTCTGGAGTGGGGGTGGAGGGCTGCTATTCGGTGGGGAGTTGATTTTCAGTGGGGTGGAAAGGGGAGGGGCCGATTTACGGTGCGGGAGGGTGGTGACTGGCCATGGAAACTCATATTCCATATTAAAGCAAAACAATGTTTATTCTATGAACTCAAGTTAACCTTTTTAAAACATACAGTGAACATCTTAACAACCATCAATTCAAATACAACCCCCAAAGAATACAACACTAAGTAATCCTTAATAACTTCCCAAACAATATCCAGAAGACAAAAGAAGCACCTTTTAACAGAAGCACATTAGGTTTACATTCACTACTGAGAACATTTATAATTCTGAATTTACCAAATGAGCAAGAGATAGCATTTTCATGGTAGAGAGATCAACAGTACACCTGCTCTGCCTGGCTTCAGCTCCAACACTGAAAACGAAACGAAAACACACCCTGCAGCAAACAGCCTAAAACGAAAGTAAAAAGCTGACAGACCGCCCAGCTCCACCCACTCTCTGACATCACTGCAGTAGTAAACACCAATATCTTAAAGGTACTCTCACTACAGATATTTATATACACACCCATTTATAAACACCCATTTCTTAAAGGCACTCTCACATGACACCTCCCACAGTCCAAAGACGTGCAGGTTAGGTGGATTGGCCACGATAAATTGCCCTTAATGTCCAAAAAGGTTATGTGGGGTTACTGTGTTACAGGGTAGGTTGGAAGTGTGGATTTAAATGGGGTGCTCTTTCCAAGAGACGGTGCAGACTCGATGGGCAGAAAGTCCTCCTTCTGCACTGTAAGTTCTATGATTCTATGATTTGCATATCATGGAACACTGAATTGCATCCCGCATTACGACCCCAAGGGGATCGTTAAACCCATGCAATTGTGCTCCGGTGGGAAAAAATAGTCTACCAAACTGAGAATCTCGCTCAAGACCTGGGAAACTCACTGCGCCACACTGTTCTTCCCTGGATTGAGTTGAAAGGTCTTAACCTTTTGGCTAAGATGAAGCATAAAAATCAAGCCCAAGATTAGGTCTGATGCCTGTTCTTGTCAGCTTGGACCTAGTATGTCTCTCTTGTGGGGGCCCTGAATCGGATTCCATTTGAATTTAAATTTGTTTCGGGAGCAAGCAAGGAGATGGATTAAGGGCTTACCCTGTCCATTCTGTGCATTGGCTTTGTGACTGAGAAATGAATAGAATCTTTTTAAAATGGATTGTGTCGGGAGGTCAGACGAGAAAGGAGCAGCTTTATTTCCAGGCAAATAACGAGGAAAACAGTTTTCTTTTCATTTATGGGATGTGGGTGTCACTGGTCAGGCCAGCATTTATTGCCCATCCCTAGTTGCCCTTGAGAAGGTGGTGGTGAGTTGCCTTTTTGAACCGCTGTAGTCCTTGAGGTGTAGTTTCACCCACTGTGCTGTTAGGGAGGGAGTTCCAGGATGTTGCCCCAAAGACAGTGAAGGAACGGCAATATATTTCCAAGTCAGCGTGGTGGGTGACTTGGAGGGGAGCCTCCAGGTGGTGGGGTTACCAGGTATCTGCTACTCTTGTCCTTCTAGATGTTAGTGGTCATGGGTTTGGAAAGTGCCGGCGAATGAACTTGGTGTGTTACTGCAGTTCATCTTGTAGATGACATACATGGCTGCTACTGTTTGTCGGTGGTGGAGGGTTTGAATGTTTGTGGAAGGGGGAGCAATGACCCCCACAAAGCTTCTTTAGTGTTGTTGAAGCTGCACTCATCCAGACAAGTGGAGAGTGTCCCATTACACTCCTGACTTGTGCCTTGTAGATGGTGGGCAGGCTTTGGGGGGGGGGTCAGGAGGTGAGTTATTTGCCGAAAGATTCCTAGCCTTTGACCTGCCCTGGTAGCCACAGCATTAATATGGCTAGTCCAGTTCAGTTTCTGATTAATGGTAACTCCCAGGATGTTGATTGTGGGGGATGCAGCGATGGTAATACCATTGAATGTCAAGGGGAGGTGGTTAGATCCTCTCTTGTAGGAGATGATCATTGCCAGGCACTTGTGTGGCACGAATGTAACTTGCCACTTGTCAGCCCAAACTTGGATGGTGTCCAGGTCTTGCTGCATTTTACATGGACTGCTTCATTATCCGAGGAGTCGTGAATGGTGCAGTCATCCGCAAACATCCCTGACTGTTTGATGCAAGGGAGATCGTTGATGCAGCAGCTGAAGATGGTTGGGCGTAGGACACAACCCTACAGTGATGTTCTGGAGTTGAGATGATTGACTCTAACAAGCGGAGAGTTTTCCCCCTGATTCCCATTTACTCCAGTTTAGCTAGGGCACCTTGATGCCATACTCGGTCAAAGGCTGCCTTGATGTCAAGGCCAGTGACCCTCACCTCACCTCTGGTATTCAGCTCTTTTTGTCCATATTTGAACCAAGGCTATAATGAGGAGCTGAGTGACCTTGGCAGAATCCAAACAGAGCGTCTATGAGCAGGTTATTGCTGAGTAAGTGCCACATGATAGCACTGTTGATAACTCCTTCCATCACTTTGCTGAGGAGGGCGGTATTTGGCTGGGTTGGATTTGTTCTGTTTCTTGTGTACAGGACACACCTGGGCAATTATCCACATTGTCGGATAGATGCCAGTGTTGTAGCTGTACTGGAACAGCTTGGCTCGGGGTGCGGCAAGTTCTGGAGCACAAGTCTTCAGTACTGTTGCCGGAATATTGTCAGGGCCCATAGCTTTTGCAGTATTCAGTGCCTTCAGCCGTTTCTTGATATCACGTGGAATGAATTGTATTCGCTGAAGACTGACATCTGTGCTGCTGGGGACCTCTGGAGGAGACCGAGATGGATCAACCACTCGGCACTTCTGGCTGATGATTATTGCAAATGCCTCAGCATTGTCTTTTGCACATTTGTGCTGGGCTCCTCCATCATTGAGGATGGGGATCTTTGCAGAGCCTCCTCCTCCAGTGAGTTGTTTAATTGTCCACCACCATTCACGGCTGGATGTGGCAGAACTACAGAGCTTAGATCTGATGCGTCTTTGTGGAATCTCTTAGCTCTGTTTATTACTTGCTGCTTTTGCTGTTCGGTACACAAGTACTCCTGTGTTGTAGTTTCATCAGGTCGACACTTCATTTTTCGGTATGCCTGGTGTTGCGCCTGGCATGCTTTCCTGCACTCTTCATTGAACCAGGGTTGATCCACTGGTTTGGTGGTTATGGTAGAAAGGGGGATATGCTGGGCTATGAGGTTGCAGATTACGGTTGAATACAATTCTGCTGCTGCTGATGGCCCACAGCGCCAGTCTTGAGTTGCTAGATCTGTTTGAAAGCTAACCCATTTAGCATGGTGGTAGTGCCACACAACACAATGGAGGGTGTTCTCAATGTGAAGCCTGGATTTTGTCTCCACAAGGACTGTGCGGTGGTCGCTTCTACTGATAGCATCATGGACAGATGCATCTGCAGCAGGCAGATTGGTGAGGATGAGGTCAAGTATGTTTTTACCACCCACAAGAAAACAATGCATTTTTCTTGGGGACTATACATAATGGCCCAGTTCAATGTGACTTTGATAGCCAGTCCATGGGAGATTTAGACCATGATATATATTTCCCAGGAAAGATGGATTGTTTTGTTGTGGAGGTTTCCCAGTTAAATGTTTTTCTGAATAAGCGATCTTCCTTTTAAGATATGTCATTAAAATGTGAGGATAATGATTGCTTAGTCAGGAATGCCTCATACTGTGTATGTGTGTGTGTGTGTGCACATAAATGTATATGGACAAATAAAGCAAGGTGCCAAATACTTGCTCAGTGAAACAATTGCTGAATACAGACTATATGATTAGTTATTTAATTACAGTTTATAGGACCTTGCTGTACAAAGCTTGACTGCCACATTTCCTACATTACAACAATGGCTGCATTTCAAAAGTATTTCATTGGCTGCAGAGCGCTTTTGGCTGTCCTGAGGTTATGAAAGGTGCTATATCAATGCAAGCTTTTCTTTTTTTTACTCCCACTGCAAATACCTCGAAAGTGCCGTGATATAAAATGTGAGTGGGCTTCAGCACCATTATTAGTGCAATGCAGATGATTCATCATGATTGAATGTCTTCCTGTGCCAGACAGCACACTTTAGTAACTGCATCCTAACCAAACCTGATTCATGTGATGCCTTTGCTGTTTGTTATAATCAACCGGACACCCTAGTGCAGAATGCCCCTGCTTGTTTTGTGATTATTGTGTTTGTTGTGGATTTGTCACTCCGAGACTACACTCTCACTTTTGTCTCACTGTATTATGAACAGCTAGCAGTGTCCACTGAGTGTACTTTGTATGTATCATTGAGTAATGTTATGTCTATTCACATCTGGGAAGGCTCTGTATTCAGATCTCACTTTTTCCTTGTATAAACAACTTGGGGGCGATTCTCCACCCCCACTCATGAACGCCGTCGAGGTTCACGTCGGCGCGGAACGGCCCCGGTCCCGACCGATTCAGGCCCTGACAATGGGCCAGTATTGGAGCCGCGTCATCTACCCGCGCCAGGCCTTGTTGCCTGCGTAAAAGCGGCGCCAAATAGATGACGCGGCCGGCGCTGCATAACGGACGTCATCCACGCATGCGTGGTTGCCGTCCTGTCCAAATCCGCCCCGCAAGAAGATGGGGGACGGATCTTGCGGGGCCGCGGAAGGAAGGAGGTCCTCCTTCAGAGAGGACGGCCCGACGATCGGTGGGCACCGATCGCGGGCCACCCCACATTCAAGGTGAAGCCCGGTGCAGGATCCCCCCTCGCCCCCCCACAGGCGGCCTCCCCAGCGTTCACGCACCACCCACGACTGTAGCGACCAGGTGTGGACGGCGCTGGGGGGAACCCGCCGTTTTGGCCTGGCCGCTCGGCCCATCCGGGCCTCAGAATCGCCACCTGCATGCTCCTAAGTGCATCCAATTGCTGCTCCAACCGAACCATGCGGTCTGTGAGGAGCTCCAGTTGGGTGCACTTTCTGCAGATGAAGCCATCCGGGACGCTGGAAACCTCCCGGACCTGCCACACCTCACAGTCAGAGCACAGCACCCCTCTAACTGACATTGCGTCAATTAATTAAAATTAAAATTAAAAAATTTAAAAAATTTTTTGAATATTTAAAAAAAAATTCAAAGTTACTGTTAACTATCTGTTTCCTAGCACTAGATTTCTAATAGAAATGTGAAAGCTAAATATAGTACTCTCCGATCTCTGGCTTAGATATCCCTCTAAATTATAATTAAGTAATTATGTTTAATTAGTTACCAATGTTCAATTTTTTAAAATTTAGTGTAGAATCCCAACCAGCCACTCAGGCCACAGCTTTTCTGTGATGTCACTTCAGTTTCCCCCCGACACACACACAATTTGAAAAAGGTACAAAAGTAAAATGAGTAAAAATCACTTACTTACCTTCTTAGTGTTAATAATAAAATATGGTACTTACCTCACACCAATGGGTTTTATTATTAGGTTAAAGGAGGAGGGCAGGTGGGAGACACTACACGTGTAGTGTCTCGGGTTTCCTCTCCACCAGAATTTATTGGTGAGGGTCTTCCCAGAAGTCCGCGGGTCGAACTTCCTGTTCCCGCCTTAAATACTAAAATATAATTTTTAAAAAACAGAAAAGAGGGACCGAAAACGGGACCAGGTAAGTGTTTTTGAAGGACAGACTTACCTCCCAGCAATCACTTCCGCCCTGCCCCCGCTGAAATTGACTCACCAGCTCTGCTCCCGCCGAAATCGACTGGCCTGCCCCTGCAAAGACAAGTGTTTTTAAAGGACAGACTTACCTCCCAGCAATCACTTCCGCACTGCCCCCGCTGAAATTGACTCACCAGCTCTGCTCCCGCCGAAATCGACTGGCCTGCCCCTGCAAAGACAAGTGTTTTTAAACAAGAACAAAAACCTTAGGAGCACCGTCATCTTAACTGACTGCACCCTACCCGCCAGGGACAGCGTCCCACCTCTTGAACTCGTCCTCCATTTGCTCCACCAGCCTCGTGAAATTAAGTCTATGCAGGGCCCCCCAGCTCCTGGCCACCTGGACCCCCAAGTACCTGAAGGTGGTCTCCGCCCTTTTTAGTGGGAACGCGTCAATCCCCCTCTCCTGGTCCCCTGGATGAACCACGAACAACCCGCTCTTCCTCATGTTGAGCTTGTTACCTGAGAAATCCCCGAGCTCCCTGAGGATCCTCATTACCTTCGGCATTCCCCCCACCGGGTCCGCCACATATAGCAGCAATTCGTCCGCATAGAGCGACAACCTATGCTCCTCCCCGCCCCGCACCGCACCAACCCCCTCCAGTTTCTCGACTCCCTCAGTGCCATAGCCAGTGGTTCAATCGCCAGTGCGAAGAGAAGGGGGGACAGGGGACACCCCTGCCTCGTCCCTCGATGCAACCAAAAGTACTCAGACCTCCTCTTGTTCGTGGTCACACTCGCCCTCAGACCTCCTCTTGTTCGTGGTCACACTCGCCATCGGGACCTCGTACAACAACCTAACCCACCGAACTAACCCCTCCCCAAACCCAAACCTCTTCAGCACCTCCCACAAATACCCCCACTCTACCCTATCGAAGGCCTTCTCAGCGTCCATCGCCACCACTATCGCCGCCTCCCCCTCCCTCGCTGGCATCTTAAGAACGTTCCGGAGCCTCCGCACATTCGCGTTCAACTGCCTCCCCTTCACGAATCCCGTCTGGTCTTCGTGGATCACCTGCGGCACACAATCCTCAATTCTCGTGTCTAAGACCTTCACCAGCACCTTGGCATCTACGTTTAACAACAAAATTGGCCTGTAAGTTCCACACTGTAGGGGATCCTTGTCCCACTTCAGTATCAAGGAGATCAGTGCCCGGGACATCGTTGGGGGCAAAGCCCCCCCCCCCTCCCTTGCCTCATTGAAGGTCCTAGCTAGCAACGGGCCCAACAGGTCTACATATTTCTTGTAGAATTCGACCGGGAAACCATCCGGCCCCGGTGCCTTCCCCACCTGCATGCTCCCTATCCCTTTGGCCAGCTCCTCCAACTCAATTGGGGCCCCCAATCCCGCTACCAGTCCCTCCTGCACCTTCGGAAACCTCACTTGGTCCAGAAAGCGGCCCATCCCTCCCTCCTCCCGTGGGGGCTCGGACCGATACAATTCCTCATAAAAGTCCCTGAAGACCCCATTGATGTCAACCCCACTCCGTATCACACTCCCTCCCCTATCCTTAACTCCCCCGATCTCCCTAGCTGCGTCCCGCTTCCAAAGATGATGCGTTAGCATCCGACTTGCCTTTTCCCCATACTTATAAATCGCCCCCTGGGCCTTCCTCCACTGCACCTCCGCCTTCCTGATGGTCAACAGGTCGAATTCGGCCTGGAGGCTACGCCTCTTCCTCAGCAGTCCCTCCTCCGGCACCTCCGCATACCTCCGGTCTACACTCACCATCTCCCCCACCAGCCTCTCCTTTTCCCTCTGCTCTCTCCTCTCCTTGTGGTCCCTAATGGAGATCAGCTCTCCCCTAACCACCGCCTTCAGCGCCTCCCATACCATCCCCACTCGGACTTCCCCGTTATCGTTGGCCTCCAGGTATCACTCTATGCTTCCTCGGACTCGCTCACTCACCTCCTCGTCCGCCGACAGCCCCACCTCCAAGCGCCGCAACGGGCACTGGTCCCCCTCCTCCCCCAACTCTAGGTCTACCCAATGCGGGGCGTGGTCCGAAATGGCTATCGCCGAGTACTCGGTATCCTCTACTCTCGCTATCAGTGCCCTACTCATAATAAAGAAGTCAATCTGCGAATAAGCCTTATGAGCGTGCGAGAAGAATGAAAATTCCCTAGCCCCCGGCCTTGCAAATCTCCAAGGGTCCACCCCTCCCATCTGGTCCATAAACCCCCTCAGCACCTTAGCCGCCGCCGGCTTCCTACCTGTCCTAGACCAGGAGCGATCCAGTGCCGGATCCAACACCGTGTTAAAGTCTCCCCCCATTGTCAGGCCCCCCACTTCCAAGTCCGGGATCCGACCCAACATGCGCTGCATAAAATCCGCATTGTCCCAGTTCGGGGCATACACATTGACCAGCACCACCCTCTCCCCTTGCAGCTTACCACTTACCATTACGTACCTGCCGCCATTGTCTCAAAATGCTCGATGCCTCGAACGACACCCTCTTTCCCACCAAGATCGCCATCCCCCGACTTTTGGCATCCAACCCTAAGTGAAACACCTGACCTACCCACCCCTTCCTCAATCTTACCTGGTCTGCCTCCTTCAGGTGTGTCTCCTGGAGCATGGCCACATCCGCCTTCAGCCCCTTCAGGCGCACAAACACTCGGGCCCGCTTGACCGGCCCATTCAGTCCCCTTACATTCCAGGTTATCAGCCGGATCGGGGGGGGCCACGTGCCCCTCCGCCGACTAGCCATAAACCCGCCTCGGCCAGCCACGCGCCCGCGCCCCATGCCTGGCCCGTTCCCCACGGCGGCAGATCCCCATCCCAACCCCCTCTTCTCGCTCCAGCTCCCCCTTGACCATAGCAGCAGCAACCCGGTTTCCCCCGCAACCCTCGCTTCCCCGCCCCCTCCAGCCTTCAGCGCGGGAAAAAGCACACGCTTTCCACCTGCCCGGCCCCCCCACCCCTGTCGCCGCTCCTTTTACAGGCCCAGGCCCTTCACCCCCGACTCAGGCCTCCCCCTCCCCCGCAGGGCCCCATCCCCCCTACCGGCCATCCACCCCTACTCCATTTACTTACCCCCCTCCAAGAGCCCACCCGACAGACCCAACCAAAACAGTGCCCAGCCCACCCTAACCACCCTCATCGAACCAAACAAAAATAAGAGCAAAGAACCCCCCCCTCAAAGTGTAACACCCCAACAACAACCCCCGACCACCCATCCCGACCCTCAGTTTGTGTCCAGTTTCTCGGCCTGGACAAAGGCCCATGCCTCCTCCGGAGACTCAAAATAATGGTGCCGGTCCTTGTAGATGACCCACAGTCGCACCGGCTGCAGCATGCCAAACTTCACCCCCTTCCTGTGCAGCACCGCCTTCACCCGATTGTACCCGGCCCTCTTCTTCGCCACCTCTGCACTCCAGTCCTGGTATATTCGAACCTCCGCGTTTTCCCACCTGCTGCTCCTCTCTTTCTTGGCCCACCTGAGCACGCACTCCCGATCAGCGAACCGATGAAACCGCACCAGCACCGCCCGCGGCGGCTCGTTAGCCTTGGGTCTCCTCGCCAGCCCCTGGAAGGACCCCGCTCCCATCAGCGAGTTTAGCATGGTGACCACATAGGTCCCCGCGTCCGACCCCTCCAGCCCCTCCGGGAGGCCCAGAATCTGCAAATTATTCTGCCTCAACCGATTCTCCATCTCTTTGAACCGTTCCTGCCATTTCTTGTGGAGCGCCTCGTGCTCCTCCACCTTTACCACAAGGCCTAAGATCTCGGCCTCGTTGTCGGAGACCTTTTGTCAGACCTCGTGGATTGCCACCCCCTGGGCCGTCTGGGTCTCCAGCAGCTTGTCTACAGAAGTCTTCATCGGCTCCAGCAGGTCCGCTTTAATCTCCCTAAAGCAGCGCTGGATAACCTCCTGCTGCTCCTGCGCCCACTGCATCCACGCTGCCTGGTCCCCGCCCGCCGCCATTTTGCTCTTCTTCCCTCGCACCTTCTTTGGGTTCACCACCACTTTTTTAGTCGCCCCGCTCCTGGTCCAAGCCATACACTGTCGGGGAACTATTGCAATCTCATTCCCACACCGGGAAACGTCGAAAAAATCCGTTGGGGGCCCTGAAAAGAGCCCAAAAGTCCGTTTTTAGCGGGGGCTGCCGAATGTGCGACTTGGTCCCGCATAGCCGTAACCGGAAGCCCACTGATAACAAGGTTGAGCAGCACTTAAGCAGCACTTTTTCAGGCACCCCCAGCTAGCTCGCAACAATGCAGCCCAGGAGACCAGCCCCAAGATTCTGAGATGCAGATCTGCGAAGGCTCCTAGACGGAGTGTAGGCCAGGGGAGATGTTCTGCTCCCGGAGGTCCCGGAGGGTCAGCCACAGGGCAGCCAGTGCTGCCTGGGACACGTGGTGGTGGCTGTTGAGAAAGTGCCGGAGAAAGATCAATGAGCTACACTGGGCAGCACAAGTGAGTCGACACCAAACCACCCCCCACCCCGTGACCTTTCCGCTCCAACACGAGCATCCAACCCCAACTCTCCATGCGACTCCCAGCCCTCCATCCACCCCCCTTTTACCTTCACCTCCTAACCCTCCCTTTACACCTTCCCCCTGCCCCCTCATCACTGTATATCCTGCGTGCGGCTAATGATACCCTCTCTGTAGCTGCTCAAGAAAAACTCTCACACAATCACCGGGAGAGGGCCCAGACTGGCGGTGGTGTGTCGGAAATAAGAATCCTCACCACCTTTGATGAGCATGCGCTGGAGGTGACTGGTGTGGCCGAGGACAGAGCAGTGGATAGCGCATGCCGTAGAGGTGAGGAACCATCGGGCCACACCCAAAAGGACCTGTCAAACGTGAGTTGTTGTTGCCTTTCTGACCGATCTATTCCTCACACTGACCACATGTCCATTCTCTCGCAGGTCCTCCAACCGATGGCACTGGTCCATCCCGGGTGGCACCCTCTCCAGCCTCCTAGGAGAATTCCTCGGAGGAGAGCTCTGAGGATGCCACCATAATAGTCGCATTACATCTGTCATCCCCACCTTCCACCAGCGCGACACACGAACCTCGGTTGGAAATGTTAGTGATCAGGCTTCTGGGGCACAACCTGGTGAGCACCATACTGGTGCTGAGGCACATCAGGTGGAGGCAGGAACCCCCAGGCAAGACATCAGTCGGAGGTCTGCTGGATCCCAGGACCCAGCTGGGTCCCAGCCTGATGCTGAGCCTGTGGAAGAGGTCATCCCGGTTCTGATGGAGGCATTAGGGTGTGGCTGGGACATTCAGAGAGAGGTGTCAGCAGCACTCCGGCAGATCCATAGCCACTTGGAGGAGTCCCAGAGGCTGCGACCGCAGGAGATGGCACTGGCAATGCATGGCACTGAGGCCAATGCTGCTAGGGTGGCGACCGCAGTGGAGAGTCTGGTGCCTAAAGTCAGCACCATTAGTGAAGGTGTCCAAGGTGTTGCGCAGTCGGTGACGGCCATGGCTGAGGGTCTCGGCAGAATGTCCGACTCAATGGGGATGTGACCCAGTACCAGGCTGACCTTGATGAGGTTCTGCAGGACATGTCCTGCTCTCATATGGGAATGGCTGAGGCACTGCAGAGCTTGTCCCAGACGCAGGTGGGAATTGCCAAGGCACTGCAGAGCATGGCCCAATCACTGAGGAGCATCTCCGAGGGTGTCGACACAATGGTGCAGACCATGGGGAACCGCCAGGACTGAAGGATCCCAATGATGCAGGGGCAGCCAGGGCTCGAACCAGCTCCCCCTCCATCCCATGGTGAACTCCAGTGCCCTATGGGCACCGAGCTGGAGGTGGGGGTGCTGGGTGGCTACCCAGACCTGTCCCATGGAGTGGTGACAGTGGCCACCAGCTCCCCTGAGTTCCACCCCTCTTATGAGGCCATGTCACACAGCCAGCACACGGGACCGGGCGGCACGATTGTGCATGTTCCGACAAGTGAGTCGGGTCCCTCTGGCTCCAGAGCCCCCAGATGATTCCTGTTAGTGGCATTGAAGGCAAAGGGACGTGGTAAGCAGCTGGCTGCCTCCACCTCTGATCCTGGGGACACAGACTCTAGACTTAGCGATAGAGCTGTAGAATGGCAAAGCACATCGAGGATCACTGAGGGCACCCCAGGACGAGGGCGGTTATGTAGGGAGTGAGGTGGGAAGAGTGGGGGGAGGGGGACAGCACCATCGAGAGAGTGGGGAATTGTTACACACAATAAACACCCTTGTGCACAATCAGTATGATTCCTCTGTCATTTTCTTCCGCAATGCAAGCTGACCTCCGAATCCTTGGCCCATCTTTCCAGGCATTTCTCCCTCCCCATGGCACTCACACACCCTCTGGCCCTGGACATGCCCCGGATCTGTGTCCCATCTCTTGGGTGTTCGGATGTTGTCTGCTGCAATTGTGCTGCTGCCATCCACAGTGTTCAAGCACAGTGTCCATGCATCGAGGTGTGATTGGGATGCTAGGCAATGACTCGCACATGGGAATCCACTTGGGTTGTGTGGACTGCTCACTTAACCATGATTGTCAATTCCCTTTTAGCAAAAGCCTCCAGCCACACGGCCAGAGGTCTCAGCAGTCGATGGGGGTCATGGGTGGTCGGTGGGGCAGACGGGCATGGACAAGGGTTTGCCCCGGAACAGATGACCCAGGGGTTGGCAAGGTGGTGCCGTGAGCGGTTGCCCCCCCCCCCGTTTCCTCCCCCCACCCCAACCCTCCTATGGCGGCCCATTCCTGCGGAGGGTGCCCCCACACCCAGCCAAGGTTCCCTCACCCCCTGTTGAGCACGGGATGGTAAGCCCAGCACTCCTGGGCTCTTTGCCTGTGTGCAAAGATGGTTACCCACCTCCTCGGCTCCCCACAGAAGCCAGGTTCACGTTTTTCAACAGGTGTACTAATTGGCACCATGTGACCACTTGCTGGGGAGGCCGGTGAATGACGGGAGGCCGTTGGATATGGGGTCACTCTCGTTTATTGTATGGAAATAGGGCTTAAGTGGTGATAATTGGTTTCTCGCCATGCTGCACGAGATCTTGGGCGTCATTCTCCGACCCCCCCGCCGGGTCAGAGAATGGCCGTTGGCCGCCGTGAATCCCGCCCCCACCCCCGTCGAAGTCTCCGGTACCGGAGATTGGGCGGGGGCGGGAATTGGGCCGCGCCGGTTGGCGGGACCCCCCGCTCAATTCTCCGGCCCGGATGGGCCGAAGTCCCGCCCAGTCCCGCCGGCGTAAATCAAACCTGGTATTTACCGGCGGGACCAGGCGGCGTGGGCGGGCTCCGGGGTCCTGGGGGGGGGGGGGGGGCGCGGGGTGATCTGACCCCGGGGGGTGCCCCCATGGTGGCCTGGCCCGCGATCGGGGCCCACCGATCCGCGGGCGGGCCTGTGCCGTGGGGGCACTCTTTCCCTTCCGCCTCCGCCACGGCCTCCACCATGGCGGAGGCGGAAGAGACTCTCCCCACTGCGCATGCGTGGGAAACTGGCAGCAGCCGCTGACACTCCCGCGCATGCGCCGGGAAACTGTCAGCGGCCGCTGACGCTCCCGCGCATGCGCCGCATTTCCACGCCAGCTGGCGGGGCAACAAACGCCATTTCCGCCAGCTGGCGGGGCGGAAATCCCTCCGGCGCCAGCCTAGCCCCTCAATGTTGGGGCTAGGCCGCCAAAGATGCGGAGCATTCCGCACCTTTATGCCGGCGCGATGCCCGTCTGATTGGCGCCGTGTTTGGCGCCAGTCGGCGGATATCGCGCCGTTGGGGGAGAATTTCGCCCCTTGATTTCGATGGGAGAGGGCCGTTTGCATCACCAACTATTTGGGGCCTGGCGCGATTCTCGATTTTCGGCCTCCCCTGCTATTCACTGGCCTCATTTTGTTCGAGTGAGAACGCTCCGAGGCCGGAGAATCGCACCCAGAGAAAGCTGGGAAAACTCAACAGGTCTGGCAGCACCTGCAGGGAGGGAAAACAGAGTTTCATAGATTTCATAGAATTTACAGTGCAGAAGGAGGCCATTCGGCCCATCGAGTCTGCACCAGCTCTTGGAAAGAGCACCCTACCCAAGCCCACACTACCCTATTCCCATAACCCAGTAACCCCATTCAACCAACACTAAGGGCAATTTAGCATGGCCAATCCACCTAACCTGCACATATTTGGACTGTGGGAGGAAACCGGAGCACCCGGAGGAAACCCACGCACACACGGGGAGGATGTGCAGACTCCGCACAGACAGCGACCCAAGCTGGGAATCGAACCTGGGACCCTGGAGCTGTGAAGCAATTGTGCTAACCACTATGCTACCGTGCTGCCCTAACGTTCCTCTTAACACAAACTCCGTAGTCTCTCCCTATAGATGCTGCCAGACCTGCTGAGCTTTTACGAATTCTCTGTTTTTGTTTCAGATTCCAGCATCTGCAGTATTTTGCTTATTTTAGTGGAAGCCAAGTACAGTCCCGAAAGAGGTTTTGGTCCAATTTATATTAATTTATTGATGTGCAATCAGATTTGGTTTACAAATGGTTCACTCTCAAATGAGATTAAAGTCATTGTGGATATTGTTTAGGTCACTTTAATTGGACGAGAATAGTTGCCTGGCGTCAGTTTTGGCTCTTACCACTGAGTCAGAAGGTTGTGGATTCAGGGACATTCCAGTGTAGTCCTGAGGGAAGGCTGATTTGCCAGAGGTGTCATCCAAGGCCACAACTGCACTTTATGGTGAATGTAAAAGATTCTCTTGGCACTGCTTCGATGGATAGCAGAGTCTTGGATAACCTCAAGTTTGCAGAAAGTATATCGTGGGAGGCTGGTCGGGAGTATGTTAAAATAGTCAAGTCAAGTGGTAGAAAAGATATGGACCAAGGTTACAGCAGCAGGTGACCTAAAGTAAGGGTAGATTAGGGTGATATTAGAAAGGTGAAAATAGTTTCTCTGGAGATTGTTTGAATTTGTGGTTGGTGGTTCATATTGGGGTCATATGTGACACCTGGTTTGCGAGTAATCTGGTTCAACCACAAACAGGTATCAGGGAGAGGATGGAGTCAATGGGAAGCAAATGAAGTTTTACTGATGACAACGGCTTCAATCTTCTCAATTGGAGAAATTGTCTCATCCAGCTCTGTACGTCGGACAAGCAGTCTGATAATTTAGCAATGGTGGGGGAGCCGAGAGAGGTGGTACTGAGGAAAAACTTGTTATCATCAATATAAATGTGAAAACTAAAGTTGTGCATTCAGATGCTGTCACTGAGGAGCAGCACATTGATGAGAAATAAAAGGGAACCAAGGATCGATCCTTGGGGGGTACTAGAGGTAATGCTATGGGAGCAGAAAGCAAAACCATTAATGGTAAAACTCTGGGTGCAGTTAGATAGGTAAAGAATGGAGTCAGTTGAGAGCAACCCCACCCAGCTGGTGATGGGAGAGAGGTATTCAAGTAGGATGATGTGGTCAGACATTTTAAGGTTACAAACAGGTCAAGAAGGATTAGGCTGGATAGTGTACCTTTCAGATAGTCACATAGTTATTTCTGACTTTGATAAGAGAAGTTTCAATATTATGGCAGGGGTTAGAATTCTGGTTTAAGGAGTTCAAACATGGAGGAAAGATGGATTTGGGAGGTGGCAGCACTTTCAAGGCCTTTGGTGGCGGGAAATGCTGAAAACTGTTGAAAACTGCCGGGCTTGCTGGGGGTGGCTGCCTGAGCCGGGGGACGTAGCGGGTAGTGACTTGGTGGCAAGTCCATGGATTTGGGGTGCCCCCTCGGGATCTGAGTGGCCTGACTCAGACCGCCATTCCTGCAGTCTGTCTTTTAAATGCACCCCTTCGTTGCTACTTACATGCCCCTGGCTGCTGCCTGTGTCCTTTAAATACTCAAAAGGCCTCTGATCATCTGGAAGCGCACCAAAGCCATCCCTCTGGCCGCCCTCATACCCCAGCTGTATCAGTAAGGGCCAAGCTCAATCAAGAGCCTACCAGGTGTTGCGCTCCTCAGAAGCACTGTCCCATTGCAGGAGAAACAGGGGATCAGCAGAGCTCACCCCACCAGAGGACACCTGCACTGAAGTGTTGGAACCCTCCCTAGTTCTCTCCTCCTCTCAGGGCAGAGGCCTCACCAGTGACCCCCATGCCCCTAGATCACCAACTGTCCCCTCCTGGTGAGACTGGCAGCGCTGACTGGCTCTGCCACCACCTCCCAAGTGGTGTTCAGGAGGGCAGGCTTGAGCCTGTGGCCCACATTGGGAAAGAGGGTGTCCCTCCACTCCTCATTAGCATGGAGCTGTGTGTCCACCTTGGACTCCTGACCTCTGAGCCATCTTGGTTGCTGCAGTGAATGTGTGGTAAGTGGAATGCTGAAAAACAGCTGCAGCTGCCAGGCTCTTTGGCATTAACTCTGGACCCAGCGATTAGAACGCCTGCTGCTCGTGGAATTGCTCGGAATTTGCACCAGCAGAATGCTGACCCATTAGCATGTACTGAATTGATCCCGGAATACCACCCCAACTGGAATGCGAACCGCACACAATTTAGTGCCGGCGCCAACATTTAGTCTCCCAAACAGCGAATTTTGCCCAAGGTGTTCAGCAGCTGATGCGCTGATCAGCAGGATTGGAGCTGGGTGGTGTTACTGAAGTGGAAGTAAGGTGAAATTTTGATTAATAGAATATTGTCAGAATTTCATCTCGGGTTCACTTAGGATGCAGGGATTGCAAGGTAGCCAGGAAAAGCGTGGAATCAGTATTGAAAAAATGTAATTTGTGGCAGACCAAAGCCTTTAGCCTCCCAATGAATCATCAGAGGAAAGTTCAACTAGGGCAGAATGTCCTACCAGCCTCGTACCAGTCCCGTACCAGCCTCCCCGAACAGGTGCCGGAATGTGGCGACGAGGGGCTTTTCACAGTAATTTCATTTGAAGCCTACTTGTGACAATAAGCGATTTTCATTTCATTTAATTTCATGTTGGCCAAGCAGTCTGACTATAAGATGGCAGTGGTAGGGGGAAGGGACTTAATCATAAGAGATGGCAAAATAGGTGGTCGGTGTCATCCGTGCACACATAGAACCTGATGTCATGTCTTCATATTATGTTGCTCGGGGCAGTTTGTAGAAGGGCAAATTGGCTCAAAGCAACTGTGCAAGCCATCAAAAGAAGTATTCAGTGCTGATTAGTAAAAAGTGTTGTGCCTACTGACAATAAGAAGAAAGATAGAGGATTGTGGGCAACGCCCCAAATTCCGATTCCTCTGAAACTCTGCAGTAAGAGTTCTATTGTAATTGGAAATGGTGGGGTGGAATTTAACTTGGAAAGGTTTCTGGCAGGAAATTGCTCAAAGGTGTTAATTTCTAGACCTCCAGCAATAGTAGGAGGCCTTCATTAATTCCAGTTGATCCTTGTTTAAAATCTGCTGGTT
This sequence comes from Scyliorhinus torazame, assembly GCF_047496885.1. Taxonomy (NCBI): domain Eukaryota; kingdom Metazoa; phylum Chordata; class Chondrichthyes; order Carcharhiniformes; family Scyliorhinidae; genus Scyliorhinus; species Scyliorhinus torazame. The sequence continues at coordinate 235,603,006 of NC_092710.1, forward strand.
CTTTTCCTAGCCACAAAAAAACTCCTTCTGCCACAAAGAAACATTTTGTGCTTACTTTTTGAGCCTTTTATTCCTTGCTGACAGCTATTGAGTGCTGTCATCTGACAGGAAAGCTGTGGTGGCTTCCTGCTCAGGCCCAGGTTAAAATACAATTGGGATCCTATTGACATAACAAGACCCCAATTTGAAAATATTCTTCAGGTCCCTGACTGCTTTGGGCTCTTCAGTGCCCTGCAGAATACATTAGAACATTCCTTCCAAGCTACAGTGAAGACTTAGATTAAATTTTAATTGTATGTAATTAAAAATACATAAAACCACTTCCCTCAGGCTAAGTTACAGACTTAAATTAAAAATTAATTCAAACTAAAATCTAAACAGGTTCTAATGATCTCCCAAGCTTTTCCAGTGGTTTTTGTTTGATGATTGCAAATCATGGCTTCAAATAAATGCTTTTTTAAATGCCAAAACAGCGATGAAGAAATGTTCCCTTTTCAAAGTTCTTTCATTGTATTTTTCTTCTTACTTTATTGACACAAAAAACTACAGGGCTCATCATGCACAACAAACAAAGGTCCTTTTGGTCCTCCTCATTTTGTCCCTGAGGTTTGAAAGAATGTGAGATCTTTAATGCAATCAAATGCATTAATCCAGCATAATATAACAGCCCAGGAGCAGTCTATTCAATCCTTTTTTTGAAAATTTTGTCCCACTCCTCCACTCTTCCTTGGAATCCTGTATTTTTTTTCTATTCAATTATATATCCAATTCCCTTTTAAAAGATAACATTGAATTTGCTTTCACAAACTTTTAAGGCAGGGCATTACAAATCATGACTTGTTGCTTAAAAATAAGTTCTTCCTCAGCTACCCTCTGGTACTTGCTCCATTGAACCTTTGCTGTGGAAAAGCATCTCAATACACTTTACTGGGGGGGGGGGGAAATTGTGGATCAGGTGGATGCATTTCCCTTGGAGAGGACTAATTTGTAAGGAAAAATCTGGGACTAAATTGGACAGCTCTTTCAGAGAACAACTCCAGGCTGCTCGGATGATTAGCCTCACTCTGTGCTGGAAGGCTTTTGCAATAAACTACAAGCTTTGTTAAAATAAAGTTGTGAAGTAAGCATATGAAGATGGAGAGAGGAGTGAGGAAAGATTTTAGGGAGGCAGATCCAGAGAGTGAAGCCAAAATTAACTGAGGTCTCAGCCACAAATGGGAAACATGAAATAAAGAAGGAAACTTGACAACAAACAAGACTTGACGGTGAAGGATGGAGTTGTTGAATGGGTTGGATGGTATGAAGATGTCAGGGGCATGAAGAGGGATGATGTACTGTGTCACATTTTTTACTTTGGCAAGGGCTGCACTGTAGTTGAAGAGGACGGATAGTTCAAAGGTGGGCTTTTTGAGGATGTTATGTACTGTAAACAAGGCATCTCTGTATGTCACATGATTATGTGGTGACATCATCAGAGGCACTTGGGAGATTTTCGCTCTCTTCTATCTTAGATAGAGCAAGCAACATCCCTACAATATACTCTGACAAGTGGTTAAGTAACCTATGGTGTGTCAACTGGTTGCCCTTTGTCTCTACTGTGTAGTAAAAGCAAAACCCCTACAGACATAACAGACCAGTTATGACAAGTGCACAGTAGAGTGAGATGGTGCCTGAGTAAAAGGATAGTAATCAATGCAAGTGGGAAAAAGGTAATAATTTACAACGGTAATTTGAAACTACTTAGTGCTGTACTTTTTTAAACATACCCAGTTTTTGAGCAAGTTTGTTACTTCACACACACTCTTCCTGGCTCCGTTCCCAGCTGGAGCAAAAATCGAGAGAGGGGAGGAGAAGGAGGAAACACAATGACTGTCAATTATCGGCCCCTAAGGCCCTTTAAGAGCCTATATATTTGGGACTGAAATTTTCAAATCTTTTTCCAGCAAGACCAAATAGTATTGTGCTTACTTTTATGTTTATTATTTCATGGAATGTGTGTATCCCATGTAAGGCCAACATTTGTTGCCCATCCTTACTTTCCCTGGGCTATTTCCAAGGGCAGTTACAAGTCAACCACACTGCTGTGGATCTGGAGTCACAAATCAGCCAGACTGGGTGAGGATGGCAGATTTCCTTCTCTCAAGGGACATGAGTGAACCAGATGGTTTTTTAAAGACAATTGATGATAGTTTCATGGTCATCATTAATGAGATTAGATTTACATTCCAGATTTATTAGTTGAATTTAAATTCCACCAGCTGCTGTGGTGGGATCTGAACCCAAGTCCTAGACCATTAATGTGTGCCCTGGATGACTGGTCCAGTGACATTACCACTGTGCCACTGTCTCTCCAACAGTACACAGCTACACTAATGCACAGTTGTCGGGTTTGCCGCAGGCCCCAAGTAAATTTTCTTGGAGTTGCTCGTAAATGTAACCTGTGGGGGCAACTAGCCCTGAGAGTTCAAGGGCACTTTCAGACATTTTAAACTGCATTCGTTAAGTGGATAGCTCCAAAAGAAAATTCATGAACTGCTCCCTTACTGTTGCATGTAGGTTGTCAGTGTAAGCTAAGAGTAATTCACTCCAAATTAATAGCTAGTAAAAGCACTGATGTGAGATAATGAACTGCCTCATGCAATGCTGTGCCTTTTAAGATTCTACAAACAAGCAATGCTGATAACAAAGCTTTCCAAACTGATGATTCCCACCCCCACGTTCAAACAGAAGTGATTCATAGAATTTACAGTGCAGAAGGAGCCATTCGGCCTATCGAGCCTGCACCGGCTCTTGGAAATAACACCCCACTTAAGCCCACACATCCCCATAGCCCAGTAACCCCGCCTAACCTAAGGGCAATTTTTCATGGCCAATCCACCTAACCTGCACATCTTTGGACTGTGGGAGGAAACCGGAGCACCCGGAGGAAACCCACGCACACACAGGGAGAACATGCAGACTCCGCACAGACAGTGACCCAAGCCGGTAATCGAACCTGGAACCCTGGAGCTGTGAAGCAACTATGCTAACCACTGTGCTACCGTGCCGCCCATTGAACATTGTGCTGCAAGAATTTAAGTAATGGAACTCTATGGGCCCAAGCAATGAGGACTCATGGCCCTCACTTGGACTGTGGGCTTTATTATGGATGTCTCACCTCCTATTTTATGCAATTGTTAAAATTGTGCAGGCCATTTTTTAATACAAAATCAATTCCCTCCTCATTTCCTTTGCAGATTATACAGTAGATTAAGTTTCTCTAATCTGCAGCTCAGAAACCATGCAGGGAAGAAATAGTTCACAGATCAAAACAAATTTCTTTTAGCTTTTTTATTATATTTAGTTTTTTGATATTAAAAAATCTTTTTTATAACTAATTTCCAATCTACATCAGTATGGTATGCTGTGTATACTTTATAAAAACATTTAGTAAACACATTTCACAATTTGGCTTTTGTTACATATTAATTCTTTCCAGTGATAATGTATCACGCAGGCATTAGGATCAGATATTGTAGTTATGTGAGGATCAAAAGAGATATTTCAATTTATGCAAAAGAATTCTAAATATCTAAAAGATTTATCGATGAGGTCAACATTTTCAGGATCACATGTAGGTTATTAGATGAAGAAAGAGCATTTTAAAATCAGACTGTGTCTCTTACAATAACGTAATTATACAGGAAGGATTTTGATAAGCTGGGAAATATACAAACGCACATTAAAACTGTATGCAGTGTACGGTGTAAAAGCTGTCACTGGTGGAAATAAAGGGCGGGATTTTTCATACTCACAGGATGTTTTGAGGCAGTAGAGTGGCTCTCCAATGGCTGACAACAGGATCTTCTGGTTCCGCCTCTGTCAAAGGGGTTTCCTGTCCTATACATCCCCTGCCGCCAGGAAACCCATGGCTGGGGTTTGCTGTCCCCAATGGTTGATGAAAGTTTTACATTTGTTCATGGGATGTGGGCATCATTGGCTAGACCAGCATTTAATGCCCAACACTCATTGCCCTTGAAAAGGTGGTGGTAAGCTACCTTCTTGAACCACTGCAGTCCACATTGGGTGCAGGTACATCCACAGTGCTGTTAGGGAGAGAGTTACAGGATTTTACCCAGTGACAGTGAAGGAATGGCGATATATTTCCAAGTCAGGATGGTATGTGGCTTAGAGGAAAACCTGCAAGTGGTATTGTTCTCATGCATCTGCTGCGTTTGACCTTCTAGATCAGTGTTTTTCAAACTTTTTTTCCTTGAAACCCACTTTTACCAATCGGCTGCCCTTTGGAACCCACACTGGCCGGCCTTCGCGACAAACACCACCAAACTTTGCGACTCACCATTTTTGCTTATCTTTAATGTAATAAGTGAGCCTACTTGGTCTTCCCAATTACAACTCCAATCACGTTCATAGGAGGAGAGGGCATTGTGCATATCAGCTGCAGAGTTCAGCCAGTTCTTTTGCGCTGTCTTCATCTTTGTGAGGATGAAAGGTCGTAGCTGTAGGTCGTTGTTAAGGGCAATAGCAACAAAATGCTTGTTTTACTCAGCACTGGATACTCCTTGGAGACGCTACTCCAGAATGCTGACAGCTTCATGACTTGTGGTGTGTTTTTAATGTGCTGTCACAGGTGAGGTGCAGAAGTTCAATATCTTCATCTGGAGTCAGCTGTAAGTTAATAACTGACTCTTGGGTCTCAAACTCAAAAGGATTTTTCACCAACCTCTTCTCTTTAAAAATCTGAAACTTTTCTAATGGAAAGTAGCGACAAAACGAGTTGATCAGAGCAGCCAGATGCAACTGAATAAGATTTACCAGTCTATTGACAGATCCCTTGTTTTCCTCGATGTGCTGTAGCAGTGTGGGTAACATATTTTAGTTATAGTTTTGCACTCGCACTTGCCAAACTCTCAATGACTTTCGGAAAGCATTTATTTCTTCACACTGCCAAAAGCAATCATCATCCTTCCCTTGTAATTTGAGTTTCAGTTCGTTTAGAATTGAAAAGATGTCTGCAAGGTAAGACATAGTTAGCATCCAAGTTTCATCACCAAACGGATCAGCTTGAGGGGGTAATTTGTCAAGGAGGAAAGCGTGGATTTCATACCTCAGTTTGTAAACTCTGACAAGCATCCGACCCCTTGACAGCCACGTACCTCTGTTTGGAACAATAAATGTGTGTACTCGCCCCCATATCGGAACACAGAGCCACGGAAATCCTGGTATTGAGTGCACTGTGTTTAATGAAATTCACAACTTTCATAATACCTTTCAACCCCAGTTCAACATTAGATCGAATTCCTTTTGATGTCGATGCCTCACGTGAATAAAATAATGATTCAAAACAATGCCCTGACCATCTGCCTCCTTAATCCTATTGATAACTCCGCTGTTTTTCCCAGCCATGTTCGATGCCCATCACTTGTGATTTCTTTGCAATGAACCCAGTCATGCCCATATTTTCCAACCACGTTAACTATTCAATTCTTCAAAAATTTCTGCAACAAGGGCAGCATGTAGCAGAGTGGTTAGCACTGGGACTATGACGCTGAGGACCCGGGTTCGAATCCCGGCCCTGTGTCACTGTCCGTGTGGAGTTTGTACATTCTCCCCGTGTCTGTGTTGGTTTCACCCCCACAACCCAAAGATGTGCAGGTTAGGTGATTTTGCCATGCTAAATTGCTCCTTAATTGGAAAAAGATATAATTGGGTACTCTAAATTTTTTTTAAAAATCTCTGCGACAGTTGTGTTGGTTGGTAATGTCAGGCAGCACAGCAAATCCTTAACAAATTCATTGTGCTAAACAAACCTAATGTAAACTAGCAAGGTTTCATAATCTGAAACATCCGTACTTTCATCCACTTGTATTGAGAACTCCTGTGCTAACTTTAAATGAGAAATAAGCTGGCCTTCTAAATTCAGCAATATCACAAATCCGGCGATCCACTGTGTTATCACTAAGTGGGATGCATTTCAGATTTTCAGCTGACATTTCATCTAAGACTGTACAAGCCACCTCTAATATTGCAGGGAGAATTAATCTCTCTGCTAAAGTGTGGGGCATTTTCTCTTTAGCAACATGGTAAGCTACCATGTAAGAGGCTAATTGTGCTTTGTCATTCAGTGTTACATTTCTGCTAAGAACTTCAGCTGATGATTTAAGTTCTCGCTGCATCCTTTGAAAAAAATCCAGAGATTTGTCTTCTAACTCGGCATGCCTCCAAATGCTTCAAATGCCCTCTTTATTTTGATCTAAAGAGAAATCTTGGGCGGGATTCTCCGCCCCGCCGCGCTACATTTCTGTCTCACCACGCCGGCGGGATGCTCCGTTACACCGTCCGGTCAAAGGGGTTTCTCATTGTGGGGCGGCCCCACGCCATTGGGAAACTCCCAGGAGCCAGCAGAGAAACCCGCACATGATCAGGGACCCCTTTTCTTTAATTATCGCTACTTTACATTCTTTTTATCTTTTTACATCTCAGAATTTTTTTTTTCTACCTTTCTTCTTGTGTCAGTTGTGTCAGGAATAATTCATTTTTAAAAAACCTGCCAAGAAGTTTCAAATCAAGATCAATCCAGCTCCGGATTGGTAATTTGTATTTCAACTATCCCAACTTCCAATCAACCCTATGAAATTAAAACAATCTTATGAAATGAAAATCACTTATTGTCACAAGTAGGCTTCAAATGAAGTTACTGTGAAAAGCCCCTAGTCGCCACATTCCGGCACCTGTTGAGGGAGGCTGGTACAGGAATTGAACCCGTGCTGCTGGCCTGCCTTGGTCTGCTTTAAAAGCCAGCTATTTAGCCCAGTGTGCTAAACCAGCCTTATCCTTTTAATGCATGAATAAAATGCCTCATGTTTATCACAAATACCCTGGGAATCATCAGTAAACATGTATCTAGGTTACTAACTATTGAAAAGAAAGATTTGTTAATTACATTTCAGTTTGTTAGCTGTTTGACACAAAGTCACTTAAACTATGATCTCAAAATCACAATATCATTTGACACACTAATATCACCTCACTCACAAACAAAGGAACTTAGCACCTCAGTGCTTTGACCAAAATTAAACCCGAGGAATTCACCTGAGGAAGGAGCAGCACTCCGAAAGCTAGTGATTCGAAACAAACCTGTTGGACTTTAACCTGGTGTTGTAAGACTTCTTACTGTGCTCATCCCAGTCCAACGCCGGCATCCCCAATCAAAATTAATTAGGTAAACATCCTTGTGGTTTCAGTTCTACACTTCCAAATGATAAACTCAAGGTTACTTCCCAGAAGATAAACCTTAGCACATCCACATAAAACAACCAAAACGCAGATTCTCCCAGCTCGCATAACATTCTAACAGTTAACCACAACCCCCACCTTTTCTCGAACTCCCCTGCTGAGCCTCTTAACTCATAGTTTATCTTTTCTAACCGCAGGAAGTTGTACAGGTCACCCAACCATGCTGCTACCCCCGGTGGCGATGCCGACCGCCACTTCAGCAAAATTTGTCGCCGTGCAATCAGAGAGGCGAAGGCCATGACATCGGCCTTCCTCCTCTCCATGAGCTCCGGCTTCTCTGAAACCCCAAATATCGCCACCAAAGGGCCCGGGTCCACTCGCTCCTCCACTATTCTGGCTAAGACTGCGAACATAACCGCCCAGAATCTTCCCAATTTTTCACAACCCCAAAACATGTGCGCGTGATTCGCTGGCCCCCACCCACACCTCTCACAGTCATCTGCTACCCCCTGAAAAAACTCACTCATTCTCACCCGAGTCATATGCACCCTGTGCACCACCTTAACCTGTATCAGGCTCATCCTTGCACAAGAGGAGGTCCCGTTTACCCTTCGCAGTGCCTCACTCCATACTCCCTAATTTATCTCTCCTCCCAACTCTGCTTCCCATTTCTCCTTGATCTGCACCACCCGCTCGCCTCCCTGCTCCCCCAGCCACTTATATATATCCGCAAATCTTCCCTCCCCTTCCACATCCGGAAGCAGCAGTCGCTCCAGCAGGGTGTATCCTGGCAATCTAGGGGGCCCCTTCCAGACCTTTTGTGCAAAGTCCCTAACCTGTAGATACCTGAACTCACTACCCCTTGGCAGCTCTACCCTCTCTCTTAGTTCCTCCAGACTGGCGAACCCTTCCTCCAAATACAAATCCCTCACCTTGACCAGCCCCACTTCCCTCCACCTCCTGGATACACTATCCATCCCCCCCCGGCTCAAACCCATGATTCTCGCACAGCGGCGTTAGCACCGACATCCCTTCCACCCTAAAATGCCTCCTCAGCTGATTCCATATCTTCACCGTGGACTGCACCACTTGGCTCCCTGAATACCTACTCGGAGCCATTGGCAATGCTGCCGTCACCATAGCCCTCAAATTAGACCCCTTACAAGATTCCTCTTCCATCCTAACCCACTCTACCCCTTCTCCTTCACACAACCACTGCACCTTGTCCACATTCGCCGCTCAATAATAATGAAGCAAGTTTGGCAACAACAATCCCCCCTGCTGCCTCTGCCTCTGTAGCAGGGTCCTCCCCACCCTCGGCACCTTCCCCACCATACAAAGTAGGAGATGATTGTGTCCACTTTCCGAAAAAAGGCTTTTGGTATAAAGATAGGGAGAGCCTGAAAGATAAACAAGAACCTCGGGAAGAATATTAATTTTCACCACTTGGACCCTCCCCGCCAATGATAAGTGCAGTGTATCTCTCCTCTTAAGATCCTCACTGGCCTCCCCCACCAAATTTGTTAAGTTCCATTTATGGAGCCCCGTCCATTCCCTCGCTACCTGAATCCCCAAATACCGAAACACATCCCTCGCTACCGTAAATGGCATCCCCCCTAAATTAGCCTGCTGTGCCAGCTGATTCACTGGGAATACCTCGCTTTTCCCTACATTCAGCTTGTATCCCAAGAACCCTCCAAACCTCCCCAACAGGCCCATAATCCTTCCCATACTCTCCAACGGATCCAAAACATACAGCAAGAGGTCATCGGCATAGAGCGACACCCGATGCTCCCTTTGTCCCCTCATTATCCCCTGCCACTCTGCCAACCTCCTGAGAGCCATCGCCAATGGTTCTATGGCCAGCGCAAACAGCAGAGGCGATAACGGGCACCCCTGCCTCGTACCCCTGTGTAGGACAAAGCCTCGTGAGCTCATATCATTCGTCCTCACCCTTGCACTTGGTGCCACCGCACCCATGCCACAAATCTCGGCCCGAACCCAAACCTTCCCAAAACTTCGAACAAGTACCGCCATTCCACCCAATCAAGTGCTTTCTCCGCGTCCATGGACACCACCACCTCCAGTACCAGAGCACTCGACGGATTCATTGCCACATTCCAGAGCCGTCTTATATTACTCGCGAGCTGCCTGCTCTTCACAAAGCTTGTTTGATCTTCTGCAACCACCCCTGGTACACAATCCTCCATCCTCCCCGCCAACAACTTAGCCAGTATTTTCACATCCGTGTTGAATAGTGATATGGGTCTATACGACCCCCTTCCCTTTTGTTGGGATTAGTGTGATTACTGCCTGCTTCATCGTCTCCGGCAACTCCCCCATCTCCAGTGCTTCATTAAACGCCCCCAAAGGATGTGGTGCCAGGTCCGCCGCAAATTCCTTGTAAAATTCTGCTGGGTACCCATCCGGCCCAGGGGCGTTCCCCGACTTCATACCCCTGATACTATCCAGCACCTCCCTCAGCCCCAGGGGCTCCTCCAACGCCTGCCTCTTTTCTTCCTCCACCTGGGGAAATTCCAGCACGTCCAGAAACTGCCCCATGCTCCCCTCCTCTCCTCCTGGGTCTGCCTCATAAAGTCCCTGGTAATATTCTCTAAATGCCTCATTTATCTTCCCTGGCTCTGACACCACATGCCCAGCCTCAGTCCGGATCTTCAATATGTCCCTGGACACAGCCTGCCTCCGCAGCTGGTGCGCCTGCATGCGGCTCGCCTTCTCCCCATACCCGTATTGCACCCTTCTTGCCGTACGCAGTTGCCCTACCGCCCTCCCCGTTGTCAGCCTGTCAAATTGCCCCTGCAACTTATTCCTCCTCGCCAATCCCTCCATGGTGGACACCCTTGAATATTCCCTGTCCACTTCCACTATCTCGCTCACTAGACGGTCATGTTCCGCCCCCCTTTACTTATTCGCACAAACCGTAAATTAGATAATTTCTCCCCGGACCACTGCCTTCAGTGCTTCCCAAAAAATGCCCGCCGACACCTCCCCATTCTGATTGAACCCCACATAATCCCTAATCGCCAACCGCACCTTATCACAAAAACCTACATCTGCCATCAACCCCGAGTCAAACCTCCACCCCAGCCTCTGCTCATGTCCCCCACTTTTCCCCTTTCCCCCCTCCCCCCGGCCACCCCTTGTGGCCTTCTCCCCCACCACCTCACATCCGTTCACCAGCATAACCTGCTTGCTAGCGCGGCTGCCCCTGCCCAAAGGCACATCCTAATGACCCCCCCCCTCTCCCCCCCCCCCCCCCCACTCCTCAGCTCAAAGAAGAAGGCCTCCTGCTGGCCTTACCCTCCCCCACCCAAACAAGGACTTCTGAACTCCAGGCAGCCTTCTCCAAAAGCAAACAAACAGATGTTAAACATAAACAGTCCCATAAAACAGGAGGGGGGATGGGAACATCCATCCCCACATAAATGTTTCACCCCTACAACTCCTTACAATCTCAACATTGAACAGAACCGCCTCCCCCCCCCATGTGGTGATATGCATCACTGTAATTACACAAGGGGTTAATGCAAATACACTAAGACTAAATAAACACTAGAGGGAGCACCAGAGACATCATGACACACAGACATTCAGTCAGTGGGTCAGTGGGATGGGAAGCGGCTGGTGGGCAGTCGGGACACCCGGAGGTGACACTACGACAAGGGGGAAACCCATATAGGGATACGGGGCACACGTGCTCTTTCTCTTTTTCACAGGCGACACTTAGAGTGAAGGACAGGGGCAGATCAGAGCATCACACCCACCGCATGGATTAGAGCAGACTGGTTAGTTAGATTGAGTTACTATAGCAAGATCAGCAGGACAGTCGAACTCAAGTAGGAGAATTGTTAACTGTTTAATAAATGTGTTAAACCTATCAACAAGTCTGAACCTTCCTTTGTCAGAGTATACATCAAGGAAGCAGCTTATGCAACATGAAAAAGCATAACACAACATGGTACCAGGGGTGCCTGTTGGATCTATATAGTTAAACTCAACATATCCGTGACAACCAGCAACAGTATCCAGACAAGATGTTCAATATTCCGGTTCCACAGCAGCTCAAGTACCATGGAAATCTCAGTTCAAACTGGCGTGCATTCAGGCAGAGATTTGAGATCTACCTGGTAGCGTCCGACTTAGATGGCGTGGCAGATGCAGAGAAAAAAAAGCTTCTCCTCACTCTCTGCGGGTGCAAGAGCAGCAGAAATCTTCAAGGCCTTCAAGTACTCCAAAGGGCAAGACAAGAGACCACTGCACGACTCCGTTGAGAGCGCACAGATCGACTCCACAGCGAGACCACTGCATGACCCCACACAGGGAACGATGCCAGACTCCACAGAGAGAGCGATTTCAGCCTCCACAGCGAGCTCGTGGACAGACTCCACAATGGAAGCAATGCAAGACTCCAGAGCGCAGTCCTTGCATGAATAAGACCATGAATGTCTAGCAACCTCATCTGAGCAACGAGCAGCAGACGATGCAAGTCTGCCACGCTCAAGTGAACAGCAAGAAGACTATGACAATCTACCACGCTCACGTGAACAACAAAACGACTATGACAGTCCACCCAGATTATTTGAGCCACCAGAAGAAGACTCTGATAGTCTACCCAGCTCAATTAACCGACAAGAAGACACTGAAGGTCTTCCCACTGTATGTGCGACAAGTGACAAAGGCTTCGCAATTCCCATACAAGATGTGCAACGTGACAGCGAGACTGACAGACCTCAGCTAGTATGTACAGAGGCACTCGACAATCAAAGTGTGACTACAAGTGACTCCAGTGACACCACGTTAATTCAAACCTCATCCACAAGAAAATGCATTCCTGAACGTTTTGGCTCCGGACGGGGAGCATCAAGACACCTCAGATGATTCAAGTGACACCTCAGATGATTCAAGTGAACCTGAAATGACTCCGGACGGGAAGTATCAAGAAACCAAAGATGATTCAAGTGAACCGGACATGACTCCAAACGGGGAGCGCCGAAGAATCAGAGACGGCACGCTCAATGAAAAGAAGATGCCACAAAGGACACTGACACAAGTAACTTTGTGAAGGACTCGAATTCTCCACTCAGTGAGGTCATTGAGCGCAACAAACACAACAACGAAACCTACGAAAACAACAACAAAGACAACAACAAGAAGCGTACCAAAAGCACCAATGTCAACAACAAGCACAACAAAAACAACAACAATGGAACAACGACTGGTACGACATGGTACAACTCTGCAAATGCAGGACAATGTCACAGCACAGCTCCTAACACTGGCAAGAGTACAGCCATACCATGACATGACAGCAAATCTCACCAATCCAAGTTTGCTCCACTACAAACCAGCAAACCAGCTTTCAAGGCAGATGACATACTGCATCAATATCACAAGAAACAGGCCAGGTCAGACGACACAGATTACATACTGCATCCCTACCACAAGCATAGAAAAAAAGAGTCCAAATCAGACAACAAAGTGATTTGACCACTTCTTGGTTCCTTAAGCACAGGGACACTGACGGCGTTCACAAAGCAATGACAACATCAACATCACTACTTCAACAACAACACAAGAAAGCCACTCAACCGTACCAATTCATAAACTTTGGACTCATAAATATTATTTGGCATTGTATAATCATCACTGTCATCATGATTTGTACATGTCATCACTTATCTACCTATTTTGTTCAATTTTCTTTAACACTGTACAGAAAATATGTAACACGAAAAAGGGAGGATGTGGTGATATACATCACTGTAAATACACAAGGGGTTAATGCAAATACACTAAGACTAAATAAACACTAGAGGGAGCACCAGAGACATCATGACACACAGACATTCAGCCAGTGGGTCAGTGGGATGGGATGCGACCGGTGGGCAGTCGGGACACCCGGAGGTGATACATCCGGCGTTATTTCCAACCCAGTTGCAGCTACGCTTCTCCCTGGCACACCGTAGAATTTTCTCTTTCTCCACAAATTTATGGAGCCTCACGAACACAGCCCACAGCGGCTCCCCTACTCTAGGCTTCTGGCTCAGAGACCTATGCGCTCGGTTCACTTCAGGTGCCTTATCCAGCACCTCTTCTGCCACCAGTCCCGCCAGCATCCTCGAGACATACCTCGTGGCACTCACACCTTCCACTCCTTCAGGCAGGCCCACTATTCACAGGTACTGTCTTCTCAAGATATTTTCCTGCCCCTCAACCTTTGCCCTCAACATCTTACAAAGGTCTCCTAGGAGCCCCACCCCTTCCTCCAGAGCCACCACACGATCGCTGTGGTCCGAGATCACTCCTTCAATCTCCCAGATCTGTGACCCCTGCACCTCCAAACACCTCTCCATCCACTCCTAAGTACTCTTCAGGGCTGCCACAGCTTTTGCAATGGCCTTTGCATGATCCTCACGCATTTCTTTCCTCTGCTTATGGAATTTCTCCTTGATAAAAGTCATCAGTTCCTGTATCTGGGGCCTTACAGCTTGCCCCTCCCCCGCCTACATGCTGGAAGAGGCTGTTGCTGCAGCAGCAGACTGTTTCAACTTTCCAGCCAAATCTCTCACGGCTTTCTGCTGGGTTTGGCGATCAGGGGCGTCATTCTCCGACCCCCCGCCGGGTCGGAGAATGGCCGTTGGCCGCCGTGAATCCCGCCCCCGCCCCCGCCGAAGTCTCCGCTCCCGGAGATTGGGCGGGGGCGGGAATCCAGCCGCGCCGGTTGGCGGGACCCCCCGCTGGATTCTCCGGCCCGGATGGGCCGAAGTCCCGCCCAGGAATTGCCTGTCCCGCCGACGTAAATCAAACCTGGTATTTACCGGCGGGACCAGGCGGCGTGGGCGGGCTCCGGGGTCCTGGGGGGGGGCGCGGGGCGATCTGACCCCGGGGGGTGCCCCCACGGTGGCCTGGCCCGCGATCGAGGCCCACCGATCCGCGGGCGGGCCTGTGCCGTGGGGGCACTCTTTCCCTTCCGCCTCCGCTACGGCCTCCACCATGGCGGAGGCGGAAGAGACTCTCCCCACTGCGCATGCGCGGGAAACTTTTGGCGGCCGCTGACGCTCCCGCGCATGCGCGGGGAAACTGACAGCGGCCGCTGACGCTCCCGCGCATGCGCCGCATTTCCGCGCCAGCTGGCGGGGCAACAAACGCCATTTCCGCCAGCTGGCGGGGCGGAAATCCCTCCGGCGTCGGCCTAGCCCCTCAATGTTGGGGCTAGGCCGCCAAAGATGCGGAGACTTCCGCACCTTTTTGCCGGCGCGATGCCCGTCTGATTTGCGCCGGCTTTGGCGCCAGTCGGCGGGCATCCCGCCGTTGGGGGAGAATTTCGCCCCAGGAGACATACCATTCCAGGGGTAAACTACTCCTCTAACATTCACCTACGCCTTTTCATCAAAATACCACCCGGATCTGTGTGAAAAGAGCCCTTTTCTGTGACTTTAAGCAGGAACAGCCCTGTATGTGACCACTCACTCCATGGTCACAACCGGAAGTTTGACAGCTACAGATTCTTAAAGAGTATTAAACACGATCCTCCATTCGCCTTAATCATAAAACCTTTATTTATTTTATTCCATTTAAGTCAATTTGCAATGATTGACTTGATAGGCATTAGCTATCCTTCGTGGATTTAAAACCATTCTTGGGCAAAATTCTCCCGAAACGGCGCGATGTCTGCCGACTGGCGCCCAAAATGGCGCCAATCAGACGGGCATCGCGCCGCCCCAAAGGTGCGGAATGCTCCACATCTTTGGGGGCCGAGCCCCAACATTGAGGGGCTAGGGCGACGCCAGAGGAATTTCCGCCCCGCCAGCTGGCGGAAACGGCCTTTGTTGCCCTGCCAGCTGGCGTGGAAGTGACATGTCGGGGCGGCGCATGCACGGGAGCATCAGCGGCCGCTGACAGTTTCCCACGCATGCGCAGTGGAGGGAGTCTCTTCCGCCTCCGCCATGGTGGAGACCGTGGCGGAGGCGGAAGGGAAAGAGTGCCCCCACGGCACAGGCCTGCCCGCGGATCGGTGGGCCCCGATCGCGGGCCAGGCCACCGTGGGGGTACCCCCCGGGGCCAGATCGCCCCGCGCCCCCCCCAGGACCCCAGAGCCCGCCCACGCCGCCTTGTCCCGCCGTTCAAAAGGTGGTTTAATCCACGCCGGCGGGACAGGCAATTTATCGGCGGGACTTCGGCCCATCCGAGCCGGAGAATCCAGCGGGGGGGGCCACCAACCGGCATGGCCCGATTCCCGCCCCCGCCGAATATCCGGTGCCGGAGACTTCGGCAACCGGTGGGGGCGGGATTCACGCCAGCCCCCGGCGATTCTCCGACCCTGCGGGGGGTCGGAGAATGACGCCCCTTATGTTTGTACTAATTGCCTCCAGACTATATTTAAAATTCCCGCATTAACTGGTCTTGTTGAGCTCTCATGAACTCATAAGTAAACCTACATAAATGAATCATAGATCTATACATAATCATAGAGACATATTTTTTTTGGCGGGGCAATTTAGAAGAAATCAACTGTCTGCTGAAATAGTTAATTTTCCTACAGAGCCTAAAGGGGCGGAGAACCTTGGATCGCCATTGCGTCCCTTCACATAATCTAAAAACTTATATTGTTCTGTTACTTTTATTCTGCTTCAATTGTTTTCTTTTACACTGATTTCAATTTCCGATGTTTCAGTGCTTGAGAGAAATCTTACTAGGTTTTTAAAAAAAACTCAAATGTTGAAAAGTTCAAATTGGATCTAAACAATGGTTGAAGCTCTAAACATTGTGCGAATTCGGGGCGTTCCCCCTCGCAGGAAATCTCAAAAATCATTAAAGTTCAAATTGGATTTAATCATCTTAACGAGAAGCTTTTGTTCTGGTTACCCTTTTAGAGGAATCTTGGCCGACACGCTTCCCATGGTAAAAGTTCAGATCTTACCTTGCCGGCCGGTGTTCAAGTTAATTTTGATCAGTTAACTTTGATCGAACCCTGCTAACCTTGCCTTCTCAGCTAAGGACTCTAACCTTACTGGCCTTGCCTCATCAGCTAAGGTCTCAAACCCTACTGAGCTGGGGATTCGAACCCCAGTTCTGACAGGGGATTCAAACCCCAAGGGGGACTCAAATCTCCCTTAAGACCAACGATGACTTATCCCGGTAGTGTCATGCAGGTGAGCGTATGTGTTTCTTTTGTTAAAACCCTGTAATGCCGAAATTCAGCAGCCGCAGTCTCCGAGTTGTTGACTCGTGAGGTACTACGCTATGTAGTCCGGCACTTCAAGGGTTAGTCATCTAGGTGGATCCTCCAATTATTGTCGAAGTTATTGCAAGGCACACACAGAGCACTCTTTGATCAATGTTTATTGATTTGTGCACAAGGACAGCAAACCACTGGAGTTCATTGCATTGCTCCGTCTGAGTCCAGCAAATCAGAAACAGTTATAGCTTTATTAACCAATAAAATCACGGTTGCAGTCTAATCCTTCATTTGCATGTCACACACCAATAATATCACAGTACGAAGTCTTACAACACCAGGTTAAAGTCCAATAGGTTTGTTTCGATGTCACTAGCTTTCGGAGCGCTGCTCCTTCCTCAGGTGAATGAAGAGGTATGTTCCAGAAACACATATATAGACAAATTCAAAGATGCCAGACAATGCTTGGAATGCGAGCATTAGCAGGTGATTAAATCTTTACAGATCCAGAGATGGGGTAACCCCAGGTTAAAGAGGTGTGAATTACATCAAGCCAGGACAGTTGGTAGGATTTTGCAGGCCAGATGGTGGGGGATGAATGTAATGCGACATGAATCCCAGGTCCCGGTTGAGGCTGCACTCATGTGTGCGGAACCTGGCTATAAGTTTCTGCTCGGCGATTCTGCGTTGTCGCGCGTCCTGAAGGCTGCCTTGGAGAACGCATACCCGGAGATCAGAGGCTGAATGCCCTTGACTGCTGAAGTGTTCCCCGACTGGAAGGGAACATTCCTGCCTGGTGATTGTCGCGCGATGTCCGTTCATTCGTTGTCGCAGCGTCTGCATGGTCTCGCCAATGTACCACGCTTCGGGACATCCTTTCCTGCAGCGTATGAGGTAGACAACGTTGGTCGAGTCGCACGAGTATGTACCGCGTACCTGGTGGGTGGTGTTCTCATGTGTAATGGTGGTATCCATGTCGATGATCTGGCACGTCTTGCAGAGATCGCGATGGCAGGGTTGTGTGGTGTCGTGGTCACTGTTCTGAAGGCTGGGTAGTTTGCTGTGACAGTGACCACGACACGCAGACGCTGCGACAACGAATGAACGGACATCGTCGACAATCACCAGGCAGGAATGTTCCCTTCCAGTCGGGGAACACTTCAGCAGTCAAGGGCATTCAGCCTCTGATCTCCGGGTAAGCGTTCTCCAAGGCGTTCTTCAGGACGCGCGACAACGCAGAATCGCCGAGCAGAAACTTATAGCCAGGTTCCGCACACATGAGTGCGGCCTCAACCGGGACCTGGGATTCATGTTGCATTACATTCATCCCCCACCATCTGGCCTGCGAAATCCTACCAACTGTCCTGGCTTGACACAATTCACACCTCTTTAACCTGGGGCTACCCCATCTCTGGATCTGTAAAGATTTAATCACCTGCTAATGCTCGCATTCCAAGCATTGTCTGGCATCTTTGAATTTGTCTATATATGTGTTTCTGGAACATACCTCTTCATTCACCTGAGGAAGGAGCAGCGCTCCGAAAGCTAGTGACATCGAAACAAACCTGTTGGACTTTAACCTGGTGTTGTAAGACTTCGTACTGTGCTCACCCCAGTCCAACGCCGGCATCTCCATATCAATAATATCACAGTTAAACTTTCATTTTAAGCCAATGAGAGGACAGTAATTCTAGCCAATAGAAAACAGGGCAAACGAACCAATAGAAGAGCAAGGCCTTTCAATCTTTCCTTTACGTAATTATCTCCCCTTTGCCCTTGGAGGTTACGGTAGTTTACAGAAATGCGCATTCATGAGAAGGCTACCTCCATCATCCTGTCTCCACAGACATATGTCATTCACTAAGAAACAGGATATTATGGTTTCCACACTGACTCATGTCCTTCACCAAGGAACCGGATATTATGTATTCCACAGACGTTTTGAGAGTTTAAACTCTAATTTCCCAGTACCTCCCTCCATATGACACACATGGGCTTTGCATCCTGATTTGCATTGGCACAATTAACAAAGCTATGCCTCATCAAACTGTCCTTATACTGCTTTATTCCCGATTTCCGTTTTTTTCTTTGTTGGCTGATCACCAGAGGCCCTGGAGCTCTGTACAGAGCTAACACTAGCACTGCCTTGTCCTGCCATGGACTCTCCAGGGCAGCTCTCTCCAGCAGATTCAATTGTGAGATCATGGCCTATTTGTGTCTCTGGCCCTCTCATCCTGATAACAAATCAATCCATCTTCAGTTCTTTAGTCCTGTTGCCTTGTTTGCTTGCAGCTAGAAAACGGAGAAATCTCCTTGCTGTGATTTTGTGCCAAAAGCACAAATGTACAGAGCGTGTGACGTCGGTGTATGTGGCCAGCACGTGTCCTGCTCTCTGCTGCCGCTTCTGGCCGGAAGACTGCATTGTTCTATTTAAAAGCCGGTCCTGGCCGGCATTCTTAATTTAAAAGCTGTACTTGACCATTGGGGCGTCTCCCGCGATGGAGGATGCTGTGACTGATCGCTCCAGGAACCTCCCGACACTCGCTCATACACCACCCATGGGTCCCGACCCACAGTTGGGAAAATCCTGTTCTAGGTGGTAGAAGTCATGGGTTGGGAAGATGCAATATTGAGGAGTCACGAATGGAACTGACCATTGTACAATCAACTGTGAACATCACCACAATGGCCTTCTGATGGAAGAGAGGTCATTCATGAAGTAGTTGAAGATGGTTGGGTCTAGGACACTACCCTGTACTAGGAACACCTGTAGTGATGTCCGGTTTGAGATGATTGACTTCCAACTACCACAACTATCTTCCTTTGTACTAGGTATAACTCCAACCAGTGAACGACTTTCCCTCTGATTCCCATTGACCCTTATTTTGCTAGGGCTCGTTGATGCCATAGTTGGTCAAATGGTATCTTGCTGTCAAAGGCAACCACTCTCACCTTACAGTTGAGTTCCTTTCTTTTGTTCATGTTTTGTCAGGATGAGGTCAGGATCTGAGTGACCCTAGCAGAACCCAAACTGAGCATCAGTGAGCAGGTTATTTGCTGAGTAAGTGCCTCATAAAACTGTTGATTATACCAGCTACACTTTGCTGATCAAAAGAAGCCTGATAGGGATGTAATTGGTCCAGTTGGATTTGTTCTGCTTTTTGTGGACAGGACATACCTGGGCAATTTTCCACATTATCAGGTAGATGCCAGTGTTGTAGCTGTACTGGATGAACATGGCTAGGGAGCAGCTAACTCTACAAGTCTTCAGTACGATTGCCGGAATGTTGTCAGGGCCCATAGTCTTTTCAGGATCCAGAGCCTTCAGCTATTTCTTGGAGTGAATTTAATTGGCTGAAGACTGGCCTCTGTGATGTTGGGGGACCTCAGGACTAGGCCAAAATTGATCTCCTGCTTGGTACTTCTGGCTGAAAATTGTTGCAAATGAGGATGGGGATATTTGTGGAACCTCCTCCTCCAGTTAGTTGTTACACATTATACAATTGCTAATATTGTTCGAGAACCCGGGCAATATGATTCCTAACTTCTTCATTGGAAACATTTCCTGTTTCACTGTAGAATATCATTTCGCATTGCTCTACAGGGTGCCCTGGGTATAACGGAGACATACATAGCTTTCTGCAGAATCCCAGATCATTTTTAGAGGTAGTGGATTCATTTTAAATGTACTATTGTTGTGTGGGCAAAAACAGCAACGTATTTTCTTAAAGCAAGCTTCCATAAACAACAAACAAGATTTGTGACTAGAAAGGTTGCTTGGGAGAATATTGGCTGGGAAAATTACTTTCTTTTATGATGAGTGTATTGAGTTCTTTTCTGTCCCCTTGTGATTTGTTTACCATCTCATCTGAAAGACTGCCCCTCTGTCAACGCAGCATTCCCAAAGTGTGACACTGAAATCTTAGCTAAGATCAGGTGCTAATAGTGAGACCTGTAGCCACAACCTTTAGACCACAGGTGAGACTAATACTTAATGTACCATGCACCAATACTATTATCATGAAAGTTTTAATTCATTCAAAGCACGATACTTCTTTAAAACATCAAAATATCCATGGATTGTAGGAGTTTGTTTCCTAATTTCTAGAAGGCTGGAGCCAGAGACACATTTGAGTTAATTACTGTCTGATGCTTCTGGAATGCATTAACAAGCTGTGAAGCCTTATGTTGTGGCTTCAATGTTTGTAACCCAGGCATTCCACAGACTTATCATCTAATTTGCAATTATGGAATGATGTGACAATAAACAAAGAACACAAAAGTGATGTTGGGCCCACTATATTTCTCTGATTTTTCTTTTATTCATTCCTGAATGTGGATGTTACTGGCTAGGACAGCATTTATTGCTCATCGCTTATTGCCCTTGAGCGGGTGGTGGTGAGGTACCTTCTTGAACTGTTGCAGTCCATCTGGTGCAAGTGCACTCACAGTGATGTTAAGGAAGGCAGTTCCAGGATTTTGGCACAGCTAAAATGAAAGAATGGTGAGATAGTTCCAAGTTACAATGTTGTGTGATTGGAGGGGAACCTCCAGGTGGTGATGTTGGCATGTGTCTGCTGCAATTTCTTTTGAGGTGATAGACACCATAGTTTGGAAGATGCTGTTGAAGGAGCCTTGGTAATTTGCTGCAGAGCACCTTGCATATGGTATGCACGGCTGCCATTGTGCGCTGGTGGTAGATTAAGTAAATGTTTACAGTGGTGGATGAGGTGCTGATCAAGTGGGCTGCTCAGCGCTGGATGATAGAGCTTAAGTGCTGTTGGAGTTGCACTCATCCAGTACTCCATCACATTGCTGACCTATTCCTTTCAGAAGGTGGATAGGCTTTGTAGAGTCAATTGTTACAGTCCCTGTGAAGATAACCAAAATAACAAAATTTATTCAATGACTCAAATGAAGAAATTACTATTAGAATCCACTATTTGTAGCTTTTACATCAACATGAATCAGAACCAATGGAAATTAAACATAAATGAAGAGGCAAATTAAACTTCAAATAAAAAAGGTAAATTTCACTTTAAATCTTCAATGCAACGAAGACATGTTTTACACATACACAAGCATTCCCGTTAGTCCCTGCATAAATGTGGTTCTATGAAGCTGTACAGTTCCAGAGTTTACTGTTATTTGTTCATGCAGTGTATGTCAGGAGTTCCATTAGACCACAACTTTCACCTCCAAGGTTCACAGGTACAATTATCATCAAAAGGCACACTTCGATGACCCTTTTCTCCCTCGGATCAGAACAGTTTTCCAGAGTTCCCTTTTTAACCAGCCAACCAGTAACACCCCAGTTCATGATTTGGCCACTTGGGGAAACACCCAGCTCTTCAGATTCTCTGAGTATTCACACAGCTTTCCAGGTTTTAGATATTTTTAGCTAGCTTGTACAATGCAGCAAGAGCTCATTTCTGCCACGTAGAAAAAGTGACCTGTTCTTCAGAGTTATTTGTTCTCCTCACAATAATTGTCTGTTCCACTTTCTGTCTCTGTCTACGTTCTCCATGGATCTGCATCTGTGCCTTCATCTTCCACTTCCTTTGCTTGTGACGCTCGCTTGTGCCTGCAGTTCTCTGTCAGCTGGCTTAACTTCCTTCCTGTTGGAAGTACATTCAGGTCAAGGGTTGCCAGGTCACAGGGTTGTCAGGCCACATGGAAGTGTATTTCTTATTGTCCAAGAAAATTGCAGCCCGTGGGCGGCACTGTGGCACAGTGGTTAGCACTGCTGCCTCACAGCTCCAGGGACCCGGGCTCAATTCCGGCCTTGGGTGACTATGCAGTTGCACTTTCTCCCCGTGTCTGCGTGGATTTCCTCCGGGTGCTCCGGTTTCCTCCCACAGTCCAACGATGTGCAGGTTAGGTGGATTGGCCATGCTAAATTGCCTCTTAGTGGCCAAAGGGTTAGGAGGTGTTACTGGGTTACGGGAATAGGGTGAAGTCATGGTGCTCTTTCTAAGGGCCGGTGCAGACTCAATGGGCTGAATGAATTCCTTCTGCATTGAAAATTCCATCCCTTTACAACTGATGCTTTTAGATCCTCTTAAAAGTTCCTTTTCAAACATTATTAAAAACAATTACAGATTCCAAAGACATTTCAAAGGAATCACAAAATTTCCCTTACAGTAATGCTTCTGGTCAAAAGTCATCACACACTGTCATAATATACACCAGTATATTATAGTGCACACACACACACACACACACACACATATACTGATGGCCATGCAGTGGGACCAATCAGCATACACAACACCGCAGCCAATCAACAGTGAGAGCACACGCACTATAAAGACAGGGGACAGGAGAGTTCCCGCTCATTCTAGTAGCAGCCAGCTCGGAGCACAGAGCTCACAGCCTGCATCACAGACATTCACCATGTGCTGAGTGCATCACCTGGTTAGGACTAGGCAAGGGTCAACAGTTAAAGCTGGTATTGCATTTACCCACAGTTCAAGTATGTTAATATAGTTAACCTTATAATAAAATAAGAGTTGCACCACTTCCAGTGTTGGTGACCTGTTTGTGATCCAGAACACCCAACACATCACACACCAGGTGAACTACTTGCTCCCAACCTCTGACCTGCTTGTATCCATCAACTTGCTGATGCAGTTAAGTTCTCGGCTATCGTAACCCCCAAGGCTTGATGGTGAGGGATCAGCAAGGGTAATGTTGCTGAAAATCAAGGGGAGATGGTTAGATTCTCTCTTGTTGGAGTTGGCCATTTCCTGGTGTTTGTATGGTGTGACTGGTACTTGCTACATGTCAGTCCAAGCCTGAATCTTGTGGATAGATTTGAGAAGCTACGGTTACTGCATGCAGACACAGACTAATGGCGTGATTCTCCGGAAAGATTTCGAAGTGTGTTAGCGAGCATGAACTGCCGCGAGCTTCCCGGTGTGCGGCTCAGAGAGGCCGGCAAAGCTATGCAACATTAATTGGTCCACTTAACGAGGCCCCACAGGCTTCTCGCCGCAGATTCACCCACACCACGCTCGCCAGCCCCCCCGCTAACTAGGACGAGCAACACTTAAGCTAACCCCAGACAGCTCTCAACAAAGGCGCCCAGGAGTCGATCCCAAGATTCGGGAATGCAGATCTGGGGAGGCTCCTAGATAAAGTGGAGGCCAGGAGAGATGTCCTGTTCCCCCGAGGGTCATGGAGGGTCAGCCAATGCTGCCTGGGATGAGGTGGCGGCAGCTATGAGTGCTCGGAGTGTGACCAGGAAGACTGGCCGCCAGAAAAAAGGTCAACGACCTACACCGGGCAGCATGAGTGAGTAGACACCAACCCCCCCCCCCCCCCCCGCCCCCCGGGACCTTTGCGCCCCTTCACGAGCATCCACGCTCCCAATTCTTCATGTCATCCTCAAACCTCCCAAACCCCCTCTCCCTTTAACTCCCCCCAACCCTCCTTTCATCCTTCCGTCACATCCCCCTCTTCCACCACCGAAAACCATGCGTGTGGCTAACAATGCCCTCTGTGTATCCTCAGGAAAGGCTCCCACAATCGGCAGGAGAGGGCCCAGACTGATGGTGCAGTGCCAGGCTTAAGAATCCTCACCCCCTTCAAGGAATGTGGCGTGAGTGGAGGTGACTGGAGTGACCGAGGAGAGAGCAGTCACCAATGCGGAGGCTTGTGGATGACACAGAGGTGAGGAACCACCGGGCTCCACCCGGAGGACCTGTGAAACGTGAGTTGATTTTGCCGTACTGACTGATCCACCCCTCCCACTGACCACACGTTCATTCTCCCGCAGGTCCTCCAGCCGGCAGAGCCGACCCATCCTGGATGCCCCCCTCTTCAGCCTCCCACTCGACCACCTCAGAGGAGAGCCCCAAGGAAGACAAAATCAAGGCATCACAGTTTCCATCCCCACCCTCCACCAGTGCAGATAAACGCACCTCAGTGGGACATGTGAGTGGTCAGGCTTCTGGGGTACAATGTGGTGAGCACCACACTGCAGATGATGCAGGAGGCAGGAACCCCCAGTTGAGACAGCAGTCGGAGGTCTGCTGGATCCCAGGACTCAGCTGGATCCCAGCCTGATGCTGAGCCTCTGTAAGAGATATTCCCAGAGCTGATGGAGACGTTAGGGAACGATCAGGACATGTCAGCAACACTCCAGCAGATCCATGGCCGATTGGAGGAGTTCCAGAGGCTAAGGGCACAGGAGATGCTGCCGGCAATGCGTGGCACCGAGGCCAACACTGCTAGGGTGATGACCAAAAAGTGGAGAGCATGGTGCACGACATCGGCACCAATATTAAAGATGCCCAAGGTGTTGCGTAGTTCGTGACAGCCAAGGTTGAGGGTCTCAACTGAAAGTACGCCTCCTGGGGGATGTCAACCAGTACCAGGCCGACCTTGATGAAGTTCTGCAGGACATGTCCTACACTCAGATGGGAATGCGAAGCTTGTGCCATTCAATGTGGGAATTGCCGAGCGCTGCAGAGCATGTCACAATCAGTGAGGAGCATCGTCGAGGATGTCAACACAATGGTGCAGACCACGGGTTGGCAGAGCCAGATGATGCAGTGGCAGCCATGGCTCAAACCAGTTGTCCCTCAGTCCCAAGGTGAACCCCACGGCCTTATGGGCACGGCCCGGGAGGAGGGGCTGATGAGTGTCAACACAGACCCGTCCCCTGGAGTGGATCCCCCTCTGATGAGGTTGCGTCTCACAGTCAGCACCTGGAACAGGGCGGCATGGCTGTGCATGTACCACCGACAAGAGTGCCGGGGGCCTCCGGCCCAGAGTCCCCTGAGGATGCCCGCCAGGGGCATCGAAGGCCACGGGACGAGGCAAGCAGTTGTCTGCCTCTACCTTTGATGTAGAAACTCGGTACACACCTCGATGTCGTGGTAGAGCTAGGGAGGCAAAGCACATGGAGGATCACTGAGGGCACCGGGGGAAAGGGGGCGGCACCATCGGGAGAGTGGGGCATTGTAAAACACAAGAACCACCCTTGTGCACAACCAGTATGATGCCTCTGTCACTTTCTTCCGCAATGCGGGCTGATCTCCAAACCCTTGGCCCATCTCTCCTACATTCCCCCCTCCCCGGGCACACCACATGGGTGTGAGGGAGCACAGAGCAAACAGGCAGGGATCAGACTATGGCATAGATTGAGGAGCACCGGCGCTCAGCTCTCTGTGGGTTATCATCACCCCCTTGCCCTCGATAGTGACCCGCTGACAGTGCCGATACAGTTCTAGCACCCTGGAGGCCCTGGGAGGTGGGAGATGGGGGTGGGGGGTGGGTAAGGTAGCGATGACGGACCAGCCCAGGTCCTAAGTGAATCGGGCAAGTATGAGGATCTCCCTGGCCCTCGGGCTTGCCGGATACTCGCTGCTGCCGCTTGTCCTGCAGCCTCCGATTTCTCCCTGGGCCCATCCTCCAGCTCCTGCTGGTCCAGCGCCGCCTCATCATTGTCATCTTCCTCCTGCTCAGAGGTGAGCAAGTGTTCCTCATCATCAACCTCCAGGGCTTCACCCCGCTGCTGTGCAAGGTTGTGGAGGACACAGCAGACCACCAAAGCGGGCGACCCACTAAGCGGTGTGCTGGAGTGCATCACCGGAGCGATCGAAGCATAGGAACCGCATCGTGAGGAGTCTGATGCACCACTCAATCACAGCCTGGGTGGCCACAGGGGCCTCATTGTACCAGGTCTCTGCTTCGGTCTCCAGCCTCTACTGGTGTCCTCAGCAGGTATCCCTTAAGCCCCAAGAGCCAGCCACCCATCCTGGGTGGTCCTCAAAGAGGCCGGGGATGGCCAACTGCCCCAGGATGCAGCTGTTGTATATGCTCCCTGGGAAGTTCAGCATGTCGTGGTCACACACGAGCTGTATGTTGATGGAGTGGAACCACTTTCTGTTAATGTAGGACACTCCTAGATGGCCCGGTGAGCACAGGGCAACATGCGTGCCATCTATTGCCCCCTGGACCTGGGGCACCCCGGCGATGGCAGAGAAACCTGGTGCCCGGGCATCTTGCTGGGCTTGGTCCATGTCAATGTTAATGTAGTTTTCCACTCAAGCAAACAGGGAGAGATGCCACACAGGTCCCCGCTTGAGCCCTGGAATGATCTTGAGGCTAAAAGTTCAGAGCTGCGGTGACCTTGACGGCCACCAGGAGCGGGCTTCCTTTTCCTCCACGTGATGCCAAGTCCGTGAGGACATGGCACAGATGCTGCACCGTCTCCTTGTCGAGGCGGAGCCTCCAGCGGCAAGTGCTGCCCGTCATCTGTTCAAATGTCCAGCCATGCCTGTACACCCTGGGCTGTTGTGGGACTCCCCCACTGGGTCCCTCCCTAGCCAGATGGGCGGCTGGGTCCTCTCCGATGTCTGGCCACTCGGCCTAGCAGCAGCACCACTCGGCAAGTTCTGGGTCCAAAATCTCTGCCATAGGGTTCAATATCTGTAAGGCAATGGGAGAGGGTGTTAGACTGACAACAGCGGTGGCTCCTGCCCTGGGACCTCCATTCCCCAACTGACCCTCCCCTCCCCACCCGGAACACCCTGCCCATGCACTCCCAACCGCCGCAGACCCCCCCTTACCGGGCCCCAGACCCTGTACCCCGGACACCCCACTCATAACAACGCCTGAACCTGGTGCTGGTCCTTCCCTATGACACTTATCCACCCTCCGGCCGTGGACATGTCCCGAGAGTTGTGTCCCAACCCCTGGGTGTTTGGATGTTGCCTGCTGTATGTGAGGTGTTGCCTGCCGTAGTGTTCAGGCACAGTGTCCAGGCATCACGGTTTGATTGGGATGCTAGGCAATAACTCCCACATGCTACATGGTCTGCCCACCCACGGGAATCCACTTGGGTTTTGTGAAGTACTCAATTAACCATGATTGACAGTTCCCTGTTAGCGACAGCCTTCAGCCAAACGGCCAGAGGCCTCAACAGTCTGTGGGGATTATGGGGGGTCAGTGGGGCAGATGGGCAGGGACAGGGATTGACCCCGGAATGGATACACACAATCCATGGGTTGGCATGGTGGTGCCGTGCACAGTTGTCACCCCCAGTGAATCCCTCCTACCCTCCCATGGCACCCACCCCTGTGGAAGGTCTCCCACCCCGCCGAACAATGGGACGGCAAGCCCAGCGCCCTGGGCTCTTTGCCTGAGAGCAAAGATGGCTACTCACCCCCTTGGCTCCCCGCAGAAGCCCTTCTGCCAGGTTCACGTTTTTCAAAAAGAGTACTAATTGGCGCCAGCGTGACCACTTGCTGGGGAGGCCATTGGATATGGGCTGTCACCCGTTAATTGTATGGCAATAGGGCTTAAGTGGTGATAATTGGTTTCTCGCCACACTATGGCGTGATCACGATTTCACCTTTTGCTGCAGACCGGTTGCATTGCAAACTGTTTGGCGCGTGGCGCGGTTCTCCCGCTATTCACCGGCTTCGTTTAACTCGAGTGAAAGCGCAATGAGGCCGGAGAATTGTGCCCTATATCTGAAGAGTTGCTAATTGTAGTGAATACTCTGCAATAATCACTGAGTATCCCAATTTCTGAGTTTACGATAGAGGCAAGGGGCGTCATTCTCCGACCCCCCGCCGGGTCGGAGAATGGCCGTTGGCCGCCGTGAATCCCGCCCCCGCCCCCGCCGAAGTCTCCGGTACCGGAGATTGGGGGGGGCGGGAATCGGGCCACGCCGGTTGGCGGGACCCCCCCGCTGGATTCTCCGGCCCGGATGGGCCGAAGTCCCGCCCAGAAATTGCCTGTCCCGCCGGCGTACATCAAACCTGGTATTTACCGGTGGGACCAGGCAGCGTGGGCGGGCTCCGGGGTCCTGGGGGGGGGGCGCGGGGCGATCTGACCCCGGGGGGTGTCCTCACGGTGGCCTGGCCCGCGATCGGGGCCCACCGATCCGCGGGCGGGCCTGTGCCGTGGGGGCACTCTTTCCCTTCCACCTCCGCCACGGCCTCCACCATGGCGGAGGCGGAAGAGACTCTCCCCACTGCGCATGCGCGGGAAACTTTCAGCGGCCGCTGACGCTCCCGCACTTGCGCCGCATTTCCGCGCCAGCTGGCGGGGCAACAAACGCCATTTCCGCCAGCTGGCGGGGCGGAAGTCCCTCCGGCGTCGGCCTAGCCCCTCAATGTTGGGGCTAGGCCGCCAAAGATGCGGAGCCTTCCGCACCTTTGGGCCGGCGTGATGCCCGTCTGATTGGCCCCGTCTTTGGCACCAGTCGGCGGACATCGCGCCGTTGGGGGAGAATTTCGCCCAAGGTCTTAAATGAAGCAACTGAAAAATGTAGTTGAATAAGTCACTACCCGAAGGAATTTTTGCAGTAATATCATGAAGGATGTGAATGAGTGATACGAGTCATATCAGACCTTCATGAAAGATGAACATAATTCACCAATTGGGATATGGCTTTATTAATAGAGGCAAAGGGAACAAAAACCAGGTGGTTATGCTAAATCTATGGAAATCACTCAATCAGCCTGAACTGGAGTCGTGTCCAGTTATGGACACAAAACTTTAGAAAGGACATGAATCTTTTAGATTCAGAAGAGTTTCATGGCACGAAGAATTACACTTACTTGGATTCACCTGAGAAGATGGGATTGTTCTCCCACAAGCAGAAAACGTGAGATGGGGATTTGATAGAAGTGTTTAAAATCGTAAAGAATTGAGATTGAAAAAAATGAAGAGAAACTATTTCCAATGACTGATGGGTTGATAACTGGAGGGCACAGATTTAAGATGATTGGCAAAAGACCCAAGACGACATGAGGAGTAATGGGTGGGATTCTCTAACCCCGGGCCGGGTCGGAGAATCGCCGGGGGGGGCGCGATTCACGCCATGCAGCCCCAACGCTGGTCTGCCGATTCTCCGGTCACCGGAGAATTGGCGGCAATGGCGACCAGCCCCCCCGGCGATTCTCCGGGCGGGATGGGCCGAGTGGTCGCCGGGAATCCCGCTGCCGCAGTTCACATGTGGTCTTACCCGGCAGGACCTCGGCGTCCATCCTGTGGGGGACAGCCTGGTGGGGGGGGAAGTGGGGTCTGGCCCGTGTGGGGGCCTCCACCGTGGCCTGGCCCGCAATTGGGGCCTACCGATCGGCGGGCCGGCTTCTGGTGGGGGCCTCTTTTACTCCACGCCAGGCCCCTTTAGCTCTATGCCATATTTTACGGAGTTTATTTCTCCGCGCATGCGAACTCGTGCATGCGCGGAGAAATAAACTAGCGCGCATGCACGAGTTCGCTCCGGTCATAAAGCGCATGCGCGAATTTGCGCTGACTGCAGCGCGCAAGCGCAGACCCGTGGCGCTCATTTGATGTTGGTAACGGCAGCTGGAGCTGCTGCTATGCTAGCCCCCTGTAGGGCGCAGGATCGCTGATCCTGGGGCCTGTTGACGCCGTCGTAAAACGTGACGGCGTTTACGATGGCGTCAACACTTAGCCTCAGGATCAGAGAATCCCGCCCAATGTTTTTATGCAACAGGTGGTTATGATTTGGAAGCAGTGATGATTCAATACAGCCTTCAAGAGGGAATTGGATAAATACTTGATAGTGAAAAACATTGCAGGGATATGGAGTAAGAGTGGGTGCATGGGAGTAATTGGATTGCTCTTTGAACAGCTGGCGTAGACTCAATAGGCTGACTGGCCTCTCTCTGCTGTCCTCATCTATGATTTTCTGTGACCACATAGATATATTTTACATTCGATTTCATCTTGGTGGATCTGGAGCTACAGGAAGCAGATATTAGTTTTAGTGGGAGTTCAGCTTTGCAGTGCAGTCAGCCGTGAGTTTTGCATTGTTTATAATTAGTACATGTTTGAAGCAAGCAAACAGATTCAGACTCTTGCAAGAATTTGGCAGTTCAGCCAAATAGTAGCCATATTTTTAAGTTAGACACAGAAAATTGGATAAATATTTGAAGCAAGGAAACCTGCAGACCTATGGGAAAGTTGGGGCAATGGAAATAATTTCAGATTACACCAGCAAAGAGCTGGCACTGACACAATGAACCAAATGCTCTCCTTCTGTGCTGCAAATTACTATCACTCTACGGTTCTATCTACATAAGTTGAACGTTGTGCTTGTATTACTGAGCAACTGTGACAAACATCTGCGATGTTCCAACTACCTTCCAGTGTTCCCTGCACATACACAGCGTTGTCATGACAGTGAAGAATTGTAATATTTGGCACCAGTGGCTGGATTGATTTATAGGACCTTTATCACATCTGTTTAAATGAGACATGTGGTTGCGTGCCAATATATATGAATAATGTAGGGATAAGAAATATTATGTCAAATTGAGATTATCCAAAACAAGCAACTTAAACCATGGTATGAAATGCAAGTCGCAGAGTTAAGGATTTAAATTAATTTTCGAATGTTGACATTTACACGCTGGCAGGCTGAAACACTTGGTATAAAAATGGCTGTACGTGCAAACAAACTTATCCTAGTTTTAACAAAACCAACAATACTGATTGATGAATCATTGTTGGATTGAAGTAATTAAAGTGGGAATTTGGAAAGCACACCAAAAGCACACTATTGTTGAGACAGAGAGCTTCGAGAGGAAGTACTCAGGTTTCAACTAATGTTCCGAAGTACCCTGGAGTCAGAAATTACATATTTATGGCCAGCTGCAAAACTAAAATAATTATACTCACTGACTTCAGGTTCTCAGCAACACAAATTTGGAAAGTATTGAGCTGCAGTGAAGTCACCCCAGAATGCTTTGCTGTTGCACTCCATTTTAAAGCCATGTTAACCACCACTGTCTACTACATCAAAGAAAATGTTTTATTTAGTGGGATTGTGTAACATGTGGTGAGTCACGTATGGCTATTGTATATATTATTGTATTTACTCACTGTTACTGTTGTGTTGATGTTGTTGTTGGCTCCGCCCCTCTGAGAAGGTATATAACCCATCGATCCGGGACAGCCTCTCAGTGCAGGAGAAGCTACTGGGGGGCACATTCAACAAAGAACAAAACAAAGAACAAAGAAATGTACAGCACAGGAACAGGCCCTTCGGCCCTCCAAGCCCGTGCCGACCATGCTGCCCGACTAAACTACAATCTTCTACACTTCCTGGGTCCGTATCCCTCTATTCCCATCCTATTCATGTATTTGTCAAGATGCCCCTTAAATGTCACTATCGTCCCTGCTTCCACCACCTCCTCCGGTAGCGAGTTCCAGGCACCCACTACCCTCTGCGTAAAAAACTTGCCTCGTACATCTACTCTAAACCTTGCCCCTCTCACCTTAAACCTATGCCCCCTAGTAATTGACCCCTCTACCCTGGGGAAAAGCCTCTGACTATCCACTCTGTCTATGCCCCACATAATTTTGTATACCTCTATCAGGTCTCCCCTCAACCTCCTTCGTTCCAGTGAGAACAAACCGAGTTTATTCAATCGCTCCTCATAGCTAATGCCCTCCATACCAGGCAACATTCTGGTAAATCTCTTCTGCACCCTCTCTAAAGCCTCCACATCCTTCTGGTAGTGTGGCGACCCGAATTGAACACTATACTCCAAGTGTGGCCTAACTAAGGTTCTATACAGCTGCAACATGACTTGCCAATTCTTATACTCAATGCCCCGGCCAATGAAGGCAAGCATGCCGTATGCCTTCTTGACTACCTTCTCCACCTGTGTTGCCCCTTTCAATGACCTGTGGACCTGTACTCCTAGATCTCTTTGACTTTCAATACTCTTGAGGGTTCTACCATTCACCGTATATTCCCTACCTGCATTAGACCTTCCAAGATGCATTACCTCACATTTGTGCGGATTAAACTCCATCTGCCATCTCTCCGCCCAAGTCTCCAAACAATCTAAATCCTGCTGTATCCTCCGACAGTCCTCATCGCTATCCGCAATTCCACCAACCTTTGTGTCGTCTGCAAACTTACTAATCAGACCAGTTACATTTTCCTCCAAATCATTTATATATACTACAAAGAGCAAAGGTCCCAGCACTGATCCCTGTGGAACACCACTGGTCACAGCCCTCCAATTAGAAAAGCATCCCTCCATTGCTACTCTCTGCCTTCTATGGCCTAGCCAGTTCTGTATCTACCTTGCCAGCTCACCCCTGATCCCGTGTGACTTCACCTTTTGTACTAGTCTACCATGAGGGACCTTGTCAAAGGCCTTACTGAAGTCCATAGAGACAACATGCACTGCCCTACCTGCATCAATCATCTTAGTGACCTCCTCGAAAAACTCTATCAAGTTAGTGAGACACGACCTCCCCTTCACAAAACCGTGCTGCCTCTCACTAATACGTCCATTTGCTTCCAAATGGGAGTAGATCCTGTCTCGAAGAATTCTCTCTAGTAATTTCCCTACCACTGAAGTAAGGCTCACCGGCCTGTAGTTCCCGGGATTATCCTTGCTACCCTTCTTAAACAGAGGAACGACATTGGCTATTCTCCAGTCCTCCGGGACATCCCCTGAAGACAGCGAGGATCCAAAGATTTCTGTCAAGGCCTCAGCAATTTCCTCTCCAGCCTCCTTCAGTATTCTGGGGTAGATCCCATCAGGCCCTGGGGACTTATCTACCTTAATATTTTTTAAGACACCCAACACCTCTTCTTTTTGGATCTCAATGTGACCCAGGCTATCTACACACCCTTCTCCAGACTCAACATCTACCAATTTCTTCTCTTTGGTGAATACTGATGCAAGGTATTCATTTAGTACCTCGCCCATTTCCTCTGGCTCCACACATAGATTCCCTTGCCTATCCTTCAGTGGGCCAACCCTTTCCCTGGCTACCCTTTTGCTTTTTATGTACGTGTAAAAAGCCTTGGGATTTTCCTTAACCCTATTTGTCAATGACTTTTCGTGACCCCTTCTAGCCCTCCTGACTCCTTACTTAAATTCCTTCCTACTTTCCTTATATTCCACGCAGGCTTCGTCTGTTCCCAGCCTTTTAGCCCTGACAAATGCCTCTTTTTCTTTTTGACGAGGCCTACAATATCTCTCGTCATCCAAGGTTTCCGAAAATTGCCGTATTTATCCTTCTTCCTCACAGGAACATGCCGGTCCTGAATTCCTTTCAACTGCCACTTGAAAGCCTCCCACATGTCAGATGTTGATTTGCCCTCAAACATCCGCCCCCAATCTATGTTCTTCAGTTCCCGCCTAATATTGTTATAATTAGCCTTCCCCCAATTTAGCACATTCATCCTCGGACCACTCTTATCCTTGTCCACCAGTACTTTAAAACTTACTGATTTGTGGTCACTGTTACCAAAATGCTCCCCTACTGAAACATCTACCACCTGGCTGGGCTCATTCCCCAATACCAGGTCCAGTACCGCCCCTTCCCTAGTTGGACTGTCCAAATATTGTTTTAAGAAGCCCTCCTGGATGCTCCTTACAAACTCCGCCCCATCTAAGCCCCTGGCACTAAGTGAGTCCCAGTCAATATTGGGGAAGTTGAAGTCTCCCATCACCACAACCCTGTTGTTTTTACTCTTTTCCAAAATCTGTCTACCTATCTGCTCCTCTATCTCCCGCTGGCTGTTGGGAGGCCTGTAGTATACCCTCAACATTGTGACTGCACCCTTCTTATTCCTGATCTCTACCCATATAGCCTCACTGCCCTCTGAGGTGTCCTCTCGCAGTACAGCTGTGATATTCTCCCGAACAAGTAGCGCAACTCCGTCTCCCCTTTTACATCCCCCTCTATCCCGCCTGAAACATCTAAATCCTGGAACGTTTAGCTGCCAATCCTGCCCTTCCCTCAACCAGGTCTCTGTAATGGCAACAACATCATAGTTCCAAGTACTAATCCAAGCTCTAAGTTCATCTGCCTTACCCGTAATACTCCTTGCATTAAAACATATGCACTTCAGGCCACCAGACCCGCTGTGTTCAGCAACTTCTCCCTGTCTGCTCTGCCTCAGAGCCACACTGTCCCTATTCCCTAGTTCTCCCTCAATGCTCTCACCTTCTGACCTATTGCTCCCGTGCCCACCCCCCTGCCATACTAGTTTAAACCCTCCCGTGTGACACTAGCAAACCTCGCGGCCAGGATATTTATGCCTCTCCGGTTTAGGTGCAACCCGTCCTTCTTATACAGGTCACACCTGCCCCGGAAGAGCTCCCAGTGGTCCAGATAATAGAAACCCTCCCTCCTACACCAGCTGTTTAGCCACGTGTTTAGCTGCTCTATCTTCATATTTCTAGCCTCACTGGCACGTGGCACAGGGAGTAATCCCGAGATTACAACTCTCGAGGTCCTGTCTTTTAACTTTCTGCCTAGCTCCCTGAACTCCTGCTGCAGGACCTCATACCCCTTCCTGCCTATGTCGTTAGTACCAATATGTACAACGACCTCTGCCTGTTTGCCCTCCCCCTTCAGGATGCCCTCTACCCGTTCGGAGACATCCTGGACCCTGGCACCAGGGAGGCAACATACCATCCTGGAGTCTCTTTCACGTCC
The DNA here is from genome assembly GCF_047496885.1 of Scyliorhinus torazame. Lineage (NCBI taxonomy): Eukaryota > Metazoa > Chordata > Chondrichthyes > Carcharhiniformes > Scyliorhinidae > Scyliorhinus > Scyliorhinus torazame. The sequence continues at coordinate 235,637,909 of NC_092710.1, forward strand.
ACAGAAGCGCCTATCTGTGCCCCTGAATATAGAGTCCCCTATTACTATTACTCTTCTGCGCTTTGACCCTCCCTTCTGAACATCAGAGCCAGCCGTGGTGCCACTGCTCTGGCTGCTGCTGTTTTCCCCTGATAGGCTATCCCCCCCGACAGTATCCAAAGGGGTATATCTGTTCGAGAGGGGGACAACCACAGGGGATCCCTGCCCTTTCTGGTGGTCACCCATTTCTCTGCCTGCACCTTGGGTGTGACCACATTTACATAACTGCGATCTATGACGCTTTCAGCCACCTGCATGCTCCTAAGTGCATCCAATTGCTGCTCCAACCGAACCATGCGGTCTGTGAGGAGCTCCAGTTGGGTGCACTTTCTGCAGGTGAAGCCATCCGGGACGCTGGAAGCCTCCCGGACCTGCCACATCTCACAGTCAGAGCACAGCACCCCTCTAACTGACATTGCGTCAATTAATTAAAATTTAAAAAAAAAATTTTTTTAATATTTTTTTGAAAATGTCAAAGTTACTGTTAACTATCTGTTTCCTAGATTTCTAATAGAAGTGCGAAAGCTAAATATAGTACTCTCCGATCTCTGGCTTAGATATCCCTCTAAATTATAATTAAGTTATTATGTTTAATTAGTTACCAATGCTCAAATTTTTTTAAATTTAGTGTAGAATCCCAACCAGCCACTCAGGCCACAGCTTTTCTGTGATGTCACTTCAGTTTCCCCACGACACACACAATTTGAAAAAGGTATAAAAGTAAAAATGAGTAAAAATCACTTACTTACCTTCTTACCTTCTGAGTGTCTTAGATGTTCTCAGGTTCTCTCGCTGACAGAGACTGCTCCTCCACCTCCGAACCTTGACCTGCACAATGCTAATAATATAATAATAATATAATATGGCACTTACCTCACACCAATGGGTCTTATTATTAGGTTAGAGGAGGAGGGCGGGTGGGAGACACTACACGTGTAGTGTCTCGGGTTTCCTCTCCACCAGAATTTATTGGTTGGGGGGGGGGGCCTTCCCAGAAGTCCGCGGGTCGAGCTTCCGGTTCCCGCCTTATATAAAAAAAATAAAACAGTAAAGAAGAACAGACACGGGACCAGGTAAGGGTTTTTAAAGTCACTACTCACCTCCCAGAAGGCCCCTGCGCACCGCTGCCGCCGAAATCCAAAGGGCTGCTCCTGCAAAGGTAAGGGTTTTTAAAGTCACTACTCACCTCCCAGAAGGCCCCTGCGCACTGCTGCCGCCGAAATCCAAAGGGCTGCTCCTGCAAAGGTAAGGGTTTTTAAAGTCACTACTCACCTCCCAGAAGGTCCCTGCGCACCGCTGCCGCCGAAATCCAAAGGCTAGCACCGTCCTAGCACCTCAGTCAACCTTCCAGAACCTGTTTGGAGGATATGCTGCCACTGCAGCCGTAAATGGCGCAACCAGTCCCGACCCAACCGGCTAGGTCCCTGGCCGCGCACCACGATAAGTGGGAAACGCCCCTCCTGGTGTCCATAAACAACAGGGGTCATCGTAGCTCCTGCAATGTCCAATGGTTCCCCCGTGTAGGTAGCCAACCTGGCCTGTGTGTCAGTTAATGTAAGGGTCTATAAACCCTGCTTGATGCGGTCGAATGTCCTCTGGGTGATCACGGAGACCGCTGTACCAATATCCAACTCCATCTCAAGCGGGTGACCACACGAGGAGCTGCCACACAATGCAGCTGCAGGCAGTCATCCTCTGTCTCCACGTCCTCGGGAGTAGTCGCCGCAGGTTCATCCAAATGGAAGGTACGGCCCCTGGGCTTGCCCCAGTTGCTGTCGGAACGACGGCGCCTCTGGTGCCCCCAGGACCGGCATCCGCGACGGGGTCGGCGCCCACAAGTTCGACACGGACATGGCTCCTCATCCATTTGTTCTGGAGAAGGCTCCCTTCGGGTAGGAACGTCCGCCGGCCATTGGCGTCGATCCGGACGTCGCCTCGCCCAAGGTACCGCAGGGGTGCGGGGAGGCGCTTTTGGATGGAAGGGGTTTCGCCCCAAGGCATGCATCTCCTTTTCCTGTAGCTCCTGCACTCCCAGTTCTGCACTCTCTCGGGACAATACTATTTGAATGGCCTGTTGAAAAGTCAATGTTGGCTCAGCTCACAACTTTCTCTGGGTGGCCGCATTGTTAATCCGCAAACCAAACGGTCGCGTAACATTTCTGACAAAGTCTCACCATAGTCACAGTACTCCGCAATCCTGCGTAGCCTGGATAGAAACTCTGCAAGAGATTCTCCTGGGGTCCTCTCAGCGGTATTAAACCGGTAACGCTGGACTATCGTGGACAGGGTTGGGTTAAAATGTTGCCCCACTAAGTTCACAAGTTCATCAAACGCCTTGGTGTCCGGCACAGCTGGGAACGTAAGGCTCCTAATCACCTCAAACGCATGCGGGCCGCAGGCTGTGAGCAAAATGACAACCTGGCGCTCGTTTTCGGTGAGGTTGTTTACCCAGAAATAGTAAAGCATCCGTTGTGCGTACTGGTTCCAACTTTCCAGCGCAGCATCAAAAACATCCAAACGTCCGTACAGAGGCATGGTATAATAGAAAAAAAAACTTTCAACCTGTATCCAACAAAAATCCAGAGAGGTGTCTTCAGCAGCGTAGACAGCTATCCATTTTAACCCGCGTCGGCAGTTTTGTGAGGGCCACAAAGAATCCAGCACGAGTTGAAGGATAGAAAGAAATAACATTTATTTACAATAACATATATATACAACAGCAACAACTCCCTTGCTGCTCACTCCTCTCTAGCTGGTTCCAAATTGGCCAGCTTTATTTATGCAGGGAATCTGCTAATGATTTCTCCGCCCCCCTCATTGGGGAAGCTCATACTCCCAAAGGATTGTGGGATTGCCGTTAGTACCCAGCCAGTGGTAAGCAGGCAGGTTATAACAACGTTATTGAACCTCTGATAATGGTGAAAACACTTCACTGGCTCTACCTACTAACATTGTTTGAACCAACAATACCCACATGGTTTTTGGCCAATTCAATTGCTTAGCCACTTTTTCAAATGATCTAATATACGACTCCCACGTCTTTTTTATCAAACCTTGGCAATGCTTGAATATATTTAAACATATCCTCACTAGGCCTTTGACTAGGAGGTGTTACTCTTTCCTCTAGACTTTCCTCACTGTCTGCCTTTAACTCCAACACTTTAAGTTGATATTCTCTTTTCCTTTCCAACTCCATCTCCTTCATTTCCATTATGTCAAGTTCAAATTCTCTCCCTTTACTCTTGCCGTTGCCTCTCTCTTTCTTTCTCTTCTGCCAATGTCATACTTCCTTTTCTGCCCTCTCTCTTTTCTTTTACATCCAGTTCAAGTTGTGTCATGTCTTTATCATTTTGCAACTATTTCATTTGTAACTAGATCTTAGCCAATTCTAATGATTCAGACTGTGTCTCTGGCAACTTTAAATGCTGAGCTATTGTTTGAATTATCTCCACCTTCCTCACCCCTTCAAGTAAAGTCAACTGCAGCTTGTCTGCCAAATCCAAAAGCTATGTTTTAACCACCCTTAGTCAACCAACCAGAGTGACTTCATCCACACCCAGGCTGGTAGCCACTGAAAAAGCCACTTCACAAGTTGCGCCCATTTCAAACTGCCCGAATACAACACCTGAAAGAAAGCACCAGTTCCTCACACTCACTGTCTATAAATTCAATCATCCCAAAACAAACTAAGAATTATAATTTTTAATCCCAGACAAGCTCTCAATTTTTGTTACGGAACCAGACCAGACCCCAATTTATAGCCGGATGGACGGGAAATCCAACAATTTTTCAATTGGTAATGTGAGGAAACTAGGAGTGATTTCACTGACAACTCAGGATCTTTTGGTATTAAAACAAACGTTATTATTAACACAGGATAAACCTCCATTAACATCCAAGTAAAAAACAGCTTTTCAATTAACAGCTAAACAGTTCTTTAAAAAAATTAAAGAAAGATCTTTGAGCTTACTTTCCCATCTGCTTCTACAATTTCAATTAAACAAAATCCACGTACAGGTCAAATGCCACTTATTAATAAAGTTAACACCGAGTGGTTTACAGATTTATTCACAAAGTCCTTGGAGAGAAGCTTTTAGAAGCCAGTCTGAGAAACACAACCTCTTTCCCTGGCACCCACAGAAGAACTCTAAAATGAAACTAAAAACAGGCACAGGGCAGGGCTGAAAAACAAAACTAAAAACAGACACAGCCCCTCCCATGAGTGAAATCACAGTCTACCTAGCTGTTAACCCCTTAATCACAGCTTTTGTAGACAATCTGGATACCTTAACCTAAGTTCTTTTAATAACATTACTACAACAAACATATAATACAATATATATATAAAAATTCCTACAAACATCACACTCGCAAGCAACCCCTCATGAGTTTGTTTGTCTTGCTTCCTGCAGGGTGAGCCCCGCACACCACTTGATTAAGCAATATCAATGACAATAGGAGGAGGTACTTAAGTGGGCATATTGCCCACTTAAGGGTCTTAGTTGGCAGTGGGGTGGGAAGGCCAACCATTGGACTTTGTGCCATAGACTTAATCGGTGTGGAGGTGGCAAGGTGACAGGGTCCCCAATTGCCACCATCCCACCTGATTTAGTATCCATTCTTCATCAAAAGTGTCATGGGGAGGGGAGGGCACAGGGCACAGGATATTGCCCCATGTCTGTGAAAGCATGCATAGGATACATTTTTTGAGATTGCACTAGTGGAATAGGGTCTTTAAAGCAATGGAGTAGGGGTGGAAAATTAGGATTATAGTTTACATTGTGTCCAATTTTCCAGTAGGCAATTTAGGCCTGAATTTCGGCCCAGTTTCTTTAGATTGTGTGATTTGTCATTGCAATCTCGAGCAGTAACTCTTCATTATTGTTAATTGCTACCTGCACTTAAATGTTTCAATCAAAGTGGCTTCTGCATATGCTGGGTGTTTCATTTGCGGAAAATAAATTTGTAAGTGGTCACAAATGCAATGACACATCATTTTCAATTTGGATGATAATGATTCAGTTTCCTGATTCAAGGTCACTCCTGATTCTTACTTTTATTTCCATTGAAGCCAATTAGGCAAAATATGTAACATGCGGCTGAATTGATATTGTCTGTTTTACACTATCACCTGAAATCAGTGTTACTCCTAAGGTACACAGCGACCAGTACTCCAGTAACTGTAGTTATAGATTCCACAGTGTCCGAGTAAATCTAACTTTATTACCTCAGCTTCACAAGAAAGGCCAGCACACAGTTTTGTACGTGGAATGGCATGGAAATGACAACGTCGAAGCAGGCTATTTGACCAAACCAGTCTCTGTTGGTATTTATACTCCACAAGACCATCTGCTGCAGGATAACCTTCAAAAAGCATTGGAACAGGGACAGACCTTCTCATAGCAGTGAACATTGCCACAGCATGAAGCTTTATGATGATTGGTTCCTTCTCCATCGCGTGGTCTTGCACCTCATCAGACAATCTGTTGTGCACAGCAATGTTAATGTTAGCATGGGGAAATACCATCATCACTTTCCGATTGAAATAATAATAATCTTTATTATTGTCACAAGTAGGCTTACATTAACACTGCAATCAAGTTACTGTGAAAACCCCTGAGCCGCCACATTCCGGCACCTTTTCGGGCACACAGAAGGAGAATTCAGAATGTCCGATTTCACCTAACAACACTTCTTTCGGGACTGGTGGGAGGAAACCGGAGGAAACCCACGCAGACACGGGGAGAATGTGCAGACTCCGCACAGACAAGTGACCCAAGCAGGAATCCAACCTGGGACCCTGGAGCTATGAAGCAACAGTCTACAGTGGATTCCATTGTGTGCATCAGGGTTTCTTATCTATAGGCAAAGAATGTCCAGGCGGTATCTGGCTACAAAACGTCAGTATGCATAATTTTGTTCTACAGAAAGCAGCCACCATGCCATCAGAAGCGGTATCCAGGTGATTGCAGTTCTAAAAAGAAAAGAAACATTGATTTGGTTGATTTCTGGAACTTTCTGGAACAGTACATTTCCAGTCAAAGAACAAAGAACAAAGAACAAAGAAATGTACAGCACAGGAACAGGCCCTTCGGCCCTCCAAGCCCGTGCCGACCATACTGCCCGACTAAACTACAATCTTCTACACTTCCTGGGTCCGTATCCTTCTATTCCCATCCTATTCATATATTTGTCAAGATGCCCCTTAAATGTCCCTATCGTCCCTGCCTCCACTACCTCCTCCGGTAGTGAGTTCCAGGCACCCACTACCCTCTGCGTAAAAAACTTGCCTCGTACATCTACTCTAAACTTTGCCCCTCTCACCTTAAACCTATGCCCCCTTAGTTATTGACCCCTCTACCCTGGGGAAAAGCCTCTGACTATCCACTCTGTCTATGCCCCTCATAATTTTGTATACCTCTATCAGGTCGCCCCTCAACCTCCTTCGTTCCAGTGAGAACAAACCGAGTTTATTCAATCGCTCCTCATAGCTTATGCCCTCCATACCAGGCAACATTCTGGTAAATCTCTTCTGCACCCTCTCTAAAGCCTCCACATCCTTCTGGTAGTGTGGCGACCAGAATTGAACACTATACTCCAAGTGTGGCCTAACTAAGGTTCTATACAGCTGCAACATGACTTGCCAATTCTTATACTCAATGCCCCGGCCAATGAAGGCAAGCATGCCGTATGCCTTCTTGACTACCTTCTCCACCTGTGTAGCCCCTTTCAATGAC